>NC_092130.1:178425157-178725157 GCF_043159975.1 Macaca nemestrina | reverse complement strand
GGATGGATGGACAGACAAACAGGTGAATGGGTGAACGTGTGTATGTATGTATGTATGGGTGGATGTATGAATGTATGGGTGGACGGGTGGTGGGTGTATAGAAGTTTGGGTGGATGGATGGGTCGATGGGTGGATAGATGTTTGGATGGATGGGTAGATGGATGGGTATATGGGTGGATGGGTGATGGGTAGATGGATGGAGGGAGGGATGGATGGATGGATGGATGGGTGGATGGATGGATGGATAAATATATGGATGGATGGTTGGATGGATGGATAAATATATGGATGGATGGTTGGGTGAACAGATAAACAGATGAGTGAGTGGATAGACAGATGGATAGATGAACAGGTGGGTGAATGTGTGGACGGATGGATGGATGGATGGATGGATGGATGGATGGATGGATGAGTGGTTGAGTGGATGGATGGATGAGTGGTTGAGTGGATGGATGGATGGGTGGATGGGTGGATGGGTGGATGGGTGGATGAACAGATGGATGGATGGATGGATGGATGGATGGATGGATGGATGGATGAACAGATGTATGTATATATGTATGTATGTATGGATGGATGGATGGATAGTTTGGGTGGATGGATGGTTGGGTGGATGGGTGAATGGATGGGTGGTTGGGTGGATGGATGCATGAACAGATGGATTGTTGTGTGGATGGATGATTGGGTAGATGGATGGTTGGATGGATGGATGGATGTTTGGGTGGGTGGGTGGATGGATGAGTGTATGGGTGGGTGGGTGGGTGGATGGATGGATGGATGGATGGATAGATGGGTGAATGGGTGGGTAGGTAGATGGACAGACAGATAGGTAAATGGGTGGATGGATGGATGGATGGATGGATGGATGAGTGGTTGGGTAGACAGGTGAATGTGTGGATAGATGGGTGGGTGAAGAGATGGATAGATGAACAGATCGGTGGATGAGTGGATGGATAGACAGGTGGATGGGTGGGTGGCTAGGTGGTGGGGTGAATGGATGGTTGGGTGGATGGGCGGATATATTGGTGTGTGGATGGATAGGTGAATGGGCAGATGGATAGATGACTGGATGGGTGGATGGATAGATGGATGGATGGATGGATGGATAGATGGATGGATAGATGGGTGAATGGGTGGGTAGGTAGATGGACAGACAGATAGGTAAATGGGTGGATGGATGGATGGATGGATGGATGAGTGGTTGGGTAGACAGGTGAATGTGTGGATAGATGGGTGGGTGAAGAGATGGATAGATGAACAGATTGGTGGATGAGTGGATGGATAGACAGGTGGATGGGTGGGTGGCTAGGTGGTGGGGTGAATGGATGGTTGGGTGGATGGGCGGATATATTGGTGGGTGGATGGATAGGTGAATGGGCAGATGGATAGATGACTGGATGGGTGGATGGATAGATGGATGGATGGATGGATGGATGGATGGATGGATGGATGGATGGGTTGATAGATGAGTGGATGGGTGATTGGGTGGGTGGATGGGTGGATGAATGGATGGGTGAATGGGAGGTTGTGTGGATGGTTGCATGAACCAATGTATAGGTGGGTAGATGAGTGGATTGATGGATGGATAGATGGATGAGTGGTTAGGTGGATTGGTAGATAGATGGATGGGTGGATGAACGGCTGAAGTATTCTTAGTATAAACTTAAAGTAACCCTAGATGTCCTGGTTTTCCGTTTCATACCACACCTCCTCATGGGTCCTAGAGCGAACTCAGGACTGGCCAGCATCCCTGTGCTGCTTTACTGAACAGGCGCTGGTTCCGGGTGCTGGAGATGCAGCTGCGAACCACAGTGTTTTCCCTCTGGGATCTTGTATTTTTGTCTCCTCTCAGTTCTTTCTACTCTAGGCTCTCCTTCTCCCCATGTACTGCCTTAAAGTGGAAATCACTTGTTGGCTCATGCACAACTCTGGTTTGAAGGAGTCTCTATTTGGGAACAGATATGGCCCAGCGGAAATACTCTGGGCAGCCAGGGAGAACCAGCCTCTCAAGGGCAAGGACCTTGTCCTCCTTTACTGGAGGAGACCCCGCATGTCACCCCAGTCCTCCTGGGGTTCTCCTGGGAGTCTGTGTTGGGGAAAACACAGAAGCCCTGTGTGGGTTGCTGGAAAGTAGCTTCTGTGCTTATTCCGAGTCTCTGCACAACATCTAACTTTCTTCCCAGTTGGTGGTTGGAGTCATCAGAGCCATTTGGCAAATTGTGTCTCCCATGTAGGGATGTAGGACCCACTTCGAGCAGTGGCCAGGAGCACATCCCGTGGACTCAGGTTGGGTCCTGGCTCTGTTGGCCGTGCAGCATTGAGCAAGGAGCCTCAGTTTGCTCACCTGCAGATAGAGGAAGAGGTGCCCATGCTGGGTTACTGTGAGAGCGAAAGGAGACATGGATGAAGTCTTGTTATTTCCTCTCCTTTCACTTCAGGTCACATGTGTACTTTTACTTTTGCTATTTGGGGAGTGGAGGAAGAGAGATAACATGTGCATGCCTGAGTGAATATGGATGTGTTCCTTTGTGTGTATGGTGAGGGTCAGGGCATGATGCCTGGACATGGGAACCCATCACAGTCATGCACTGGTGGTGAAGGGTGGAGGGCTTCGGAGTTAAGGCCTGGGCTGCAGGTGTGCTTCCTGCTCTCGCTGCTGCCTGTCCCTGCCTCTGCTTTCTTCACCTCCTGAGAACAAACCCGGGCAAAGTGATGGCTGGAGTAAATGCTCCAGTTAATCCTGAGTGAACTGGGCCTTGGCATGTCCTCCGTGTGAACTTCCTCAAGGACCCCACTCCACCCATATACTCAGGAAAGGTGAATTTCTGTCGTGCCTGCACCTCCATCATTCAGGATCTGGTGTCACCTCCGTTGGTCCCCTGTGCCTCCTATGTGTGCCACTCTGGGCCATCTCTGTCCTTTCAGGGGCTGCTGGAGGGGGCGGTAGTCCCTGCTCGTGTGGTGAAGAACTTCAGAAGCAGAAACCCGACTCCAGCCCTGCAGAAGCAGAGAGGAAGTTTGGGGCAATCTGGCCTTGACACCCCATGAGATGTAGGGCTCATGTCTGGGCCACAGAGGACCCCTAAAGAAGAACATGCGGCAGCCATCCCAGAAGGAGGAACCGGGATTGCCTCCTGAGCACAGCATGGATTTCTCCTCCTTGTCAGCACCCATCCTCCCAAGGGCAGAATTCTCAGGTGGCCCCAGTGCCCCAGGCTTTGTGCAACTGCAGCCTTTGGAGGGTGGTGGAAGCCGTGCCTGTGCCTCAGTGCCATCCTCACTATTGTACTGGGCCACCTGGAAAGGAAAGGCTGTGGGTGGGCCTGGCCTCATCAGGTGAACTCTCACAAAGCAGAGTTTTCCCCAGCCAGTGTATGAAAAGGAAGGAAGATAGACTAGGTAGGGCTGGTCTGACAGCAAGCACCTGCCCTATGGGCCACCTGTGGGGGCCACAGGGACGGGGTCTGAGAGGAGTTCTAGGACCTAATTGTGGTTCTCAGGAGAAGGACGGCAAGAAAATGAGTCCCACGACTCTAAAGAAGTGAACCTGCCAACAGCCAGTGAGCCTGAAAGAGCACCCCTGCCACAGCTGTGAACAGCACCCCTGGCTGACACCTTGATCTAAACCCGTAGAGAAGCTGAGCAGAAAATCGAGCCACACTGTGCCCAGACTTCTGACCCACCGAACAGCCAGGCTATGAACGCACACTGTTTGAACCTGCTGGGTTTTTTTTTTATCATGTATTACTCAGCCATAGTTGATATTCTGGCTCTGGTTGTAGCCAGAATCCTAGAGATATCCCAAGGAACCTGGATTTAAGTATTTTGCAGATGGGTGGGGTAATCCACCTGGTATTCTCTAACCTATGGCAGAGGAAGATTGGTCTTTTGGAAGCCTAATCATCCAAAATAATCAGCACGCTGTTCCGTTTAGTGTTTTCTTTTGGAGACTTGTTTTAAAACATAATAAAAATCCTAAAAGGATTAATGAGTTAATATGAGACTTTTTGTTTTAAGATATCCAATAAGATGGCACAAATATAATTAGCATTAGATGATACTACGATTGCATGTAAGGCTTAGAATTACCTGTATTTTAACACTTTGAACACTGGACTTGCTGGATGCAATTCCGAAGGTATGTGTTACAACTAAATTCTCTAAATCTATTTGCAGCTGGAACCCAGCAAGTGCACGGGGAAAGGACCCGGGTGGTGTGCCCCAGCCTTGGGGAGTCCATCCGGACGGCAGAGGGCTCAGCGGCCTTTCCTTTGCCACACCTGCAGTGTCTTCCGCTTGCTTTGCTACTTCACGAGAGCACTTATGAATGCGCCTATTGAGAGAAAAGTGATCCTTTGATTTGCATTTATTATGCCTTTCACTAGGGACTTTTTCCTTTTAGTTATGGAAATAAAATATTAATCATTCGTCTGTGAGGGTGTTCTGTGTGCGTCTGAGTTTTGGGGGCATCTTTCCTAGTTAGCATTTGACCCACAGTCCATCAACATTAGCCCGGTCTGTCCAACACTGCTGCGAGCAGCCACAGCAGGTGACAGGAAGGGAAGAAACGGCCTCTGCAAAGAGGAGTTCGGATACAGCGGCGTTCTCAGCGACGGCTCCAAGATGTCACTACCAGAAAACAATGGACATGCCATTTGACCCAAACAGGGCAAAGGAAGAACAAATGTGTTTTACTCACTGCAAAGAAAAAATAGGATAAAGTTTGATGTCCTTAACTTGGTGGTGCCTGAAGATACAGCGAGTTCTCTTTGGAAAACGTGGTGTAGGGTGCTCATCACCATCCCGTGGGTGAGGTGATGTGAGTGCCACTGTGTACACTTGGGTGGGACCGTCTAATTCATGTAATGTGGCTTAATCAGGTTCCCTTGATTTGCTGCCAGCAATATTCTCATTTCCGTTCTGAGCTCACACTCACCAGAGCCTTACCTATTTTATTAAGCTGTTTGGGAGGGATTTGACGGCACAGAAATGTTTTAGTGCTTTCAACTCTTCAAATTCCCTCTCTCCATCTATCTTTGACATATATATTCTGTTGAGAATATGGGGTGATAGCCTGTCTGTTTTGGCCAGGCATTTCTGAATAAACCATACCTTTCCAAATTTACAGTTTACTAATGTGCATTATCTCCATCTAGCTCTGGTGACTAAAGAAGATGTGGTTTCCACAGCAAGCGTGACTTCAGGTTCTTCCTGTTTCTTAATTAGGCTTCAATTTGTTCTCAGTGCCAAATTTCCAAACCTCCTACATTCTTTACTCACCGTTTTTGTCTTTCTATCAGTCAGCTATTTCCCAGACTTAACTGAATGCTTATTAAGCATGCAGAATTTTGTGTGACGTGCCGTTAAGAGACACGGGTGAGGGAAGGCAGAGAGAGAGAGAGAGAGAATGTTTGCTCCTGTTGAGATAGGACACAGGGCCTGCCCGTGATCACAAAAGTTTATTTTGTACAGCATAATGGTAAAAGAACTGACAAGGCACGACAAATGACAGTGTAAGTAAATGAGCAATTGTAAGACACCAGAGAGCCACAGTGACTTTATACGAGGCATTTCCAAAAGTCTAAACATTTCACAAACAATGATAGGCAAAACTGGTGAATAGAAATCTCTCCCATCGAGCTGCAGGGCAAACTCAGACACCTGATCTTGTCTTTTAATCAGTTGATGAACGCCAGTTTATGAAGACGTTCACAGCCTCAGCCACTGATGGCACTGCAAGCCACCTACTGGGGTTGGTGGGAGCTCTGCCCTGGAGACGGTCCCAGTGTGTCCCAGCTGCCATGAAGCCCATGGCCTGTGCCACCAAGATGCTTGGGCAATGGACTTGGGGGATGGGGCTGCTTTCCCCAGGGCTCCCCAGATTGCCTGGGACCAGGGCCATGGGGAAGGCACAGGGCCAACAGATCATTACAGCAATTCAAACAGTGTATTGTGACTTGCTTTTTGTAAATGGTGATACCTATTTCCAAATGTTCCATTGAGGAAAGTGCAAATGCAGGTGTGTAATATGGGTGGTGCCTTCCATGGACAATGCAGGGAAATTTTGCAATCAGTGATTTAAGAATAACTATGCCAGCCAGGTGCAGTGGCTCATGCCTGTAATCCCAGCACCTCAGGAGGCTGAGGCAGGCGGATCACCTGAAGTCTGGAGTTCAAGACCAACCTGGCCAACATGATAAAGCCCTGTCTCTGCTAAAAATACAAAAATTAGCCAAGTGTGGTGGTGTGTGCCTGTAATCCCAGCTGCTGGGGTGGCTGAGGCAAGAGAATTGGTTCAAACAGGAGGCGGAGGTTGCAGTGAGCCGAGATCACAACACTGCACTCCAGCCTGGGCAACAAGGCAAGACTCCGTCTCAAAAATAAAAAAAAAAGAAAGAAAAGAAAACTAAACCTGCTCATCCACTAAGCCAGCGATTCCCAACTTCAACAAGCAAGCCAGTCAGGAAGAAAGCTCAGGAAGGTTCTGACCCAGGAGGGGTGGGCTGGGAGCCAAGGACCTTTCTCAGTCACCAGGTAGTTCTGCCCTGGCTTGCCTGGGAAACACTTTGAATGTCACCGTCCATAGAGTGGGCCTAGCGTCCCGGTGCCCCCTTCACACATCCTGTGAAAATTCCAGGGGTCCCGGACATTCTGAATTTCTCCATTCCCTCCACCTCCCTTTCTCGAGTGAAAAAATCCCTGCTGAGCTCTGGGCACTGGAACTGAGGCAGAGACTTGGAGTCTCTCTGGGTGCTTGAGTTCTGGAGGCTGGATGGTCACATCAGACCAGTAGAGGAGCTGCAGCAGCACAGCACAGCTGAGGCTCTGCAGACAGGAGGGGGCCCTAGAGAAGTCACCAAGGGGATTGCTGAGATGCTGAGAAGGGTGTCAGGCCCTGACAGATGAGGCAGGGAGCACAGGCGAGGGAGGGCAGAAGCCTTGGAAGAGAGAAGAGGGCATCGACCCCTGAGAGACCCATGCTGGGAGCTGGGGCCCCAGTAAAGCCCATGTGGGTGACCCAGCGAGAGCAGAGGGTGTCGATGGGGCTTGAGGGGTCCCAGGGAGGAGTACAGGGCTTATCCTGAGGTCCGGGGAGGTTGCAATGAATTTGGAGCAGCCTCGAGACGTGAACGTTCTCCAAAGGTCCCTCCAGAGGATGGTAGAGAGTCGCTGGAGGGGCAGAGTGGACATGGGAAGGATGGTCCAGGGGCCGCCCCAGGTAGGAGATGGCAGATTGGATGGAGGGGAGGCTGTACAGGTGAGTGGAGCAAGTCGCTTGAGAGACCATTCCGGCTAAAACCATGGGAATGCTGTTGGGTTGGATATTGGGAGTGGGCCAAGGGAAAGAAGGAAAAGGAAGGAAACTATGGAGCTTCAGGCTTGAGCACCAGGGGAAACGGTCGCCCAGGACCCAGGCTGGAGTGGGGGGTACATGTATATCACAGCGGTCTTAGCAAGAGGGGCTGGGATACTGCAGACTTCCCTCATGCAATCTCCCTACTTCCAGAGATGGTTTTTTCCCCAGTGTAGATTGAGACCACCAAACTCTAATATCCAGGAGGCATCCCCACCATGACACCAGAGGAGTGTGGCTGATACAATCGCCCTAGACCTTGGACTTGGGAGCCTCCACTCCAGTGTGCACACTGGAATTTGCAGAACTGTCCCCAGCAAAATGCAACCAGGTCCACAGCCTCTGAGCAGCTGCCGGCAGCCCGTCGGCCGCAGACCCTGTCTAACTCTGCTTGGAGAGCAGGACGCTGCCTGTACATGCTGCAGGTTTTGTCTCTGGGCAGCTGCCCTGGGACCCAGGACCCAGAATGCAGTTTATTTATGGATACAGATGAGCACAGAGATAACTACTACAGCGGGGGAATTAGACATGTTTTCTGGACGTGTCTTGTAACACAGAAGCCTCAGAGATGCTAACAGCACACAGAGTTCTAGGAAGAGGTGTTGAGAGCCGCCTGGGGCTCCACACCTGCACAGCCTCCTCCTGGGCGTGGCCGGCCCTGCCCGCCTCCATTCACTTCCCCACATCAGCACTGACTGTGGGAGTCCTGCTGCTGGCCCCAGGGCTTCAGTCTCAGTGCTTAGCTCTAAAACTTTAGTCAAATTGGCAAAGCAAAGGGGCCCCTCTCAGCAGCCAGTGGCAGATTCCACGGTCCTGCCTGGCCCTGCAGAGCGCCCTCTCCCGCCTCTCAGCTTGGCAGGGCCAGGCTGTCCCAGCCCTGCACGTGGATCTGAAACACTCAGGCAGCACTCACCCTGCAAAGGTCCTGAGCATTGTGTCATCAGACAGGGACAGCACTGCGCTTACCTGTAAATGAGCTGTGACCAAGTTTGGGCTTTGGAGCAGGAAACAAGCTCATTCTGTTCTTGAGTGATGCTGCTTATGATTTAATATAAACTGCGATACAAACATCAGAAAGTAACCCAAAGAACCGTTTCCTTTTCTGAGACTTACACATACATTATATATGCACCGTATACAACGAATACAACTAAAACTGAGCCTAGGAAATGATCTTCCAAGTATCCTGGGAGGGGGGAAACAGGGTGAAATGAACTGCCTTTTTAGGAGCATCGTCGTCTTCATCGATGCTACTTTTTATAGAGTATGACACATTTCACCCTTGGAGAGAAGGGTGCTGGTAGGGTGTGGAGGCTGAACATGTAAGATTTCTTTTAATTGTGTGAAACACATAACCCTTTAATAAGTTAATATGACTGTGCCTCCAGGCCCTCCACTGTGTTTCTGTGAGGACACATTGACCCACTTCCAGCCCACTCATCCATTTCTCTATAATGATGTCACTTCTAATTCACTTAACACTTTAATTAAACCAAACAAGCAACCTTGCCAAAGACGGATATCTTGTAAGGGATTTCTAATGACAACGAGTTTTGGAAGTGATTAATGTATGGACAGTTGTAAACCTTTCAACTTAATCATTCATTGAAATGATTTTAATTCATGGAGAAAGATAAAATGAGATAGGTTGAAAATTACAACTCTAATCATTCAGAGTCTCTTTGCCTCAGAGGAAGCCTGTGTGTGTTTCTGTGTGTGTGAGAGAGAGTGGTGTGTGTGGTACATGTGTGGTATGAGTGCGGTGCATGTACCTGTGGTGTGTGCATGTTTGTGTATATGTGGTCTGTGTATGTGTGTGGGCTGTGTGTGTGAGTATAAGAGTGGTGTGTGTGGTGTGTGTGTGTGGCGTGTGTCTAAGAACACCGATGGGGTATTTCTTATCTGTGCCAGCTGTCTACCGACCACACTCGTAGCAGTCAGCAGTGTGGGTTAACGGGGATTTGACTTTGCCTGAGAGCAGCAGCAGTTAAAAGGTTCAGACCCACCCACTCCTGTAAACCAGGTTCCTTTCTCCACCTACGAGTGAGAACAACTCTTTGGGGTGGGAACCATGTCCCTTTTTGCTGGAGAATCTTAATTTTCCACAAAAAAAAAGACCCTGAGTAGCAGTTGGAGGCCTCCCACCTCCTCACAGCCCCGCTGCCCAAGAAATGTGGCTCTCCCAAGTTCGGTGGGGCCAGGAGGGCGCGGCAATGCCCCGGGCAGAGGCACACACAGCACAGGGGCCCCGCCTTGGGACCAGGCTCAGAAGCAAGGCCCAGCCATCTCTATCCAGGGCGCTCGGCTGAGCAGGTTCTGTTTGAGAAGGCAAGAGGTGCCACTTTTAAAAATAATTGCGATTTCTTCATTTAAACAACAACAAGGCCTAAAAGACGGGTTTCACTTGAGTCTCCAGAGGCAGAGCCTGGGACACGTCTGTGGGCAGGTGATGGAGGCAGCACTGAGGGGACCTGCGGATCCCGGGGCTGGGAGGAGCATGGGAGTGGGGGAGCTGCGCCTCTCCCCTGGGAGCTCCGGGGACCCAAGGTAGCACAGGTGCACTCCCCTGGGACCAGTGCACAGACACACAGACACATGCAGACACACAGAGATACACACAGACGTACAGAGATAGACAGACATACACAGACAGAGTCACACAGGCACAGACACACAGACACACATGACACAGGCATAGGCACACTCAGACACACACAGACACACATGACATGAAGACACACAAAGACACAGACACACGCACATACACACAGACATACAGACAGACACACAGAGACACATATGGACACACACACAGAGATACATAGACAGACACACACAGATACATAGACACATACAGACACAAAGACACACAGACACACACAGACACACACAGACACACACACATAGACACACACAAATACACAGACACGCAGATACATAGACACATACAGGTACATAGACACACAGACACACGCACACACACAGACACACTCAGACACAGAGACATAGACACACATAGATACATAGCCGCACACACACAGATACATAGACACACACACAGAGATAAACACAGATGCACACACACAAACAGAAACACAGATACACAGAGAAACAGACGCAGACACTCAGATACTGACACACCCACACACTTAATTCTCTGTGACCAGAATCAATAGGAGGCATGGTAGCAAAGAAAAGAAATGGTCTGGAGGTCTTTTTTCATATGTGGCCCTAAAATTTAAACTTTGTTTGCAAATTTGACAACTTACTATCTCAGCACTTAGAGACTGAAATATAACTTCCATGGAAGTCAAAATGTTTTTTAGTTTACACCTCAACAAAAGCCTTTATTGGCTTACTCTCAGCTGTAGTGTGATGAACCTCAATGAAAGAACGTGGTGAATCACATCACTCTTAGTTATGGTACATGCATTAATTTTAATTAACTGGAAGGCAACCCTGTTAACAAAGTAGCCAATTATTTAAAAATGCAGTATGAGTATACCATATTTCTATGTTAATAAGTTATCACAGTCACAAATGACTGAACCTAGAAAGGTATTCTGAGTTACAAATAAGCTTTGATTCTAAAAATTAGATTATAAATGCATTATTCAATAGAAAAATTGGCAAAGCAGAATACAAAGAGAAAAAATAGTTGCAGCAATAAACTTTTCCTTTAGGTTATATTTTTCTTTAAAATTAGATAGATGATTCAAGTAAAATCAGTTATACATCCATAATTTAGAAAATTTTAAAAAGCATAGGAAGATAAAATATCTCCTGTAGTCTCACACTTCAGACAATTATCAGTTCAAAGATATATATACACATATATATTCATATTTCTATGACTATGTTTGTTGGAAATTGATTCTATATTATCTGTATAGTTTCTTAAAATCCTTTTTCTTTTATAAATAAGGTAATGGATAATTTTCCCTCAATGCAAAGGATAGCATTTGTTTATAAAATTAAACATGGTTCTGAAATACTATTTTGGTGTCTGTATAATAGTCTATATTTTGGCTGTTCCAAACATTTTAAATAAATATTCTACGGTGGAACATAATTATTTATAATAAATATAAAGTTAAAATTATCTTTACTGTCAACTTTTTGACATCTTTTGAAACAAAAATAAAAACGTTTATTTTCACCTCTGATTATTTCTTTATAGTAAATTCCTAAAAGTAGATTCACAAGTTCCTAATATATGGTTCTTTAAACGGTTCTTAATACATATTTTCTAAAAATTTTCTAGAAATGTTGCCAAATTCGACTTTCATCAGCACCGTGAATACGGCAGAAAACGGTGCACGGTTCTCGGGAGACTCTCCCTGTTCTGCGGCCAGTCCTGCTACCACTTGCACTTCTGTTTCACGTCCCTGTAGATTTGAAAAAAAGAGAAAATGTTGGCCAAATAGTTTAATGATTAGTGTCTATATGTATATTTTGCTATCCTTACATTGATTTTAAAAATTGTTCAAATTAATCTGTAAAACTTCATTATATATTTAGGTTATTTATCACAAACAAGTTATGTATGCTCCAAGTACATTTTCCCAGTGGGTCATTTTTTTTTTTTTTCATTTTCCTTTGGTAGTTTTCAGAGACATTAATTTTAGTGTATTTTAAGATCAGTTAAAGAATTAAGAGCCTGATAAAATATATGAATGGTAGAGAAAAAAAAAAAAAAACAACCAAAATCATAAAGGCTGAGAAACAAGGTGACAGACCTTAAGAAAGACCAAGAAAACAAGGAAGGAATCATTTTTAAAAAGACTAAGCTAAAAGTAACATAGGGTGAGTAAACATAACAGAGAGTAGCTTAAAAGAAATAGAGGGGGAAATGAAGGAAATACTAACAAGTGAAAAAGAAATGAAGAGAATGTTGAAGAGAATTTGAAAGAAAATGACACTAACAGAAAAAGATCAAGGAAGATCTGACCCAATTATAAAAGGAGCCCAGAAGCTGGGTGTGATGGCTTAGGTTTGTAATCCCAGCACTTTGGGAGGCCAAGGCAAGCGGATCGTGACATCAGGAGTTTGAGACCAGCCTGGCCAACATGGTGAAACCCCATCTCTACTTAAGATGTGGAAAAAATATTAGCCAGGCATGGTGGTGCACGCCTGTAATCCCAGCTACTTGAGTGGCTGAGGCAGGAGAATCGCTTGAACCCGGGAGGCAGAGGTTGCAGTGAGCCGAGATCGCGCCATTGCACTCCAGCCTGGGCAACAACAGCAAAAACAAGCCCAGAATAAGGAAGCAAAGCAAGGGGGCAGAATAACAAGATATAGGACAACTTCTGAAAAATAGAAGTCTTAAAACTACATATTTAAAAGTTCCACTTAGTGGAAAAAGAAGAAAAAGCATCATGATGACCAATACGGAAATATTTTAATGTAAAGCTACTGGGCCTTAAAGAAAACCACCACCAACAAAAACTCTTTTGAATTCAAAGTGAAAAATTAAGGCTCCTATGAAAAAAAAAGAAAATCAGATGGTCATACAAATTTTTGATAGCAAAACTTTATGCCAAAAATAATAGAAACTTTCAAAGTATTCAAAGATAGAAGTGAGTCATGGATTTGATATCCAGCTAAACTGGTGCTTAAATATAAAATACGTTTTTAAAAATAATTATCAACATGCAAAATTTTAGGATGTATTGTTCTATCGAGCACTGAAAATTATCTTAGAAAATTAGTTTCAGACAGCCAATATTACTAAAACATTCTATATAAGACCTGTTTGTGAGCATTAAATGTTTAATTGTAGAACAAAGAAAAGTAATAATGATAAGGTATAGACTATAGTGTGTAATGGCTATAAGCTTGGAAAATGTAGATAAATTACAACCATTAAAACTGAGCAACGATGAACAGATCCTATGAAAAATGACATTGCCTTAAAGCTATTAATGGGAAAACAAGGATATTACTTCATATCAGTGGCCACAGAGATAAACGAGAAAGAAAAGGATGAAGTTTATAGTTAATGTAACTATTGTTTCTCCTAGGATAAAGAGTAATAAAAGGGAAGATGATAGAAAGAAATTGGTATAAAGATTGATATAAAGCTAACTAGCACACAAATATAAGCTAAAGTTAAACTCAAAAATAAACTAAAAAGGGAGAGACACAAAAAGAAAAAATTACAAACCACATAATGAATAAGTATGTACAAGGCTCATGTGTCTATAATAGTAGAAAAGAATGATTAACGTAAAAGTATGACAGAGCTGACTCTAGATAGAGTGCCTGTATCTATCAGCTTAAGCCACTCATTAAAGGATAAATATTCTTCAAATAACCCAACAAAGCTAAATCCCAAACTATGCTTCGTAGTACAGACACATCTAAAACAAAAACCCAGAAAGACTGAAAAGGTAATGACAGACAAAGATATACCAGGCAAGCACACATAACAAAGCAATAGATGCAATTTTTGTATCTGACTAAAGAGCATTAAGGGTCAAGAAATCACTTTAAACTTCTGAGGGCTGCAAGTCTCCATTAAGACATAACAGTGAGTAATATTGATGGCTGGTTAACAGCTCTGGCAAAGCAGGAACTGGAGAAGATGTGAGGAGAAATAGACAAAATCACCCAAATAAAGTAGGTATGAATACATTTCTATCTGTGCAGGAGAGAGGGTGGACAGTGTATACATAAGAATGTAGATGACTTAAATAATAGACTCAACAGAAAAGTCTTACAGATGGAACTTGAATTCCCAATAATAAGAGAATGAAGCTTCTCTTCAAGACCACATGCAACACTGAAAATGTCTCAGTCCACTATGAAAAACCCAGTAAATTCCAAAATATAGGAAAAAACATAACCAGAATTCTCCAATCATAACACAATGAAAATAGAATGAATCCTTTTAAACAAAAAGTACTCTATCACCTTTATATTTTATAAAAACTGTCACTAAATAAATTATAAATTACAAGGAAATTTTTAAAAGAATACAGAATTTCTTGAAAGTACATGTTAGAATCTGTGAGACATAGCTAAAATAGTTACTAGGTGATAAAGAAATGCATTATAGGTGATAAAGAAATGCATTAAATAACAATATTAACAAAAATTGCTAAAGTAAAAATAAGTAAATGAAGGACCCAATTCAAAAAGCAAGAGCAAGAACATCACAGTAAATTAAGAGTACGTAGTAGAGAAGATAAGGAGGCAGGCATAAGCAAATGAGTTACTGATCTTTATGATCTGCAGGACTTATCAACTGAAAATTGATTTATTAAAATACCAAATTAGCTAACTTACTCAAAAAGAGTGTAAGGGGGAAAGGAGAAGAGCACTAATACGAAAAATTTTAAATGAGATAGAAGTAACATTCAAAGTGATATTTTAAAAAATGCACAAGAAACTACTTTTCACACATCTATAAAAAAATTAAAACCAGTCACAAATTGACATAAGAATACTACTTACTGAAATTGACCCCAGTAAAGATAAAAAGTCTAATAAAGCAATAACTGGAAAAGCTAACAATTAGAGAAGACCCCCATACAAAAGAACCATAAACCACTTAATATGTTTTCTCAGGGAAGATCTACCAAATCTTTAAAGATCATATTATTCCAACTACTTCAGAGCAGAGAAAAAGAAGGAAATCTTACAAATCCAATTTGTGATTTGTAACACTGATCTAAAACTTCACAACTACTTAATTCAAATAAAACCTACTGAACACTATAAATATCAGTGCAAAAAGCCTTAAAAGGAAATATAGGAAACAAAATACACAATACATTCTAAACATGAAAACATAGCCAATTTAGAAAATTACAAATACATAAAGGTTGTTCAATATTAGGGAAGTCATCAAATAGAGATGAGGAGAAAAATTATACAGTCATCTTCAGATATGTAAAAAAGATATTTAATAAAATTTATCACAATTAATATTGAAAACACTCAAAAAAGGAAGATTGGTAATTATTAAATAGTATTAAATGTTGCCTATAAAAGTGAGAAGGAAAACTTTATGTCCACTGTCTACTGCGATTTCATACAGTATTGTAAAGACAGCCAAAATCTATGTGTATATTTTGCTTACATTTCTTGCTGATCCATTACCTATACATATGCAGGCTATGGTCCAAGCAGCTCTGCTTGAGCTAAAATAATTAAACTCATAGTTAAATCACTGTCCTCTCAGCAGAGATATAACATGCATTTTGACTCTGTCAAGTTAATTGCATAGTGAAAAATAAAGGAAAAGTCTTCTGAGGCACTTCAAACAATTTAGTATTTCTACAACATATTCTTTACAGCATTTGGGATGAAGAAACAGGAGGATATGTCAACTTATCTAGAGAGAAGACAGTCAATGAGGAATAATCTCATGATCCCAGTGTTACAATCAGCAGATGTGAGTTTAAAAGAAGCAACTGTCACTGCTCGAGAATGTAAAGGAAAATATGTTTACAATGAACACAAAGATAGTAGGTATTAGCAGAAAACCATAAACTAAAACAAAATAGAAGACAAAAGTTTTAAATTGAAAATTACAATATCTGAAAAATTTTTAAAATCACTGAATGGGCTTAACAGTAGAATGGACATGACAGAAAATTAGTGAATTTGTTTTTTAAAAAAATCAATAGAAAATTTCCAATCTTAAGACTAGAGAGAAAAGAAAAAAGATTGATAGGAGCTAAGGAGAATATCATCAACAGGACTTAAGATGCAGATATTGGAGTCACAAAAGAAAGAGGAAGAGAGACTAAGGAAGAATACACACACACACATACACACACACACACATATATATATATAATCAAATAGATATAAAATATATATAATTATATATATATGTATATTAAGAAAACAATGAAGTTTTCCCACATGTGCTTAAACACATAAATGTACAAATTTGTGAATCTTAGTGGACCCCAGCCAAACAAATACAGAGATACAAAGACAAGCACATTGTAGACATACCTTGGAAAAGCAAAGAAAACAGAAAATCTTCAGAGCAGCTTAAGGAAAATGATGCATTGCGTGAGGAGGAACCATGATCCAGTGTCCACTGACTTCTCATATAGAACAGTGGAGATCGGGAGACAGTGGAATAACACTCATCAAATGCTGGAAGGTTAAAATTACCCAGGTTCATCTAGAATTCTACATTCAGCAAAAAGTGCTCAAGAAGAAGGCAAAATAAAGATATCAGAAAGAAGAAAACTAGGAATATATGTTGTGAGCAGACCTGAACTACTAGAAATGCTAAATGAAGTTCTTCACACTAAAGAAAGTGATTCCAGATGGAAACTCAGCTCTTCAGGAAACATTAAAGGGATTGGAAATGTCAAGAGAATCCACAGCAGCAGTGCAAAAGTGTGAAGAAGGGCTTGGACCACATGGAGGCAGTTTCTCTTTCAGAAACCTGATTACTTTTTGAAAATCTGTTTTCTTCCCTTTTTCTCTCTGATGACGTTCCTCTCCTTGACCTTTTCACCAGCTTTTGGGAAATGTCTCTGGCGTTTCTCACTGACAAACCTGACCCAATGTTTGCCGGTGGCTTGACCCTTCCTGTTCTGTCTGCTTCTTCATCATGCTCGGGTGCTATTTCTTTTCTCATTCTCCTCTGAACTCCCTCCTCTCTGTACCTTCATCTCTCCTCGCTCATCTTTTAGTTCCTTGTTCGTATTTTCTTCACACTCAGAGAGAGCACAAAGAAAATTCTAATTGCACAAAACTTAGACTTCCTTTAGGAAACTTCTTTTTCAAAATACGTTTTTGCCCTATCTCAGGTCTATGCATACACGCTCTTTTTGTAACAAAGTAGGATGTTTTTATAAGTTCCACCCTGTTTTCTCTCAATTTCCCTGCTTTAATAGGAGCCTGTCTTAGTGTGCCAGTATGGTGCATTCTCTACGCAGGTGCCCCAGAGCCACTGGAAGGGAAGTGTCTTCATGACAAAACTGGAGGACTGGGTGTTAGGCTCAGATTCCCTGCCCAGTGATGCCATGGCCGGGGGAAAACAAGGGAAATCTGGAGACTTGGATAGAACCAACCAGATTCGTCCTCCCAGGCATTTTCGTCATGTTTACTAAAACGGCTTTTCCAGGGACCAATGTCCTCCAGGTAGAGCCTATGTAGAGAATCTTCTACTCTGGGTTTCTTGTGTGGTCAAGTTGACTTTCCTGTATGGCTTTGTTGTCTCTTGGGTTTGAGAACAGCTCCACTGACTCAGGAAGGAGACCTCCAGGTTGACAAGGCCTCAAACCACCCAGCAGAAATCTGCACCCAGGAAAAACCAGTTACACTGATGTTTTTATTGGGCGTCACCCCTCTCGCCCTAGGAATTGCTAGCACAGCTGCTTGTGAATTCTATCACTCTGTCCCTAAAGAGGATGTTGGCATCCAGGTGGTGCCCCTTCAATTTCTTCCAGGTCTGACCTATTCATTGGAGGAGTATTAGGAGCCCTGCCAGGAGGCAGGAGTGTCTTCCAAGGAGGTGACTTGTCAGTGCTCAGGGCTTCTTTTCATCCAGCCCCGTCTGCATTTTATGTAGAAGAAATCCATTATCATTTCTGGCACTCTGTCAAGGCCCTTTCCTGGATTCCAGCAGTAAGTCTATTTTTAACTTCCTTTGATTATCGCTCTTAGTTTGGGGAGAGGCATGTTGGACATCTGGGCTTACGTCGCCATCTCTAGAAAAAGGGGTCATTTGGCTTCTTGGAGACTTATTTCCTTCCTACACATCAAACAAGGAATTTCAGGAACTTAATATCAAACCGGTGATTTTTTTTCCATATAAATACATATTATATTTTCAACTTACTGATGGAAATGTATGAATATTACCAAACAGAGCTTCCTTTTTATGCTCATAGTCGTTGCTGATGTATAAATCATTCATTTTAAAACACACACATACACTCTCTCATACTTTACTGGACACCTGGATTCTTTAACTGGATAGTCACTGACCCCACAGGACTACTCTGCAGTCCCCACCCTCCTATGCTTTAAAGACAGCGTCATGTCCATGGACAAGAACATGTCTGTGCTATTAGGAAATGTTTCCAAAAGTGAGATCTGGACCAACTGAGGGGAGCCTTCAGATGAGATGCCTGAGCCCGGCTCCCATTTGCCACTATCCCTTTCCCAGTAGGAAACCTGGCAGGGCCTCTTGGCCTGGTACGCATCCCGGCAGAGTTGGGTCAGAGCCCAGCCCTTGACCCTGTAACCTGATGTGGCCTTCTGGCTGCATCTTTCAGCTTCCCACGGCCAGCCCATTCCTAACTGTGCCTTCTCTAGTCCTACTTGGATTGGAGAGTTGAAAATCCCCTGGTCCTAAGAGAGGGATCAACATTAACTCTCACTTTCTCAAATACACAGGAACTTCCCTGACCTCTTAGCCCTTGAAGCTCTGTAAATACTCACCCCTCCCAGGGGCAAGAAAGCCAGCGAATCTGTGATTTGGTTTTAGGCTCTCCATGCAAAACCAGATGCATTTGTTAGGATTACTATGCAATAGTTTATTAGTTTATACAAGAAGGGCAATATGTATTTATAGATGTATAATATATTCAGACCCACATGTATATACTTATACATATGTACACATACACAGACACACACACACACCCCTACCTCACAGAGATATTCTGGGAATTAATGAAATAAATAATAGTTCTTACAAGCACTTACTTATTGAGACAATATGTTATATAAATATTTGTAAAAGGCTCTATTTCTAGTTTATTAGATAGTTTAGGAGTTATCAGGCAATTAAGGCAAGAGAAATATGTTGTATCCAATTCCAGAAAATATTTGTTGATTGCAACTGATGTTGCCTTAGCAACTCCGTTAGTAAAAGTGTCTATTCCTAAATTACTGGTAGAGAAGCAAATCAGAGCTAGGCTTGTAATGTTTTCAGATTGTCACATTCCCCTCTGGCCTGGATAAACCAGGAAATTATTGTATTACACACCAAAAGTATCAGATCAAAACCCATATGGGCACACAGAGCATGAGAATAAATAACATGTGCAAATCCATATTGAGGAGAAACTTCATTCTAGAGTTAACAAAACCAAAACCTAAAAAACTCATGTATCCAGTTTTATTAGAATCTAATGTGTCAAATATGTACTTTATAGTTTGTTGATCACCTATGTATACTTACAAGGTTTTTCTATAGAGTCTTTTCATTAAACCAATGACTTCCTTGATAACAGGTTGGACCTCCACCTTGTCCATTTGCACCCACTATTCCCACCGAGGCTGTGAGTGTCATCGAGCTAGTGGAGTAGACAGAACATTCCTCATGAGTCGACGAATTACACTAATTGATTTCCAACTGTTAATCAACCTTGCTCTTTTGGGATTAAATATATCAAAGCATTATATACATATATATTACTGGATTCAATTTGCTAGTTTTTTGTAAAAGATTTGTGTGTCTAGTTTCATAAGGAATATTGTCTTTTTAATTTTTGTAAAAGAAAAGATTTTATAAAATAATTCTCAGCACTGTCAGCTTTACAAAATAAGTTGGGAAGCTGCTCTCTCTCTTCTGTATTTCCTGAAAGCATTTGCAGAAGATTGTCGTGGAAGAGAGGACACTACATATTCTAGAAATATTAAGAGGCTATTTTATATCATTTAGAGTTAATTGTCTCCGGGACATGTAGTTCTGTTCCCACTTTCATTACTCTTTTTAGGAGATTTTTTTTTAATAGTTTCAAATAACTAACTTTTGACTTTTTAATTTTTTGTATATTTTTCAATTTTCTGTGTAATTGATGTCCACTTTAATTTTTTCTTTTGCTTACAGTAAATCTAATCTACATTTCTTTTTCTTGATGTCCACTTTAATCTTTTCTTTTGCTTACACTAAATTTAATCTACATATCTTTTTCTAACTTAATTTGGAAACACCGATCAGTCATTTTAAACTTTTCTTCATTATTGGGCAAATATTTTATGATTAGAAAATGATTATTACTTATGTAAGATATCTTTAATAAAATTATGCAGAAATTGTGCAGATACACACACACACACACACACACACACACACACTCTTCTCTGTAGATCATTCCAGTTCTTGATGGAAGCAGTGCTAATCCCAGATACCAATGTGTTTGACTTTCATAAAGTGCTCTGGCTCCAGGTGTCAGGCTGGGCATCTTTGCAGTTTCAGTGGTGCTGTGTGCCGCCTCTGTTCTTCTCTGTGTTTCCGTCCTTCCTTTGAGTTCTTAGTGTGCACCATTCTACGCCTCAAGTAGTGTTGGCTGTTTATCAACATGCACACACTCAATTGCTAGACAGGTGTACTGACCTAAACTACAATGGATTCCATGTAAAAAATAATACTAGTCAGCAGTTTTGATGTTGGGTTTATGTTTTTGCTCAAAAGCTCAGTATTTGCCCGAGTGCTGAGGGCATTACTACATGGGGAACTTTTATTCAAAGTTCCCACACTGCACTTCATCAAAACACAGTCCTTTTCCTTACTAAGGTTTTGAAAACTAAATCATCACAGAGACTGGTCTGTGTGTGGAGGGGATCTAAATAAACTGAGAGGAAATTAGCAATAACATATTCTATTGCTGTAATGATTACCATGCAAATATAGATTATTTTATAAATAGAGAGTCCACACCTTTCATGTGCGAAAAGTTGATGCATCTCTGAGCACTGCAGAGGCTGCTTCCTCGTGGAGGAAGAGCCACACATTTCTGTGCCCTGCCCGTCCACGCCCAGGGTGCTGCTCATAGTGTTCGGTGCAAATGGTTCCTAGTCAGAGATTGTTAATTTCCACTCCACGGCTAACATGCAACCCTGTACGCCATTTCATAATTCCTAAAAATACAATTTCAGGGAGCTCAGAATTCATCCAACATACATTACTAATAAGACATCCTTCACTCAAGAAACTGAATGACCTGGACACAAATAGACCCAAGTAAATCATTAGTGTACATATGAATCCCTAGGGTCCCAGCCATTTATGTTCCTTATCGTTGGCGAACCTTTACATTGTCCAGCAACAATGAATCTTTAAAATCTGGTATTAAAAGAAGGAGAAATACAGATTTTCAGCAATCCACACATAAGGATCTTCCGTGATCAACGCCAACCCCTTCCTCCGCTATCTGTTTGCGTAGTACAACAACGCTCGCAGATGGAAAGGGGCCCTGACCCACCAGGGAGCCCTCCAGACAGACGGTTGACCTGTGTGAAATGGTCAACGCAATTGACAAAAGGTGGGAAAAAGATGAGAGAGGTCAAAGATATGAACCTTTCTATTCCATTGGCCCAATCTGGTATCCCGTGAAAAGTGAAGGATTTTCAGCACAATATTTAGCTTCCACCACGATCACCAGACCCAAACTTACTCGTTCATAAAAATGATTCATTCATTCACTCAACAAACACACACTGAGTACTTGTGTGCCAGGTACTCCTCTAGCTGCTGCAGACCTGGCCTGAAGAAAGGCACTGCTCCTGGTTTAAGCACCTTCTTTGCCAGTTATTCTGTTTTCCTTCCACTGTCAAAGAATCTGGGGGGAGTTCCTCGGTGCCCAGGACTAAGGCTTCTCATGTTTACACCTCAGCTCAGTGTCACCCACAGCAGAGTTAGCGCCACATCCCACACATAGTGCCCTCAGTAAATTCAAGCCATAATTGCTGCATTGACAGGTTGGGGTATCCTTCCTGAGGTCACTGAGGTGCACATCACTGACATCACAGCACCAGGGACCCTGTAGGGCCCTTCAGCTCTCTGCTCCATCTGCCTGGTGTGGTCGGCACCTGGATCACAAGCTCTGACCTCCTCATGGTGTGTTATGTGCTGTATTCTCAAGCAATGGGGGACACTCTGCATTCACTGTGGGTGCACTGAAGGCTCATTCTTTTGGGTGAAAACAAATGTGTAAACAGCCCGAGAAGCCTTGGGATGGAGTGGATGGAAGACCTCTCGCAAATGTAAAATGTGTGGCTGCAGAGCAAGGCAGAGGTGCGTGGGGTGTGATGCCTCCACCACTCAGTTCTTGAGTGGGTGGCCCAGTGGGAAGTCAGGCGGGGACTGCTTGTGCTGGGCCTGGGGCTCTCCTGGCTCTGGGCCCCTAATCGTTAGATAATACACAGAAGCTCCTTCATGCTAATGAGTCACTTGGCTAAAATGAAGAAATGAGAAGAGGAAATAACAGTCATGCCTTCCCTTTTTCTAGATAGATAATGGCTAAAAATCAACAATAAAATAAACTTTCCATGTGTTAGATCAAGCAAATATGTGTAGAAAACAGAAAGCAGAGGCAAGGTGGCTTTGCTGGAGGGTTTTTGGCAGAGAGACTCTGCCTCCCACAGAAACTCCTCCGGCTTCCCAAGCCCAGAGTGTTCTGGGAATAGCAGGGTCATAATTTTGTTTTTAATGGTGTTTAATGGCCTTGCCTTTGATATTCATTTGCTCTTGTTCCTCATGTAAATTCAGTTTCACTCTGTACAAATGATGATACTGCACTTACGCCAGTCTGAATAACATTGGAAAAATCTCCTTTTGTGCTGTAACAGGAGCCTCCGCTGTGGGGAGACTGGGCTACGAAACAACGACCGCAGGAAGATACTCGCCGCATGTTAGAACCCACAGTGAGCACTCGAGTTCTGCTCTTAAGAACCATAAGAATGTAACTTCTTCTACGGGATATTAAGTACACACATTTAGTTTCGGCATCAAATAGAAATTACCACAAATTGGAAGCTTCTCAGGCCATTCATCCATTTTAAAGGCAAATTAAAGTTATATGACAGTAATAAAATGACAAATTTTAAAGGATCCATTAATCATGAAATACAGTTCAGTATAAAATGTATCAAAATCATTTATTTGGGATTTTCTCAATTATTCTTAATTTTTCTAATTTTAGAATATTTGGGGCACAGAGTTGCTGCTTATTAACACGGAAACTGCTGAAATGCTCAGCCCTGTGTTCTGTGACATGTGTCCCTAAATAACAGACACTCGGTGTGACCTGCTTCTTGAGGCTGGTAACGGTAAGTGAGCTATCTTAGCGGGATTCCGCAAATGGTCAGATCATCTCTTTTTAACCTATTTGTATTGACTTACTGCCGCATTCCTCATGCTATATGTTTATTTCCTTATGAATTGAATGTAGTCAATTCTCTCCTGCGGGTTAGATAAGAGGCTGGCAAATTGTTAGTATAAAAGACCAAATAGCAAATATGTTTAGTGTCGCAGCCTTCACAAGATTCCCTTCTGCCTTTGTAGCGTGAAATTAGTCACGGACAGTACGTGAATGAATGAGAGTCTCCAACGAACTTGACCTCCAGAGGCCGGTTCTGGGCAGCTTCGGCTTGTGGGCCACCTCGCTGACCCCTGAACTTGACCTCCAGAGGCCGGTGCTGGCCGATTTTAGCTTGTGGGCCACCTCGCTGACCCCTGAACTTGACCTCCAGAGGCCGGTGCTGGCCGATTTTAGCTTGTGGGCCACCTCGCTGACCCCTGAACTTGACCTCCAGAGGCCGGTGCTGGCCGATTTTAGCTTGTGGGCCACCTCGCTGACCCCTGAACTTGACCTCCAGAGGCCGGTGCTGGCCGATTTTAGCTTGTGGGCCACCTCGCTGACCCCTGAACTTGACCTCCAGAGGCCGGTGCTGGCCAGTTTTAGCTTGTGGGCCACCTCACTGACCCCCGTGCTGGAGGAATGTGATAATTTCCTGCCTGAGAGGAGCTTACGGTGTTGTGGGGAGGAGGGGTTGGGAGAACGAGTCCCAGGAGACCGAGTCCCAGGAGACCTCACAGGGGCCGGGAGAGGTCAGCCCACGGAAGCCACCAGCATGTGCAGGTACAGAGGACCAAGAGGAGGACAGCCTCATGTTGTGTTTTAAAGATAAGTATTTTATTTAAAATACAATGACGGCCAGGTGCGGCGGCTCATGCCTGTAATCCCAGCACTTTGGGAGGCTGAGGCGGGCGGATCACGAGGTCGAGATCGAGACCATCCCGGCCAACATGGTGAAACCCTGTCTCTACTAAAATACAAAAAATTAGCTGGGCGTGGTGGTGAACAGCTGTGGTCCCAACTACTCGGGAGGCTGAGGAGGGAGAATCTCTTGAACCTGGGAGGCAGAGGTGCAGTGAGCTGAGATGGTGCCACTGCACTCAAGCCTGGGTGATAGCGAGATTCTGTCTCAAAAAAAAAAAAAGGAAAAAAATACAATTACATGTTATCATCATTCCAATTTTAATTACCAACCAATGAAAACAAAATGAACTAGGAAATTCACTGATGAAAATTAGACAGAAGCAGTAAACACTGGAGCTCAGCCTCTGGGGTATTTTCCAGTCGTGTATTGTTGCTATTTTCATGCTAAGTGCCAGCTGAGGCTGGCATGTGTGCAGGTGCACAGCTAGGCATCAGGCAGGTGGCCATGCGCCAGGTGAACTGGGTCACCAGCTTCATGGTACTGGCCTTCTGGTAGGAGACCGGGAATGAACAGACAAGTGAAGCACCTGGGTCAGGGTGTGTGCTATGGGAATATAGAGCAAGCTAGGAGGACCTGGGGCAGCAAGAACAAAATCCCCAAACCAAGTATATCTCTTGCTGTGTCAGAGAAGAGTGGAGACCAGGACAGCCAGAGCAGAGAACGGAGAGGAGAGCATGGGATGTTGAGACCAGGCAGGGCAGGGTGGGTCTGTGGATTGCATGTAAATGAGATGAGAGCCAAGGAGGATTTTGCACCAAGGAGGAAATGGCCCAAACCTCATCAGCCTAATAAGAGCTCACGGTGGCTGATGTGTGGAGGGCCAGCTCCAGAGAGGCATGTGTGGATGCAGGGCAGAGGTAAGGGTCTCTCATGGTGGCCCAGGTGGCCGGCAATGGTGGCCTGGCCCCAGGGTGTGAATGACGTCTCATGAGTCCATCCAGGGAGCCTGGATGTTCCCGCCCCAGGGGCCCCACCTTTCAGGATGCCTGAGACTCAGCTGCTGACAACAATCACAGACTCCCCGCCCCCACCCCGTGATTTGCCTACCCCTGTGTAACAAATCAACCCAACACTGTGAAGCTGGAAAGAGCAAGTGTTCACCTCACACAATTCCTGGGGGAGGCTGGAATCCAGAATGGCTTAGCCACGTGGTTGTGGCTTGGAGCTTCTCAGGAAGTCAGAGTCAACTTCAGGCGCCCTGAAGGGTCTGCTACCAGAGTGGCCCCTTATGTGACTGTGGTGGGAGCCTCAGTGCCTCAGCACGTGGCCTTTCCCCAGGACTGCTCGAGCATCCTCCTGACACGGCCACTGGCTTCCCCGAGTAAATGATTCACACCAGGCAGAGGCCACGATGTGGTTTGTGACCTGGGCTGGCAGGGCCACACCGTCACTCTGTGCCTGCTGCCATCACACAGACCAAGCCTAATACCCTGGGGCTGCCTGAGGGCATGACACAAGGAGGCTGTACTCCCAGGGCCACCCTGAAGGCCAACAACTGCCCTCCCAATTCTCGTTGGTCGTGTCTGAGTTGAGGCCCAGAGATCTGCATTTTAAATAAGAGGACATTTTATTTTGATTCAGAGAACATTTGGATCTTGCTTTGAGAAACTCCAGTGTGGATGAAGTTGTCCCTGTTGAAGAATTTGAACTGGAAAGAACCAGCACGTAAGACTTGAGTTTCAGGAAGAAAATCGTCCTCCCACTACCACGTCCAGCAGCAACCATGCCACAGTTCCCACAGTCCACTCACATGTTGCACAATTATCATATGCCATCAGCTCAGGTCTATTTCAAATCAAGCCATCATGGACTCCCCCAGTGGGAAAACTACCGTAGCTCTATCTTCTCCAGCTCTGGGTGTTGCAAGCAGGCCTAAGCCAGTTTGGAACACATAGGTGCTTTGTGGTAGCTAACTATAGCTATAGAAGGCTTTAGATGGGTGAGCGTGAACTCACCAATTCCCTAACCTCATAATGTAATTATATTGAAAAAACATTAGACTCAATTAGGCTACACCCGTGAAACCTATTAAATATGCCTTATTAACAAGCAGGTTTAAAAGTTCCTATAACCTGTTCTGTAGGCTTAATGAAGTCCCAGCCACTTCCTTGAAGTGAGATGAGTCTGGACCTTGCAAGCAGCAACACTCTTCAAAAACCGCTGGGAACAATTTTTTTTTTTTTTTTTTTTTTTTTGAGACGGAGTCTTGCTGTGTCGCCCAGGCTGGAGTGCAGTGGCGCAATCTTGGCTCACTGCAAGCTCCGTCTCCTGGGTTCACTCCATTCTCCTGCCTCAGCCTCCTGAGTAGCTGGGACTACAGGCGTCCGCCACCACGCCCGGCTAATTTTTTGTATTTTTAGTAGAGACGGGGTTTCACCATGTTAGCCAGGATGGTCTCGATCTCCTGACCTCATGATCCACCTGCCTCGGCCTCCCAGCATGCTGGGATTACAGGTGTGAGCCACCATGCCCGGTCGTGCTGGGAACTATTAACAATGACACCAAGACACTATGTGTAACCAGAAAGTCCTGGGCAGAGGAGCAAACATGCTCACTGTGCTGGTGAATTGGATGTGTCAAAGGGGCTTGATGGTTGCATCAGGTTGCATAGATATTGCTGTGAAGGTATTTCTAGATGCCATTAGCATTAAATCAGAAGACTTTGAGTATAGCCGAGTACCCTCTGTAATGTGGGTGAGCCTCGTCTAATCAGTGGAAAGCCTTAAGAGCAAAGACTCAGGTTTTCCAGGAAGAAGCAATTCTGCCTTAGGGGAGCAACAGAGAAACTCTGCCCAGGTTTCCATCCTGCAGGCTTTGGACCCAAGCCTGCAACATCAACTCTGCCCTGAATTTCTAGCCTGCTGGCCTTCCCTGCAAATTTCAGACTTGCAGCCCCAACTACTGTGTGAGCCAATTCCTTAACATCTCTCTCTCTTTTCTCCTCTCTCTCTCAATCTTCTTATCTTTCTGAATGTATATATCTCCTATTGGTTCTGTTTCCCAAGAGAATCCTGACTAAAATATCACCCCATTAGGCAACAGAAACCCCCCAACTCAAGGACTGAACAGACGGTGGCTTAGCAGGCAAGCCTCAGCTGTATCCTCCAGGTTCCAGAGAAGCTGCTGCTGGATTCTTATCCTCTACGTATGCAAGATGGGGAGCATCTCTCAAATGTTTTAACCCATCTGCATAATCTTGAACACAGCTAATTTCCTCAGTGTGAGTGCAGACGTTTATAATGTCATCAATCTGACACACTCCACTATTTTTGCCAATTAAACTCACCTCTGACATGCAAGATGACAATTAGCAAACTTCTGCTGGGGCTCAAATGTGAACAATGGCCTTCAGAGAATGCTAGCTGACCTCCTGGGCTGGTGTTGCATTCTGACCTTTCTTGGGCTGCAACACATTCCCAGAAAGCCTGCTGTCTACACTACAGCCTGAGAAGGTAACTCACAGTGCTGGGGTTCACCTAAGCTAGAGACTTCAGTGCCTCCCTGTGTGAGCAATGGAGCAGTGAAGTAGAACTTGCATATCTTGAACATTTTTTTTTCTTCCTGAATGAGAAAATGAGACTGCAAATCCAGATTCCTCTGTCTGGGTTCACTTGTGCTGTGATCACAGAACACCTGAGAAGAGGATGGAGTATAAAGAGCAAAAGTTTGTTTCTCACGGTCCTGGAGACTGCAAGTCAAAGATCCAGGCAGCGGCATCTGGTGAGGGCTTTCGTGCTGCAGCCTCACACAGGGGACGGTGGAACATCCCAGAGAGTGTGGGCACGGATTGAACTCCCTCTTTTATAAGGCACCTGGCCCAACTTCATGGGCAGGGCTCTCACATCCTGATCACATCCAAAGGTCCCACCTCTTAATATTATGACAGTGGCAATAAAATTTCAACATAATCTTGGGAGGGGACAGTCATTCAAAACATAACACCCACACATGAAACGAACTCAACTTTTTAATAGGATGAAGCAGTGTTTGAGGTGGATAAATGATAGGAGCTGTTTTCCCTAGGCCTTATCTTTCTTTGGGGGGTGCACATCTCACAACCCTCCAGATTATAGTTAATGGGGGTGCACACCTAACAACTGCACCCCTTCTGTTAAAGTCAGGGTTCTCTAGAGGGACAGAACTAATAGGATAGATAGATATATGACAGGGAGTTTATTTAGTAGTATTAACTCACACGATCCCAAGGTCCCACAATAGGCCATCTGCAAGGTGAGGAGCAAGGAAGTCAATCCAAACCCCAAAGCTGAGGAACTTGGAGTCTGATGTTCAAAGGCAGGAAGCATCCAGCACGGGAGAAAGATGTAGGCTGGGAGGCTAGGCCAGTCTAGCCTTTTCACGTTTTTGGCCTGCTTTATGTCCCGGCTGCGCTGGCAGCTGATTAGATGGTGCTCACCCACATTAAGGGTGGGTCTGCCTTTCCCAGCCCACTGGCTCAAATGTTAATCTCCTTTGGCAACACCCTTACGAACATACTAGGATCAGTACTTTGTATCCTTCAATCCAATCAAGTTGGCACTCAGTATTAACATCACACCCTCAGACTGTAGTGAATGGGGGTGCACATCTCACAGTTGTACCCCCAGACCATAGTGAATGGGGGATCACATCCCACAGTTGTACCCCCAGACCATAGTGAATGGGGGTGCACATCTCACAGCTGTACCCCCAGATCATAGTTAATGGGGGTGCACATCTCACAACTGTACCCCCAGGTCATAGTTAATGGGGATCACATCTCACAGCTGAACCCCCAGATCATAGTTAATGGGGATCACATCTTGCAGCTGTACCCCCAGATCATGGTTAATGGGGTCACATCTCACAGCTGTACCCCCAGATTATAGTTAATGGGAGTACACATCTCACAGCTATACCCCAGATTATAGTTAATGGGGATCACATCTCACAGCTGTACCCCAGATCATAGTTAATGGGGGTACACATCTCACAGCTGTACCCCCAGACTATAGTTAATGGGGATCACATCTCACAGCTGCACCCCCAGATCATGGTTAATGGGGGTCACATCTCACAGCTGTACCCCCAGATCATGGTTAATGGGGGTCACATCTCACAGCTGTACCCCCAGATCATGGTTAATGGGGGTCACATCTCACAGCTGTACCCCCAGATCATGGTTAATGGGGGTCACATCTCACAGCTGTACCCCCAGATCATAGTTAATGGGGTCACATCTCACAGCTGCACCCCCAGATCATAGTTAATGGAGGTCACGTCTCACGGCTGCACCCCCAGATCATAGTTAATGGAGGTCATGTCTCACGGCTGCACCCCCAGATCATAGTTAATGGGGGCCACATCTCACAGCTGCACCTCCAGATCATAGTTAATGGAGGTCACGTCTCACGGCTGCACCCCCAGATTATAGTTAATGGAGGCCATGTCTCATGGCTGCACCCCCCAGATTGTAATTAATGGGGGTCACATCTCTCAGCTGTACCCTCCCCAGATTGTAGTTGATGGGTGTCACGTCTCGCAGCTGCAATCCCCCCAGATCATAGTTAATGGGGGCCACATCTCTCAGCTGTACCCTCCCCGGATCGTAGATAATGATTCTTACGTGTTTGATTGTGTTCCTCCAAAAGACGTTGAAGTCAAAACCTCAGCACCTGCAAATGCCATCTTTTTTAAAACTAGGACCTTTGCAGATGACCAAGCAAAGGTGAAGTTGTTCAGGGTGAGCCCTAATCCAATAACTGGTATTCGTATTAGAAGGGGAAGTTTGGACACAGAGACAGACATACAGAACAGAAAGATGAAGACATGGGGAGAGGACGACCATCTACGACCCAAGGAGAGAGGCCTGAAACACCCATTCCTGGAGCCTGCAGAGGAGACAGCCCTGCTAACACCTTGACTTCAGATTCCTGAACTCCAGACCCAAGAGACGTTGCATTTCCGTTGTTTTAAACCGCTCAGCCTGTGGAACTTCGCTGCAGCTGCCCTGGGGAGCTCCCGTGGCGGGAGAGGGTGGCACTGCAGGAGAGGAGCTGGCCTCAGGTCTACTCCTCTCACCAGTTACCTCTGCGAGGCTGCAAAGCCATACCTTCCAGGAAGCCCTGGACATTTCCAGCTTAGCAGAAACGGTTCTTTCTTCTTCAATGCCCAGTTCCTTCCCTTTGACTGATCTTGGTCAGCAGAGGCCTTCATCTTTGATCATCGATGTCTGCAGCTCTCACAGATCAGAGAAGGTATTTGAACATGACTTTTCCTGAGCAAGAATCTTCTAGGCAGATAGCCTAGCATACACTGGAGTGATGGAAATGTTTAAGAACCAGGTGGAGGTAGTGCTGGAATGACTTTATGCAATGTGTTGTAAATGTCACTGACCTGTTCATTTAAAACTAGCTAATTTGATATTTTTGAATGTTATCTCAATTATTTTATGACACAGGTGAGTGTTGGAACGCAGACAGACCCTCTCTCCCACGAGCTCCTTGCCCAGCTCGTATTGAGACAGATTGTGGCCTGCAGGTCACACTGGACACAAGAGGAACAACTGATCTCAAAAAACTAATCTCTTATTAATTTTCTGAAACCTGAATTCAAAAGTAGAATCTGAAGGTCCTCAAGGAATCCCATTAGCCCTGAGAAAAGTCAACTAACACCAGCAGCTACCTGTGTTTTCAGCTAGAACTTTCCCTCAGCAAAGCAGAGACATCAACACTCTAGCTGTTAATCAAGAAAGTTTAATTTTCCATTCGTATTTTCTTCCAATAGAATCAGTTGGTATCGAGAAAAAAACCTCTCATTTTCTGTTTGTGGGTACTTGTTTCCAGAAAAGGTCTTTGTAAGAGAATTGGACTTGTACCTAACTGTACAAAGTACTCAGAATTTAGAAAGAAAAATTCTACACTTAAAAAGCAAAACTGACTGAAATATGTCACCTGTTTCTGGCAACTCTGACATGGAGAGAAATGTCAGGAGCCAATGCTGATCTGTGGCTGCTGGGAAAGGGGAGGCTCTGAGTGAGCTCCAAAGCTCGCAGCAGCAGAGGTCCTGGCATCGGGGATCTGCAAGCAACTAGAACACGTGCATAACGGTGCATTTCAATTACCCTATAATCACAAGACACAGATTTGTAACCCTAAGAAATCCATAAATCACGGGGGGAGGAAAAATCCTGGGGTCACACATCCTTAACTCCGTACCACAGAACCCCTGAGCCCAGCTCTGCGGCGTCTCACTGTGTGACCCTGGGCAGAGTATTTAGGCCTCTTCTCCTCCATAAATCAAGATACTCGTACCTAATTACAGACTTGTCTTGATGATCGAATCAAGCAACCCGCATGAAACACTTAGGACCGTGTCTGGTTTGCAGCATGTACTCAGAGAATATCTCTTGGTATTGTTTAAAAGTCATCCAAAAACTTCAAGCCTGTATGATTGGAATAGACGGTGCACGATGACAGGACAAGTAACAAATAGATTTGAAATTTTAAAGACTCCCAAATTAAACCATGACATTTCAGGAAACATTGACTTTTGGGTGGAAACGGATTATCGACTCGTTTGTAAAGCCTTTGTGGATCTTATAGGATTCCTGAGCTGCAACCTGAGAGATTAACTGGTGATTGTGGTCTACTCTCATTTTGCCAGTGATAAAAACAAATAACAGAAAAAGTCCTTGGTTCCCCTGTTCTCCCAGCAAGCCAGTGGCAGAGATCGATCCCAAATGAGCCCCTAACATCAGCTGGGGACGGTCTTTCATCCCCGCTGCTCAAACCACGGGTCCTGGTGATGTTTCTCCCCTTCATCGACTCCTTTTCTGAAGCTCTCACCCTCTCACACTGCCCTCCCCAGGTCCTCATTTTACATGCCCTATTTCCTACTGAACGCTTGCTGCACAAGAGTGTTATTTCCCCAACAAGGGGAAAAAAAAGTCAGAAGGGAAGGGACCATAGTAACTACTCATTTGATCAGGCCTTGACCTTTCAGCACGGGTCTCTAGAGAACAGAGAGAGCAGTAAATTGATGAGACGTAAAATGCCTGCTCCAAATCTTCTTCTTTGAACAGAACACATAGGAGCTGGCTGGTGAGCAGTAAGTTCTCATCTTTTAAGAACTTTCTATGTTGTCAACTAGCTCCACAAGAGAAGGAGGTGACATCTGCAGGCGGAAGACCGTCTATTGGGCTTTCTCAGGCATCAGCTGTTTCCAGATGGAGGGTCTGTGTGGCTCTGTCTTCAGGTATGTTGAGAAGCTGAAGGCTCTTTCCAAGGTGGAGATTTCGGTGGAGTCTCAGGGTTGTGGACCCCGAGGTTAAGGTAGAACGGTGCAGCTTGCTGAAGAAACCTGGGGGTGCTGTGATGGCTCTGAGGAGCTAACCCATCCTGTTTGCCTCCTGCTGGGGCCCTGCCCCCACTCTCCATTGCCCTGTCCCAGGAAACCTGCCTCCTCTTGCATCTCAGAGGCTAAGTCACTCCACCACCTTGGAAAACAGGAATCTCTAGCACCCTCCTGCCTCGACTCCCAGGGCCCTGCATTCCTGTCTCACCTTCCTCTGTGCCCACTGTTGCTTCTTCCTTTCTGTTTGGTAAGGCCTTTGGCAGGGAGGGGTTCCAGAGTCCTCTGTCTGGGCAGGATCTCCTCCCTTCCTACTCCACAGGGACTCTGTAACTCCGTCACTCTCCCCTGTCCTCACCCTCTGCCTTCCCCAGCCTGTCCTTTGGACCAATAAACGCACTGGAGCCTTTCTGTCCTTAAAACACAAATGTCCCACCATCCAGTCAAACCTTCCTCAGCCCTCCCTCCCTGCACAGTCCCGGAAGAAAAACACTTATTATTCCTCTCTATTTTCTCAGCATTTATCTCTCCACTCAACATTGTCTGGCTTCTTTTCCCAGAAGCACCAGACACTGCCCTGGCCAAGGTCTTTGTTTTAACTGTAAGTTCAGGGATGCGTGTGCAGAAGGTGCAGGTTTGTTACATAGGTATGTGTGTGCCATGGTGGTTTGCTGCACCTATTGACCCATCCTTTATGTTCCCTCCCCTCACCCCACATGCCCCAACAGGCCCTGGTATGTGTTGTTCCCCTCCCTGTGTCCATATGTTCTCATTGTTCAACTCCCACTTATGAGTGAGAACATGCGATGTTTGGTTTTCTGTTCCTGTGTTAGTTTGGTAACGATAATGGCCTCCAGCTCCATCCATGTCCCTGCAAAGGACATGATCTCATTCCTTTTTATGGCTGCGTAGTATTCCATGGTGTATATGTACCATATTTTCTTTATTCAGTCTATCACTGATGGGCATTTGGGTTGGTTCCATGTCTTTGCTATTGTAAATAGTGCTGCAATAAACATATGTGTGCATGTGTCTTTATAGTAGAATGACTTATATTCCTTTGGGTATATACCCAATAATGGGATTGCTGGGTAATGGTATTTCTGGTTCTAGAATCTTGAGGAATTGCTATGCTGTCTTCCACAGTGGTTGAACTAATTTACACTCCCACCAACAGTGTAAAAGTGTTCCTATTTTTCCACAGCCTCGCCAGCATCTGTTGTTTATTGACTTTTTAATAATTGCCATTCTGACTGGCATAAGATGGTATCTCACTGTGGTTTTGATTTGCATTTCTCTAACCATCGGTGATGTTGAGTTTTTTTTTCATATGTTCGTTGGTCGCATAAATGTCTTCTTTTGAGAAGTGTCTGTTCATATCCCCAGCCAATGTGTTTGGAGAACTCCACCTACCTTAACCCACGAGGTCCTCCCAACCTCTTCTGCCATACTCGCCAAGGCTGGCTGCATGCTGCTTCCTGAAACTTTCTTTTCTGTGGTCTCCAGGTCACCGCTTTACATACTTACTCCTTTGTCTTTCGTTCTGGAATCTTCTGCAGCCTCCTCTCCTCCCGCTGTCTAAAAAACTTGGTACAGCCCTGAGTTGCGTTTAGGGAAACAACTAATGCAGCTCTGCAAGTGGACAGGCTCCGAGGGATGCACTGGTGGCAGCAAGACCCTGCCGTCCAGCCACGGCATGCTTCCACTGGGCCCCCCCTCCCGCACATGGGACAGCAGGTCTGAAGGCATCACGACAAATTCTGACCTTCTCTGTGTTATGTTTTGCTTCAATCACATCTCAATACAAAGAGGACACATGAAGAAAATTAGAGCCCATAAACATCCTGACATTCAAGTATTTTTTCACTACTTTATAAGGGCTTTCAGGATTTTAGGATTATAGTTACAGTAATAGTCTTCTGAATGATTGCGTTGTCATATTTTTCACATAAGAATATAGTTAAGCCAAATATTTTGAAACATCTAAGTAATCTGGGCATTGAAAATTTTTCTTCTATAGATTATTGTGTGATCCTCATTGAGTTTGTTGTGAGTAATAACTATAGTAAGAACTTGTTGAAGTCTTTGGAAAAGTCTTTGTATAAGTGAACAGCTGGGGGAAAATAAATCATGTAGGAGCCTAAAGCTTTAATATTAACGAATTAAGTCATCACTTATATGTAGGCAGGGATATTATGGTGAAACCCTATCTCTACTAAAAATACAGAAATTAACTGGGTGTGGTGGCATGCATCTGTAGTCCCAGCTACTCGGGAGGCTAAGGCAGGAGAATAACTTGAACCTGGGAAGCGGAGGTTGCAGTGAGCCACGATCTCACCACCGTACTCCAACCTGGCAACAGAGCAAGATTCTGACTCAAAAAAAAAAAAAAAAATTACTTCTGATAGTATTTTTTCTCAACGTATTCAACTTTTTAAGATGCCAGGCTTTTTGTAAACATTATCACATGTAATCCCTCAAGCAACTGAGGTTGAAATTATGCACTGCCTGTTTACTGATGAATAAACTGAAAAAAGCTTAAATAACATGCCCAAGATTACCAGGTTGATAGACTATCACAGAAACGTCACTCTCTAATTTTCAGAATGACTTTTCATATCAACTATAAGCTGAGAAGGGAGTATTCAAATGATTCTGACTCATCATGTTTAAATTTATAGAACAGAGCCCAATAAACACCATGCCAAACCCAGAGAACCAGTTAAAATCCTGAAAGTGGACTATTGGTGGCTGTTCCAGTTATCTACCTCTTTGTAACAAATTATTACACAGCTAATAGGTGAAAACAACAGCCAGCTTATTATTTTGCTCAGCACTGGCATCAGGAATTTGGACAGGGCTCAGCTGGACCATTCTTCTGCTCCAGGCTGTGTTAACTGAGATGATTTGGTGGATTTGGGCTAGCAAATTACCTGGTCATAAAGTTCAAGACAACTTCTCTCATATACCGTGTATTTTGGTGGGGACAGATGGAAGGCTGGACTTGACCAGGACTTTCAACCAGAGAGCCTACTCATGGTGTCGCTGGTCTCTGGCAAGACAGGCTCAAGCCATTTCAGCCTCTCATGGTGGCTCAAGAGTTCCACAGAGAGTGTTTCCAGACACAGAAAGTGGAAGCTGCTGGTTTCTTAAGAATCAGGTCTGATAATTTCTGCCACATTGTTTTGGTCAAAGCAGTCACTAAGGTCAGTCAATAATCAAGAAGAGAAAAGGGAATTAAATGCCACCTCCCCACGGGTAAAGACAAAAAAATCTGTGGCCATCTTGAACCACCACAAGGAGCACCAGAGCTGTTCTGATATTCGGCCAACCAAGTACAAGCCTTTGGAGGTCGTGTCTACAGAGAACGCATAGGTTACGATCACCACCTCCGTAACACATGCATTCATCTTCTTCCTCACCATGCTTCATTTCGCATATGTTTTTGTGCATTTGGTTTCCTCTCTAAAAACAAAATGCCTTTACATTGCATAGTTAGGTAATTATACTGCCTCTCCTGGGGTAAGTTATTTGGAAAGCCTTCTGCCTTGGAAGAAGTTATTCTCCTTGGATCTCATGTTAAATTTCTACCTCAGTGAATTTAAGACCACCCACTCATATGAGTACATATCTATATATATAATTTTCATATATTAAGCAAAACAAGACAAAAATGCCTCCAAAGCCTACCTGAAGTGAAGCACACAGTCCCAACCGCAGTTAAGGTATGTATCTTGGCCAATGTATCCTTCAGCCCTGGTTGTATTTGCATGTCTGTAGATCAGGAAATTGCTGGAAGTAGTAGGTTTGGACTTGCATAGGCTGGCTTGTCTCAAACTGATATGCAGGGAGGAGCTCTGTTTCTCACTTAAGCAATTGTGACTGCTTCATAAATTAGTTTTGTTAGTTTCTTTGGAACTCTCCTAGATAATGAATTTCATCGTCTTTTTTTTTCCTGCTCATTTTGCTTATCTCACATCACTGGTAGATATTCATCTCCCTGTAACTATATTACCAGACTGTAATTAAACCATGCAATCGAATTCTGACTATCTTCTGATTCCTCCAACATATTATTCTTTAGAGAGGCTGCCCTCAGGATCCCTTGAAGGAATATGCTGGCTCCACAGTTATCCTGAATATGCAAACTCCTCCATGTGAGGTTAGCTTTACCCATCAAAACTGGCTCTCTTATTTGTCTTCAAAAACTAATTTCATTTTCCAGCACCAGCAGTCCAACACACAACTGTGGAGTCCAAGGAGACATGCTTTCTTTCCAGGGAGCAGTTGTTACGGACACAAAGAGTCTGAATTTTCCCTCTTTATGGGGCCATTTTTCATACATATGGCCTCCCAAATGTACCTAGATGCCCAGGAATTATGACTCACGTCCACAAAACAACTAACATTTACTCCTCAGAATGGTGGATGATGGAGAAAGAAAAGGACTAGTGGTTCCCACATATGCTGTGGCAGGCAGGTCTCCCGTGGAGTTATAGCCATGCTATGGAGTCTCCTCTCTGTCAGGCATCTGGCATCTGCAAAACCTGAGAACCAGGTACGCTCCCAGGTATGTCTCTTGCATTTGAGAGCAAGATTCCTCCCTCTGCACCCCAAACAGTCTGAGGGCACCCCCCTAGAGTGCCTGTCATTATCCGAAGGGTCACCCACTGTCCCTCCAAAAGGCAACCACTAACTTTAATTCATTATGATTTGAAAGTACGTGCCATGTGCATTTCGGCAGTTGGAACTGTCGTGATATTAAGTAAGGATGAGTTATTGCAAACCTAGACAAGATGTAAGTCTTCCTAAATACGGAAACTCTGGCGTGCAGCCGTAGGAGTGGGCCACAGAGCATGATCCTAATGATGACTGTCAACTGCCGCATTTCAGGATTCGGGACGGGTTTGCCCGGGGCACATGTGACGTTCTCTCCATTTCCCTCCCGGCCTTAGTTTTAAATATGGAAAATGTAGCATTTCTCTCCATGTTTCTAGCACATTGATGTTCCTATAACTCAAAATATGTCAAGACACCCCTGAAAGCTTTTGGGGATTCAATTTTTTCGTCTCCAAGACAGAGAATCCCCATCTTGCTTGTATGACACTGTGAGCACCTTCAGTTCTTCTCGTGTGATTTCCAATGGTTCTTTCTTTATAACACAGTGAAATCATTTAAATACAATAAAACAATTCTAAATGCTTGTCAAGTATTTATAAAAGTCAATTAACGGCCGGGCGTGGTGGCTCACAATTGTAATCTCAGCACTTTGGGAGGCTGAGGGAGGCGAATCACTCAAGGCCAGGAATTCGAGACCAGCCTGACAAACATGGTAAAACCAATTCTTTACTAAAAATACAAAAATTTGCCAGGTGTGGTGGTGCATGCCTGTAATCCCAGCTACGTGGGAGGCTGAGGTACGAGAATCACTTGAACCCAGGAGGTTCAGGTTGCAGTGAGCCAAGACTGCGCCACTGCACTCCAGCCTGGGCGACAGAATGAGACTCTGTCAAAAAAAAAAAAAAAAAAAAAGTCAGTTTATTCTATGTAAAGACAATACAATCTGTCTTTTTTTGTTTTTGTTTTTGTTTTTTGAGACAGAGTTCCCTCCGTCGCCCAGGCTGGAGTGCAGTGGCGTGATCTCGGCTCACTGTAACCTCCGCCTCCTGGCTTCAGCCATTCTCCTGCCTCAGCCTCCCGAGTAGCTGGGACTACAGGCCCCCACCACCACACCCGGCTAATTTTCTGTATTTTTAGTAGAGACAGGGTTTCATCATGTTAGCCAGGATGGTCTCCATCTCCTGACGTCGTGGTCCGCCCGCCTTGGCCTCCCAACGGGCTGGGATTACAGACGAGAGCCACTGCACCCAGCCAAGACAGTACAATCTGTCTTAATTATTAAAAAAAAAAAAAGTAACTAAAACATAGTTCAGTGCTAATGTGTAAGAACCAGACCAGGTTAGATTAAGCTGGAATGTGCAGTGTGTTCCTGAGACCCACAGGGACTTTATGAACCCAACTGCAGCTCCGGAGCAGGAAGAGGCACCTCACAATGAGGCAGCTCAGTTTGCAGCTCCCCCTGCAGAAACGCGGCTCTCTTGGCCCCACTCCTGCCTGGCACTTCCTCGCTGGCCTCCGCTCCTCTCCTGCTATGGCCTGGCCACCTCTGCACCATTGCTACAGGACAAAGGTTGCCTGCCAGAGTGCAGCTGTTTCCGGTTCCCATTCCTTTAGCTAGGGCAGCCTGTCGAAGTTTCCCAGAGTCTCCTCATCGCCAGCCCACAGCAGTGAGAAAGTTTTATTTAAGCCACTTTTAGGTAAGTGGTGTAAACAGCGAGCTCCACATGGGATCTCACTGAACCCACTTACAGACACTACAGTGGCTAGGCCCAGACCCTGGGCAGCCCCCAAAGGCAGAGTGAGACACAGAAGCAAACACCCGTCTGTGCTGTGTCCACCCATGGCTCGGTGAGAGGACCTCAGTGGCTCAGAGCCCAGGCTCCCCACTCAGAACAATAGCAGTGATTCCACTGCCTCAAAGCTCATTGCAGAGGTCACAGGTGAAGTAAACAGGTAACTTTGCACTCATTCAAAACAGAAAACAGTTAACAATTGACCCTGAAAAGGCTTCGACTTCATTAAAATTTACTTTAGATCAGTATAGGAAGAAAACAAATGAGAAAATGATCACCACAGAAAGTCCTTATAGAAAAATGCAGGATTCTTTGAGTAAGCCAATTCTGCAAAACAACAGAAATGCAGAAAAATGATGCCAGTGTTGTGGAGACTTTTAGGATAATTTTGACTCCCCAGTTGGACAAAGCACATGCCTCTTACATTTTTTGTATCGAGTATGGACTGAGAGGGGCAGGTGGCAAATGAAAATGTGGGCTTTCTTTAGCTTGGAGGAAGCTATCCAGAGTTCACAGCAGAAAGTTTTCAAGCTGGAGACCTGTCAAGTAAAATAGAGATCCAACTGTCCTTTGTTATTATAGGAGAAGCCAAAGAGGGATGTCAGAGGGAGGAAGAATCCAACACGATTGTTCAAAAAAAAAAAAAAAAAAGGTTTTTTCTTTTAAAAAGCCTGCAGTCCCCACCAGTGGAAAGTTTGGACCTGAGATACATTGGAGATGACAGTCTAGTTTTGCTGTGCTGGACGTAGTGCTGCTGACGTTTCTGTCCGTGCAGTGAAAAAAGCACCTTCCTCAGGCTTGGCATTTGTGTGTGTGTTTGTGGTATTGCTGTGCAGCCTTTTTGGGGTGGTTTAACACATAGCACACTCAGAACTCCAGATACGTGCTGATGTTGCGGCCCGGCTTATTAGTTATTACAGTTGCTGTTTGAAATTGAGTCCTATTACTTTGGTTTGGACAGAATTCTGTTTTCTGCCTTTCTAGGCTTCGTGACTATGGGTGGGTTACATGAAGTTGCCATTTAATAATTACCTGCTTCACAGCACAGAATAATGACCTGCTTCACACATGCAACATAAAAGCAGCTTATTCTTTGTCGTGTCTTATGCTAAAGAATGCACAGAAACACTCATCACATAAGATGATTCTAAAATATAAAATTTATTTTCTTAATGAAGACTGAAAACTGCATGCAAATTACATATTTCTTAGAAGTCGATTACGTATCATGATAATACATTTCAAAGCCTCCACACTATGTAAAGTATTCATAACCATTTCTGTCCCCTGCACTGATGTGTCAATAAAGTAAACTAAAACGTCAGCTTAGCTGAAATAATGTTTCTGATGCTGAGCGCGAGAGCCGTTCTTGAGTTCTGATAAATCTCAGCACGACATAGAGCAGAGCTCAGATTGGGCTGAGTCTCAGAGGTTGCTGAGGCATTGAAGGGCTGCGTGGCCCCAGGCAAGCTCCTCTGCCGCTTGGTTCTCTCCTCTGTGACCCTGACCTTTCCTGGGATTCACAGCGAGGGGTAGACACCAAGTTCCAGTGCAGTTACTGCTCATCCCACCCACTCCCCATCTTTGCCTAAAGTGGACTTCAGTTGGAAAACCCACATCAGTTTGGAAATTGTTTTTCTTTATACCTGCACAGGTTTTTACATCAACAGCAGGTGTGGATGGTACGTCAACAGCACCATGAGGTTGCTGAAAGTGGTCATAATTTAGTTAGCTAGAAATCAGAAAAAAATTAAAACTTGCAAATTTTCAAAATGGAAAGGAATTCATATGCAAAAGCTTATAATTCTTGCTGAATCACTTTCTCTGTTAATTAGGAACTTGCATTCACAGGAAATACATGGTTGAAGAAGTATGGATAATTTGCTCTGGGTATGAAATCCCCAAAGCATCACATGTATATTTCTCTACGACTTGTCATGGAATGAAACAGGTCTCTGGTCAATTACAAAGTCCTAGAAATTCCAAATGCATGGGCTTGTCTACAACGGTTCCAGAGTGTGGTGGGATTTTCTGGAGTCTCGGGGGTTGGTGCACATGTGGGTGCAGCGACACAGACTTTGCTGGACACCATGCTTAGGGTGGTCCGCAAGGATCTGTGATGTTAACTTCTCGGAATTGAGGAAGAGCTGATACTGGGCATGCATTGCTCAGTGCTTAAAAGGACATGTTGGGGTAGCTGGTCCCACATTGCCAGATGTTTGAGCAGAGATTTTTAGCACCCACCATTAGTTGGCAGAAGGTGACACTGTGACCTCAATAAGGAAACAACAGGACACATCCTGACCTGGGTTCTAGACTGAGCGCTGCCCCATCTGGCCATGTAAGTGGGCCAGGCCTGAGAATAGCTATTTTTCAATGGTTGTTTTGAGCCATTTTATTTACTCCACATTTATTAGGCCCCTCCTCTGCGGCAGGCAATGTTCGGAGCTTTCTGGGCTCATCAGAACATCATAGACAGAAATCCCTGTCCTGGTGCAGGGTCGAGCTCACTGGATCTGACACCCAAAGCATCAACAGTGGGAGATGTTTCCCACTGACCACAGGCAATTCTCGACCAGGCAGCCTTTGACCGACAGTGTTTATATCACTCTTTTCTGATTATAAAGAGATGACCTCATTTTTCCCCAATTGTCAGTTTGAAGCATGATGGTGTGTAGCGTGCACTCCTAAGCAGAATGACACAACCTACCTGCTGCCTCTGTTTTTTCACCTTTCCACCTCCGAGCTCTGGGAAATGGACTTTAGAACCCGCTAGCATTACAGAATCACTGCATTTTTAGTAAATATGTGCTTTATATATACATGTTTTACATTCCAATACTGATAGTGGATTTAGTATTTTATATATAAAGACTGATTTATATATATATTGATATATGTAAGCATATATAAATAACAGATATATTTAAATATAAAGATTGATTTTATATATAAAGGCTGATTTTGGATATCCTATTTTATATATAAAGATTGATTTTTATACATATATTATTTGTAGGTAGGTATATATAAATAAAAGTCATATTTATGTGTAAAGATCGATTTTATAGATAAAGACTGATTTTGATATAGTGCTTTTATCTAATGTAAGAATTAGTAGGCCAGGCATGGTGGCTCACGCCTGTAATCCCAGCACTCTGGGAGGCCGAGGCGGGTGGATCACCTGAAGCCAGGAGATCGAGACCAGCCTGACCAACATGGAGAAATCCCGTCTCTACTAAAAATACAAAAAAAATTAGCTGGGCGTGGTGGCACATGCCTACAATCCCAGCTACTAGGGAGGCTGAGGCAGGAGAATTGCTTGAACCTGGGAGGTAGGGGTTGCAGTGAGTGGAGATTGTGCCATTGCACTCCAGCCTGGGCAACAAGAGTGAAACTCAGCCTCAAAAAAAAAAAAAAAAATTAGTAGACGTTAATCAATGCACCAGGTTTGTTGCTAATCACCAGTCTTTTCCGTAACGCTCCTCTACCTTTTTTATTTTTTAAGTTACCACCACCGTTAAATTTGCTTCTACCTTGACTCAACCTGAAGAGATTTCCTTGGGTGCACACAGGCATGGTATGGGATCTGAAACCCAGCACCGTCCCAGTGTGCATGAGCATGAGTGCAAGTGCATGTGTGACTGTGTATGTCTGCATTTACCGACATGTGAACAACTTTTTGAGGTACGAATAGAACCTTTGAGACAATTGTTTAAGCCCCCAAATAAGAAGCTTTGCTATTAAATGTGCTTCTTCATATTACAGATAAAAATTCTTGAACCAAGGTTATTTTTGTCCCTTTAGGAAAAGAAATCCAGTGTTTTATTTTTCTTTCCTAAGAATGTGTAGCAGTTTCTTCTTATTCTCACCATTGAGAAAGTTACCAGGAAATGACCACGTATTCGCCGTTGCCCAGACTGACTAGTAACGGCAATGTTCTCGCAATCTGCAAACTCTGGCCTGAAGCTCAGAGCAAGGTTCTTCTGTTGTGTCCTTCTTGGCTGTTTTTGCTTTGTCTGACCTCCTCTCCCTCTTTGGTGGACTCCTTGGGGATATACGAGCCACAAATAAATCCCCGGTCACAACGTGTGGGCAAGTGTCTTAACCCAGTCTGTCTGTTTAAGCTCAGGGCTGACCTGGAAAATGAGACCCCTGAGAGTTTTTAATTTCTCTGTATTTACTTATTATTCTTATTTATACCTCAGTTTTTTTTCCATCAAATAATTTAAGGTAGCTAGTAAAAACAAACAAACAAAAAAAAAACTCTTTTTAAGTGTTAGCATTTGAATATTAGATTTCAACTTTACAAATACGACTCACCTTTTTTTTTGTATTTTCATGAATCTAACTTCAAAGAATATTAAGTAAATCATTCCTAAAAGATGAACATAATATGTATATGTTTTAGGCAAAAGCTGAAAAATGAAAGATTATAAAATAGAAGGCAGTTATGGGATTTTAAACAAATCGTTTTCCTTTTTAAGTGCTGGAATGAATTTAAATTTCTTCAAAGATTAAAAGAAAAGGTATTGAAAGGAGCCAGCCGTGGGCAGGGGGAGCAGGGCTCCGTGGGAACAGTGCTCCGGCTGCAGCTCTTCCCAGACTCTGCATCCAGCGGGTCCGTATTCCTGTGGCTCCTTCTCAGATTCTTTGTCCACCTGGGTATGACCCAGCTCTCTCATACAAAATATTCTGCTGTCAAAAGTACACCCTTTATTTGGAGAGAGGGCAAATTGCTCACCTATAATTGGCCTATTCTTTCCACTGCTGTGATCTTCTTTTTACTATAAAAACAATTGACATGAACTCAAACAATTTGCTTTGAAGCAAATATTGCAGTAACATTTCCCATTGGTACTGAGTTGGGATATACCAAGAATATCAGTGCAATGTATTCACATTTTAACACTTCCATATGTTTTTCTATATGCATTTTCATGATCAAAGGAATGCAAATTATTTGTTAGTATTATATAGTCAAGCTCATTTTGAAAAGTTTTAAAGAAACATTTATCATCTTAGCAAAACAACAAAAACATTTTCCATAGCATGGGAAATGTCCATTTATCAACCAAGATTTATCAGCCACATAAATTAATAGCTTTCTTGGGCTGATACCTTAGTCTCTAGTGAAATGAGTTTTTAAAATTCAAAGCTGCAGAATACTTGCTGAACCTTCCTTGAATAAAATCATGGTTATGCTCAAGCTGCTATTTGCTCATTCTTCGTGTATTTCTTCCGAAATCTTATTGCACGTGTGCCTGTGGCACCCTTCTGATGTAGCCTCCACTTCAACCGCCTGCATCTGAGATTCTCTTTGGAGCACTCCACTTGGGCCACTGGGGCCACTCTGTTTAAATGATGAAAGCCCAGGTGCCTGCAGATGGACCCCCCTGCTCGCTCCCTTCAGGGATGCCCAGCCCAGGGCTGCCTGAGGCAGAGGAGGGACCCAGGTCCCTTGCCTGAGTTTGGAGAAGCTCAAAAGCAGGAATGCACTCCAGATCTCTCCCCATGGGACCAGGCTGAGGCTGGGACTCTGTCCGGACCCAGCTCCGCCTGGTGTCCTCCCTTCCCTGTCCTGCTCCCTCCATACCTGGAAGTCATTCCTTAATAATCAGCACATGCGTACACGGCCTGTCTCAGAGGACACTTCTGGGAGATGTGACCTAAAAATCATGCAGGATGGTAGATATTAGAAATTCAAAGTAGATATTTCTCATAATGTCAAAAATCATAATTTTGCATCTCACTGATGTATTCTTAAGAATATAAGTGATAAAGTAAATTGAAAAAAAAAACTTCCATGTTTTAAAACTTGCTCAACAATTTTATGGGTAATATTTACCTGTGGTTGGAGAAATGCATTTTCTGAGCAAGACAGAGAGCCACTGGGGAGGTGACCTAGTGGGGCACAGGGCTTAAGAGGCACCACGGTCTGCCTTTTGATGTACATCCTATTATGACATGTGAGTCTCAGAGATGCAGGGAAATTGTGGAGAGTAGGAAAAAATTGGCCCAGCCAGCTGGAGCATGCTCTTGCTCCCATTGATAAGGTAAAATGGAAAGATGTTAGCTAGATTGATCCAGTGGTTCAGAATTTTTTAAAAAGAAAATTTCCAAAATGGAAAACTGTCAACCTACTTAACTATGTGAGGTCAATGATCAAAACTGCCTGTTGCAGGCAAGTCCCATTGCTTCACTCTGGCTGCAAACCAACACAATCCTGACCGGCAAGGGGCTTCCTGACCCATCCCCATGGAATAAATTCATCAGAAATATGTTGAATGCCTTAAATTAATGCTATCTACAATCTAGTGCCAAAAGCAATTAAGAACTCTTGGGAAAATAAAGGGCAAATGAAGCAACACAGTAGCTGGCCCTCAATCTGCACTGGCAAAAGAGGGAGAGGGATTCACGTTCCTGGTTGTTCTTCAACACAGACAATTATTGTTGTCAAAACCTGAGGGCTGAGCTCCTGCCCCCAACACCTGGGGAGCATAGGAAGCAGGCGGGGGGCTGAGCCCGACGATTTCTTCAAGTGTGATCAGACTTGGATGGGAGAAGTCAGTTTTAGAGGGTAAGACAACCATATTCCCTTGTCAACCTTCTCAGTGGGTTGACACACAGCCAGGCGTTATCAGACACCTACACAGAGGAGCAGTGAGCAGCAGATTTTCCTGTTCCTCCCACTTGTCAGTCACTGGAGTATCTGACACCATTTCATGTGGGTGGAATGCATGACAATTATGACTTCTTGGAAACACAGTTATTAATTACTAAGCTAGAATGTCTTATCAGATGCCCTCATTGTCTTCTGACATCACTTGACTTGTCATCAAACATTCCATCCTTCTTGTCATAACAAAGTAAATTATTCCCCTCAAGACAGACACAAAGAAAGTCCAAAGTGAAGACTGAGCAATCGTCCCTCTGGTTCACTCATGGCACGTACGTGCTCTCCTTCCACTCACTGGGAACCTCATCCACTGCTCCGGCTCCCCGTCCCCCAAATCAATTCCAGATGTGTATCCATGTCCTGGCCCCTGCCCTGCCCGGGTGCCGCACATGGACACTGGGACTGCCCTAAGCACTTCAAACTCCACATGCCCAAAACCAACCCACTGGCCTCCCTCAAAGCATGCCCTCACCTCTGGAAAAGGCCTTACTATCTACTCAGATCAGATCCCAAACCTGAGACCGGGAATCGCTCTAGACTCCTGCTCTTCCCTCCCACTGACTGGGCCCACACCATTTCCATGTGTGCCCAAGAGACCTGCAAAAGTAGACACAAGGCACCTCTTACCAGGGTCATCCAGGATGACCGAGATGTCTGGTCCTAGGTCTCTAGGTTCACACCAAATGTCTCCAGAGCCGAACATGATTTTCACAGCCAGGAGGGGATTGAGGCAGTTCTGAGTTCTCTCTTGCGTGGACAGTCCCTCTGCGTGTGGTAAAGGACGCTTGTCTGCCTATGGCCCAACCCACTACCAGTGTGATCTGGCAGAACATTAACATGCAACCTCACAACAACTGATTCTGGCTGCCTGCCACATGTAACATACACTGCCTGGCGTGGGGAATTAAAAGATGAACAAACAGAGCGGTACCACCTCATGTCTGCCTTCAGGGGGCTTCTAACCCTCTGAAGAGCCTACAGATCCCTGCCGTTTACAGCAGGCTTCTTGGTTTCCTTAAAGTTCCCGCATCTGAAGGTTTGGCAGAAAGCTTGACCACGAGCAATTAGGAACAGCAGGGCCGCGAGTAACCCCAGGTGAGGAAGCCACTCAGCGTGGAGGGGCAATGGAGAACTGCAAAATCCCAAGGAGGCAGAGCATCAGGACTTGACTAGAGAGAAGAGGAGACCACTCAGTAGGACCCAGGGTCCAGTTTGAGCGGCTGGGTCAGCATCTAAGCCACCAAGAACAGCGGGAAAGCAGGAGGTTTAGGGGAATGTGGTGGATCCGGCAGGACTGTGGCTTAGGGGCACTGCAGGCAGTGAGGGACCTGCACGTGGGCTCCAGCAGGAACAGGAGAGGGGATGACAGCCTGGGACGGGAGTTGAGGTTCTCAGGGTGCAGAGGGCTGGGGAGGCAAGCCTGTCCGGGAACGTGAGGAGAGAAGCAGGAGGTGAAGGCTCGCCCAGGTGACGCCAGCACAGGAGAACACTATTTCTTTCTGGTTTTCTGGGTCCCAGGAAAACATTTCTCCTAAGTACTGTCTACCAAGAATCCAAGTATTCCTTTCATTCTGGTTGGCATATATTGTATATGAAAATGAAATTTCCATAAGATGGAACCAGACTAGAGATTCTCCACCTAGGGCTTCTAGGTGATCCAGAAATGCTCGAGTTCTCACCGTGGGAACAGATCAGACCTCAGGCGCTGGGCTTCTCCCCAGCCAAGGATCCTAATGGCACCATAAGCCTTGCTGTGTTGGCCATGGGCTCACAGCACTGGCTTTCCAGGAAGACACAGCCCACAGACTCCTCCCCAGGTACTCGCTGGCCAGCGTGCCCTGCCCACTCAGCTCCTGCTCAGTGTCCCCCACCCCTACAGGCAGTGAGACGCTCTGTTGGAAACACACAGCAAACCCAGCAGCCTAGTCCCATCCCTGGCACACCTTCTAGGGCTTCCTGAAGCTCTGGAGAGAAAGCCCTCCCTAACTATGATCAGAAGGGCTTGCCTGCTCCTACCCCATCTTCCAGAACGCCCCGTGCACTCCATGTCCTGCAGCTCACACTCCCGGCATCATCTCCTGCCACAGGGCCTTTGTACATGCTGCTTCCTCTCTCAGTGGCTCCTCCCTCCCCCTGCACAGGGAGCTCCATTATATGTCAACTCAAGCCCACTTTGTCAAAAAAGCTTCCCGACATCCCAGACCTGCTGAGCTCCTTGCATCCCAGGGCTCCATGCTGGCTTGTGCCTCCTCTTCCTCACACTGTCCATAGCTGCAATTTCACGTGAACTCGTGTGATGTCTAACTCATGCCAGTGCTGCCTCTCATCTATAAATTCCATGAAGGCAGAGACCAAATGCCTTCCAGCTCACCATGGGATCCTCAGTGCCTAGAACAGTGCGTAGCACACAGAGAATTGATGCAGGAACATGCTGGAATGACCCTGAGACCCTAGGTCAGACCAGACCTAGAGCAAGGAGATCTTGCAGACACAGGAATGCGAGGGTGGGGGCTATGTCTTGGGCTAAATGAGGTTTTTTGTTTCACTAGCATTGCTTCTCATAAACAAGCTATCTCCTGAGAGCTTCACCTCACTGCTGTTTATCATGTAGAGAAAAGAATGACCCCTCTTTCACCAAAATGGTCTGACCGAGATCGAGACTACTGGAGTAATGTGGAGTGATAACTTTGAAACCATTCTACTCCAGCACTTCTACCAATCATTTTGTTTGTTTGTTTTTGAGACAGAGTCTCTCTCTGCTGCCCAGGCTGGAGTGCAGTGGCTGGATCTTGGCTCACTGCAACCTCTGCCTCCTGAGTTCAAGCGATTCTCCTGTCTCTGCTTCTGGGGTAGCTGGTACTGCAGGTGTGCACCACCACACCCGGCTAATTTTTGTAATTTTAGTAGAGATGGGGTTTCACTATGTTGAGCAGGCTGGTCTCAAACTCCTGCCCTAACTGATCCACCAGCCTTGGCCTCCCAGAGTGCTGGGATTATAGGTGTGAGCCACCGTGCCCGGCCGTTCCACCAAGTATTTTAATGAAAGAATGGAAATGTTCTCATTATATATGTTGATTATTTTAAATGAAATAGAATAACCAATAGAACAGCTTAAACACAGATGAAAAATTTAAACCATCTGAATAAAAAGGAACAATAACAATTAATCGATCCCAGGTAATATGTAGTTTAACATGGACAGATGTAAGACAATCTGTAAAATGGAGAAAGGGCCAGGAGCAGTGGCTCACACTTGTAATCCCAGCACTTTGGGAGGCCGAGACAGGTGGATCATGAGGTCAGGAGATCGAGACCATCCTGGCTAACCCAGTGAAACCCCATGTCTACTAAAAATACCAAAAAAAAAAAAAAAAAAAAAAAAAAGCTGGATGTGGTGGCGGGCGCCTGTAGTCCCAGCTACTTGGGAGGCTGAGGCAGGAGAATGGCATGAACCCGGGAGGCGGAGCTTGCAGTGAGCTGAGATTGCACCACTGCACTCCAGCCTGGAAATAAAAGAATCAAGAAAAGGGAGAGACAGCTAGAAAAAAAAAATAGAATATATCTAATCTACAACCAGATATATGTCTTCAATATGGGATTCAAACCAGAGCGCATAAGGCCCTCAGCTTTCCTCTCCATGAGTTCTTGACATTCAGAAGATACTCTCTGTTTTCTCACATTTTCCCCTCATTAAAAGTAGTCTGTGCCATTTGACAATTATTGAACAAGACCACTTAATAATTCAATTTGGTTTGTTTTTATCTGTTACCATGAGTTTTGAAAATGAATGTAATCATAATCTTACCTAATAGGTACTTGTTATGTTTCAGAATACTATGAACATCATACATTTTTCTCACATGTGAAGAAATCTGCACATTAACTCGGTAACCAGAAGGCAGGTACCTGCCATTTTTGGGGAATATACTCTACAGTACAGACCCTGTTCTTATATACGCGACGTCTGCAACACCTCGAGAGAGCTTTTGCACCCAGGAAACTCACTGACTGTTGGGGAACTAGCAGTGTTTGAGGGCTAACGAGAAGAATTCAGGGACCCAAGAGGGACCCATCCCCTCACCTGGGACTGCAGGTGCACTGGCTTCCCTGTGTGCCCCTTCTTCAGAAATGAAGTATGTCCTAAGCCCAAATGTACGAGTTTGATTATAGCTACTCATCTGATACACTTTGAGTTTTGATCTTCACTTTTAGGAAGCTCTATTCTATTTTGTCATTTTATCCTTTACTCCTTAGAAAATGTCGAAATTTCAATTTGCTTTCCTCACCCTTTTCCAATAGTAAAATACTATTGGTGACCACAGCGAAAGACACACGCATTTCAGGTCTCATTTCTTAATATTTACATGTTTTCAAAGCGCTCAATTCTTCACTCAATATATGATCTGGCTACATCCCATCTAGAGCTAGAGATTGTATGTGTCTGTGAGCCTAACTCTGTCTTCCTCTTCATGAGGTAGGAATTTCTGAACTGCACTGGGCTGTAGAGAAGAATGCAATAAAGAAGCGCTATTTCAAGTCTACAAGGCACAGTTGAAAGTTACAAATCCATCAAGTTGGAAAGAATTGAGCTTATTAATGTCCTCAAATGCATTTATCTTAACGTTTACATTACATTTTGCATGCTTAGAAAAATAATTCAGCTTGTAATTATCTTCTCATAAAATGTAATCATAAATGACACCATAACTCCGAAATAAACCAGAAAAAAAACAGAATATTTTATGTGAAATTTAACATTCCACTGTGCTCTTTTTCACATTGCACAGGCTCAGATAATATGTCAGAGATGAACTCGGCCATTCTCTAATTTTGACTTTGTGCAGCAGATTTCACGTTATTTAAAGAGCTTTATATTAAAGTCATTCAAATGTGAATAATTGAAATTATTTTTAATGATTGTGCCATTAGAGACCAGACTTACACAGATCTCAAACTGACCTAGTTTTTTTCTTTCTTTCATCAGTTCGTTTTATGGGTGAGTGTAAACAGATTTTCTCTAATTAGGTATGTACTTTTCAAGCAATATTGGAAAATGGTTACCTTTAGCATTTGTTCTTGACATCTGTCATCCCTGCGTTGTCTCAGAGCACAGGGACTTGCCTGTGATGTGTATACAAGGATCTTCCGCACAAATCCCTGTCAGTTCTTCTGCCAGGAAGCCCTTGATGTCTTCTAACCTTTCATGGTGAGGAATGTACATTTAATTACCAGGAAAATGACTATGATGTAATAGGTCAAGACATGCGCAGCTTCTGCTAAGGAGGGGCTCCGTGTAGAAGCCGCCGTCAGGGGAGCACTCCACAACCGGGTGCTCCAAGAGAGCCCAGGCGTCCCAAGCACAATGGGCGCCTCCATTCCTTCTGTTGGAGTGGGCAGTAGGTCCACCAGTGAAAACAAGGCAATTATAAAGGATATAAGCATACTTCAGACATTCAGAAATCTAGATACTCCTCAAGTCACTAGTTTTGGTATAGGATCAACGACTTTTCTTTGAATTAGAATTTCCTCATTAGAGGGATTTGGCATCTATGATTTCTGATTTTGTGTTTGTGTTTGTAAAGTCCAGTAATTTATTCAGGTAACTGCAAAGTAACCTGAGTGTAGTGATGAAACAGATTTTTTTAAAAATCTTGTAGCGTTGTATGACGGAATATTTAAACGATATCCTCATAAAACACCTACAAAGCATACAATTCGGGTTTTATAGACAAAAAATCTCTTCACACTTATATTATTATTTTGTATTGTTCTTATGTTGAGGTAGAGTCACCATCTGTGTTGAGGGGATAGAGTCACCATTCATGTTCAGGGTGTAGAGTCACCATCCGTGTTCAGGAGGTAGAGTCACCATCCGTGTTGAAGGGGTAGAGTCACCAGCCATGTCTGGGGTAGAGTCACCATCCGTGTTGAGGGGTAGAGTCACCATCCGTGTTTGGGGGTAGAGTCACCATCTGTGTTCAGGAGGTAGAGTCACCATCTGTGTTGAGGGGGTAGAGTCACCATCCGTGTTGAGGGGTAGAGTCACCATCCGTGTTCAGGAGGTAGAGTCACCATCTGTGTTGAGGGGGTAGAGTCACCATCCATGTCAGGGGTAGAGTCACCATATGTGTTGGGGGGGTAGAGTCACATCTGTTTAAAGGGGGTAGAGTCCCCATCTGTGTTGGGGGTAGAGTCACATCCGTGTGGGGGGGTAGAGTCACCATCCATGTGGGGAGGTAGAGTCACCATCCGTGTGGGGGGGTAGAGTCACCATATGTGTTGCAGGGGTAGAGTCACCATCCGTGTTTGGGGGTAGAGTCACCATCCGTGTGGGGGGTGTAGAGTCCATCATCTGTGTTGCGGGGGTAGAGTCACCATATGTGTTGCGGGGGTAGAGTCACCATCTGTGTGGGGGGGTAGAGTCACCATCCATGTTGAGGGGGTAGAGTCACCATCCGTGTTGCGGGGGTAGAGTCACCATCTGTGTGGGGGGTAGAGTCACCATCCGTGTTCAGGAGGTAGAGTCACCATGTGTGTTGCGGGGGTAGAGTCACCATCCGTGTTCAGGAGGTAGAGTCACCATATGTGTTGATGGGTAGAGTCACCATCCGTGTTCAGGAGGTAGAGTCACCATCCGTGTTGAGGGGTAGAGTCACCACGTGTGTTCAGGGGTAGAGGGGCCTCATGCCCAAACAGTTTGAGTGATTCACTCACAACACTACCGTGGGTCAGAATTTTAAAACTAAATGTCAAAGCACTGCAAACGTATATTGGGAATTCCCGAAAGACTCCTGATAAAATACCCTTTGCAGGGGAGTGACAGCATTTGCAGTTTATAGTTTCTTTGGTGGCAAAGAAGGAATTGCACTTCTTCCGCTGTCGTGCCTGCTCCGAGGAGAGTCTGCGGGCCGGATGCGAACCATGCCCGGGCTCCAGCCATAATCACAAACACATGGCAAGCAGGGTGTTTATGTGCTTGTTGAACAAGAATGTAAATCTTTTGGAAACCAGAGCTCACATAAGGTCTGGAAAGTGAGTCTTCTCCTCCTTCCCCGCGGTGCCCCTATCTGCTCGAGTCAGCTGTGTGCCAGCCAGAAGGAGACGCACTCGGAGAAGGCGTCCAAGCCTCTGTGAGCGGAGCCCGCGCCTCTACTCGTGGAGCTGCAGAAGGCTGGCGGGAGGAGGCCACTCTGACACCTGCTTCACAGGTCTCTCAGAAAGCCTTGTGGAGGACTGAGTCCTGCGGAGCCTGTGACTCATTTGGATTTTATTTGCTCAATCACTGCCACATCTTGCTGGGTTTTATTTTCTCCCCTCCACAAGTTGTACAAAATTCACCTTGAACATGAATCATGTGAAGTTTGTTTTTCTTCGAGGCCGCACCTGCTCTTCAGTGCCATCAGGCTGGTGCTGCTTCGCTCCGAGCTTTCATTTCTCTGGATAGGGGAAGCTGTCATACCGGACGAACTGAATACAGGAGTCCAGCCCAAAGACAGGGACTAATAATAAAAATGAGGGCAACTCCACTTGTATATTTATAAGCTTTCTTCCTGTGTCATCTCAGCATTCACACTACCTGGGCAGAGTCGGTGCTATCCAGACACTCATTGCACAAAGAAGCTGAATGGCATGTGGAGGAGGTAGTGTGTGGCTGCTGTGTGCGAAACAGCAGTGCTGAGTTGCAGTGTGTGCCCATTTCTGTGGTGTAAATGTCCCTAGCCTGGCCAGTTTCGAGTTCCCAGGATGGCATCACTGCATGGGAAGTTGGAAAGTGAGGGTATAGCTGGCTGCAGCCACCGCTGGGAGAGATCCAGGAACTCACTAAAAGAAGGGCTCTTAACTGGAAGACATGGAGTCAGGGGCCACGGCCAGGCAGCTCTGCTCAGGGGATTGATGGAGCTCTTCACGGTTCTGACCTGCAGGGCACCCTCCTCCAGGCTGAAGCTTTAAACACGTGAAAGGCAGATGTGGGAAGCTGGGCTGTTGAAGTCCAGTGCTCAGGCTGGGATGAGCTTCGGGTTGTGGTTTGCTCTGAAAATAACCCCAGAGCTCACTACTCAGATTGCAGGAACCCAGCCCGTGGCAGAAGTCGGCATCCACACCAGTGCTCTGCTTGCCTTCCAGGTGTTGTTTTATTTTTAGCTCCCAGATGTTAGAGCTTCTCCTCTCACCTCAGCCCACTCTCTGTTTATTGATTCCAATCCCCAGGTGGTCAATTTTCTGTCTTCTCAGTTAGGAAGGGGGGTAAGATCCGGAGCCACAGGTGAACTCACCTGTATTGAACGTCTTTGGGCCAGGTCTGTAATAAACTGACTTGTCCCAGAACCCCTTTTTCTGGAAGTTCCAACCGTGCACTGAGCCCCTTGCAGGGAGCATTTCAACAAAAACCCAGCGACACCGCCGACATTCGACTTTCAGCAAACCTTGATTGACGGTGACACACCATGCTTCGAGAAGGAATGAGCCGTCCCCCCACTGTGGATAATCGCTTTGTGCTAACAGTAGGATTGGCAGAGCTGCACATGTCAGACATGCGCCTGCCCAAGAACAAAAATGGCACCAGGAACCTGCCAGATCGCTCCCCGCTGCAGGGCCATTTCCCCAACCTTCTGAAGAAAAGTCATCCGCTGCATCACACAAGCTACTCCGGCCTTTGGCAGGAAGGGAGAGCAAGCCCGGGATGGATTGTACAGGACCTGATTTACTTCCAGGGGACAGAGAGTCAACGGCTGGTACTGCCAAGATGGTCAGAATCTATGCTGTCAAAGTCACTTGAAATTGTTTGTATTCTCTGTTCCTCACATACACAACTTCCAATGGAGAAATTAAAATGCACCCAGTTATTCCAACCAGGACAGACACCTTTGCTGAGCCTGGACTTCTCATTTTGGACACTGAGGTTGGCATGCTCTCTATTTCTCTCTGGAGGAACCCAATGGAATTGAGGCCAACAAATGCCCACTGTGCACTAGGGGCCCGCTAGTGCACCAGGAAGGCCATTTCCTCCCCGTGCTGCTCCCCAGGCAAGTGAACGTAGAAGCACCTCACAGTGAGCCGACAGTGGGAAGAGCCCTGAGCACCAAGGGCCAGGGAGAGCCTCGGGCTGTGGCCCAGGCAGGAAAATGGTCTGTGTTTCCCTGTGCAGGTCCCTGTGCACTGCGGCTTCATCGTGGCAGCTGTGGACCTTTTTTATTATTATTTTTATTTTGAGACAGAGTCTTGCTCCGTCACTAGGCTGGAGTGCAGTGGCACAATTCGGCTCACAGCAACCTTCGCCTCCTGGGTTCAAGCAATCCTCTTGCCTCAGCCTCTCGAGTAGCTGGGATTACAGGCATGGACCACAATACCCAGCTAATTTTTTGTATTTTTAGTAGAGATGGGGTTTCACCATGTTGGCCAGGATGGTATCCATCTCTTGGCCCTTGTGATCTGCCGGCCTCGCCCTCCCAAAGGGATTACAGACATGAGCCACGGCATCTGGCTGGAGCTGTGGACTTTTTAAGGACACGGGCGGCCAATGAGAAGCACGAGAAGTCCAGCTGGAAGGACGCAGGCAGTGGGCCGGATGCCTGGCAGCCAGCCCCAGACCTGCCACTAACCTCCTGTGGGGTCTTGGGCCAAAGGCTCAGCTTTTCTGAGGTTGAGTTTCGTCTTGGAAAAAGATGATCTCAGAGCTGACGATGAGAAGAGATGGCCCTACGTGTGGTACTATGTCAGGTCCCTGGACTGGTTTTGGAGCTGGAGCGAGGCAGGCAGGCTAGGGGACAGTGTCTGAGGCTCAACAGAAGACCTCAGAAGCAAGAGCCTGGGTGAAGAGAAGACTCGGGGTGATGACAGCTGCTGCCCTCCCCCGGAGGTGGGGAGAAGGTGGGGTGGGCCTGGTCTCTGCCTCACGTCTTGGGATGGGGGTGGTTTCATGGTAAAGAAAGAGATTTTTGGACGTTGTCCCGGCTCCCGTTGAAGTGGGCAGCCCAGTGAGGTGGCGAGTTTGCCCTTTCAGGAGAGGGGCAGTGCGATAACTTTCCCTCAAAGATCCTGTAGGGGTCGAGACAGGCACCCCAGGGCCCCACTTAGGCTGTGTCAATTCCCAGGGTGGTGGCCTTGGAAGTCTGGTTATCTGATTCAGATCATGTGTCTTTTTAAAATTGTATGCACAATGAATAGACCCCATTCATTCATTTGTATCTCTATGCATAATGGGTTATAATAGACTCTAGAATGTTGAGTCTCCGGAAGACACAACACTGTGTTTTGGCAGATTTTACTTGAAAAATCATTCTGCATGAGGGATATTAGTTCTAAATTCCCACCCAGGGATGTTGGACATTGACTAATTCTCCCATCAGTTTTTGTAAATGGATAGGATGCCGCCCTACATCCCAAACAATCCGCATCCCACCACAGAGCCATCCAAAAATACCTTCACTGAAATGACCCCAGCCTACATCAACCAAAGAGACGGTTTTCCCATCCACCTCAAATTTAAATTGATGCTTTGTTTAGCACTAAATAAAATGCAGCTTTGTTAACTACCGCCTCATCCTCTTGTCCAGGGAGACCAACGAATTGCTTCTTAAAGCCACAAATAGACAAAGTAAAAATCCATAGCTACATTAGTTGCAGGTTACTGGTCAATAAATGTTCATTAAACAGTGCATGGGTTCTATTCAGTCTACAGTGTCATTTGTTTTCTATGTTTTATTAGCTTTGATCATACAATAAGGCTTCTTTTTTTTTTTTTTTTCTTGGAGCAGTAAATCTGCATCAATACAAGTAAATCTCCACCTAACGTGAGGCGTTGCATCTTTATTAGTGGGAGAGCAGTGCTGCATGCAAACTCCCTCCCTGGACCTCCGTCCATCTCCGTGCTGCAGGGAGCGTCTTTGCGGAGGTGGGGAGAGCCGCTGGGCATCTGCATGGGAAAGGAAGAAGGAACTGAGCTGCTGATGCTACGGCCAGTTAGGGCTTGGAACTTCCATGAGAAATGGGCCTCTCCACTCAGGGACTCTCTCCCCTTTTCCATTCCTAACACTGGGGCCAGCGTCTGGGGACTGCTATGGGTCCATATGTTTCTCCCACAGTCTCTGTTCTATGACCCGACATAAGGAAACAGGGGGCCTTTTCTGGCCCAGACTCAGACATGATCTTTCAGGGTCTGGGGCTCTGTGTCTATAAAACAAGTCTCCTGAAACTTATACAACTCAGGAGTTAGCAGGATGGGAAGGAGTAAATGAAATCTCAAGTGTGAAGCCAGCGTCAACCTGTCTCAGTTACTGTCCTGCCCACCTTGACTGTGCCTACCTCAGTCACTGTTTCTAAACCGAGATATTGTCCTTTCATCTTACATTTGCATTTCAATTAAAAAAAATCTTATTTTTTTAGGGAAAAAAGTTCCCTACTATAAGACTTGTAAATCAAATGGGGGAAAAATGGACATTTACTTTTTAACTTCTCATTCAAAATAATGAACAACTCATTAGATATTGGGCAACCTAATCCTCGAAAATCTTCATCTGGAGGCGGAGGGCCTCCAGCGAGCAGAGAAACCACTGTGAATGGAGGCGGTGTGATCATTTGCATTGGAAAACAATTGATCTTTCATTTGCTCAAGAAATACATACAGGGTTGTTTTTCATTATTCTTTCACTGATTTAGTCCAAGTTCCTGATGCTCTTTTGGAAAAAAAAAAGATTTTACTCACTAGGGGAGCCTGTTGCAGTCCACAAAAGTCAGATTAGAGTGTCAACATTTGTCTTCTTGTGGGACGCAGAGCCTTGCATGGGAAGTGCCCCCACCATCCTTAGGGATCTGGGATCACCTGGAATTCAGGAAACCACCTTCCCAGTGAGCACCCAAAATGCTCCTGCCTTAGGAAGAAATGTATAAAGCTCAAGCTTTACAAAGTTTGATTATGATACTCACCTAATATGCTTCAGCCTTAACCGTCACTTTTGGGACGGTTCTGCTTTCTCGTTTCATCCTTGACACCTCTGAAATATGCTAAATTTCAGTTTGCTTCCTTTATCCTTTTCCTTGGCAGTCTCTCAGGCTGCTAAAGAAAAATGCAGCTCTGCTGTTTCCCAGATTGCTGGGACAGGAGATGAGGTGAGTCCACCCACACAGCCCAGTGGGGGAAGGGGAGTAGCCCAGGGGCCTGGACCCGCAGCAGAAGGTGCCTGGCTCACCCGGTCTCTGTCCCGCGCACAGCTCAGTGACAGGCTCTGGGGAATCACACTTCTTGGCAGTTATGCCTTTGTGCTTAACTTAATTTTTTTCCTATGATGCCAAATTATAAGTAATTTGGAAATTTCAGAAAAAGGAGACCGAGATCCCTTTTTAAAAAATAACCTCTCTGACTTGAAAGTTTTGATCAAGTCCCGATTGTAGAGTTCAATTATTTGTGTGCAGAAGGAAACATGGCACTCATTAGCTTGAATATCCTGGACACATGGCTAACAGTCAGTAGGAAAAAAAATTCTGAGAAAATGGTGCAAGCCAGATGGGGTTATTGGGCCGTTGTGTGAAACATGGGTTTATTTACCATAACGGGAGCGAATGCGGCCCCATTAGCACAGACGGCCTTTCCTGGGATGATGTCATAATTGGCCTTAGAAAGCAGTTGGCCACATTTAGCCACTCTCTAAAAATGAAATTCTGGTTTTAAGTTGTCCCATGCACAGGCCTGGCAAAATACAGTTTTTGATTTTTAAAAGAAATATATATATACACATATACACACATATATGTGTATATATATGTATATACACACACACACGCATATATATGGGTATATATGCGTGTGTGTGTGTGTATATATATAGATACATATATATATGCTGGAAAATTCAAAATGCCCCTTGTAGAAAGCCTCCCCTTTGCATGAGTTCATGGAGAACATGCTTTATAATCCTGGTGACACCAAAGTGACCCTTTCAAACTGGAGGAAATGCAAGCAGGGATTTGAAAAGAACAAAAGAGAAGCAGTAAATTAGGGGTAAATAACCAACTCCAGGCACTTCTATTTTCAGCCCCGAGAGAGGAAGCGATAGCAGTCAGGAGGGCTGTGTTTCTCTATCCGACCCCAACGCTGGCTGGGACCCTCTCCCCGATGACCACTGCCCCCGACTGAGCCCCTACAGCCACCTGGGGACAAACCTACCCACCAAAGACCCAGCAGGCCCCTTCCTTCCCCTTGGGCTGAGTGCTTCGACTTCTTCCCCAGGCGGCAGGAGGAAGCAAACAAAGGTGGAAGGCTTGCCAGGCATTCCTCCTTGTCCCCGAGCATCAGCTCATTCTCCTATATAATCTCCTCAAATCACCCAAAAAGGTAAGGACTGCCCTGTTCTGTCCAGGAGGAGACTTCACCACAAGGGCCATCCCTGCCCTCCGTGTTTGGACAGCACATTTCTCTGCCATCTTCACAACCGCCTGCACGTTTGGGGTCCCAGCCGAACACCCAGGTGAGTGTGGCTGAGCTGCCTGCACATCCTCGCTGTGGGACTCCAGGGAGTCAGAGGTTCCCATGGGGGCCGTGCCCTGGGTGTAGGGAGAGAGTGGGTTGAGAAGCAGCTGGGACCTCTGCTGTCCTGCAGCACTGCCCCTGCCCTTGCACCTGAGGCTTCCACCCCTGGCTGTGGAGATCCTGAATGTCTCCAGGCCTGTCCTCAGGCTGCCACTCCCAGGCAGCTCCAGGTTGCATCTGTTTCCTGTCCTCAGTGCCAGTCCAGTCCAGTGATCATGCACCCACCTGCCCCAGGTTCAGATTCACTGCAGGGTGCTCCTCTCCTATGGCCTCCCAATGCACCCTCACTCCTGACATCCAATGCCAGCCCTGGTCCCCAGGCCACGGAACCCATGGCTCCCACATGGCTCCTTCTACAGGAACATCCAGTACCCATTGCCACTTGCTGAGGGCTCCTTGAAAGCCCACTCAGAGGCTCCCCGTCCAGCCCTGATCCCCGTGAGCCCGGTCCCTTAGGCCAACATAGCTCCTCCTGCAAGGAGATGACGTGCCAGGCCTTGTTCAGTCCCTAGAAGCATCTTGCACATTGGCACTCAGTGAAGATGTGGTTGTTTCTAATGCCTTAAATTAAGAGGCCAACCTTTTTCCAGTGTAGGCCAAGGAACACCGGCTTTGTGCTCACAGGAGGATCGGGCTGTGCGAGGTGAATGCTGAGTTCTGTGTGCTCCAACTCTGGGAAGTGTTGCCATGAGAAAATCGAACCGGCTTCTTAGCTGGTGGGCTTCTTAGCTGGTGGGCTTCTTAGCACTGCTCATGTTTGACTAGACTGAGAATCTCAGGTAACCGCAACCATAATGGACCATGAGCCCCTTTTCTGAGGGAAACTCAGTATGAGAAATCCTCCTGTGAAAATTACATTTCTAAAATACTTTCTCATATTATAGCTTCCTTAATTCGCTTCGCATCCCTGAATAACCAAGGGTGACAGTGACCTGAATTATAGGCAAAGGCCCTCAGGTCCTGACTCATGGCAGGCGGCACGCCTCTGCCCCTTGAGCTGTTTGGAGTGGGTGACGGAATGGGGGCAGGAGGGTCCCCCGGGTCGAAGTGGTGCTTGTGATGCATGGGCAACAATGCTTTGTGAGATGCTGTGTTCCCGATTAGACAGCAGCCTCCGCTTGGGTGACGTTGGCCTGCTCCATCTGGAAGCCAGGAGCAGAATCTGTCCCCTAATGCAACGGGGCCTCGTGGCCCAGCCCCCACCCCCCCCACCCCCTGGACCACCCTCCTGGGCCAGCACCTGTTCCACCCAGCAGACCCCCTGGAGCAGGTCACTTGCTAGGAACAGCACTTGGCCCCCATCACCCCGCGCTACCCCTTGATGGCTTCACCGTGGCGTTCATCTGAGAGGCTCCACTCAGTTACCGGCTGAACTGGCTCTGATTGTCTCAGAGAGAACGGCATGGCCAAAGGCGTGATCTCAGGTCGGCGAGGTCAGCATCTGAGCCTCTTCTTCACCCTAAAACCTGGAGGGGAGAGACGGGGGCAGGGAGCAGTTGTCTTGCAAGGTCTCTAGGACTTCTCCAGCCTGGAGCTCATACATGTTCTGCTGACGTGGGAGAGCAGCCGACAGGGTCCACCGAGAGCAGTTCTGGAAGGCGACCTGGGCCAGAGGAGGAAGGTTACAGCAACAGCACACAGGAGCCTGGGCTCCTGACATCCTAAGGAGAATGCGGAATCACGCACTGGCCTGCAGGATGGATGGAGCTTCCTCGGGACCCCTGTCCCCGCCTGCCGTGAAAGGGCCTGAGTGGAAAGGTGTCCCTTGAAGGAGAGCTGACACTCCTGACTTTGCGCTGCAGTGGCCTCCGGACCCTGCAATCTGTGTGGTGGTGTTTACGTGCCCCGAGGGTAAACTCCTCAGGACAGAAGTGATTCGCCCATCAGTGGGTTTCTTCACTGGGGTCCCTCAGAGATGTGAACATTTCGGCCTACCATTGACTACGTAAATGGATTCCGTCTTGTAAATCTATTCTTTACAGTGATGTGAAAGTGTGTACATAGACCAAGACCTCTCATTTGAAATATTACTTTCACTTTAGTAAAATTAGACCCCCCAAACTCTTAAATCCAACAAATAGAATTACTTAGGCATTAAGTAGAGTTAAAATTAAGAAAGAAGAAAGAAGACCGCATTCCTCAAAGCCTTCCTTTCACCGAACTGCATGATTGCAGTGCTTTCAGCTGCGTGTTTGATGTTGACCTCTGTCCAGGGTAGGGCGAGGCCAGCACCTCCCTTTTACTCAACTTGTGAAGCAAACACAGCCCTCAAGGGCGTTGGGTGCTGTCCCCCAGGGTGAGGGGGAACAGGAGGTTGCAGCCTGCTCAGCTCTCCTGTGGAGGTGGAGAGCTGGGCCCTCGAGATGCGGCTCCAAGCACATCGCCAGTAAAGAAATGGCCGTCACCACCGCCCTGGACGCCGGCGACGTTCCCAGGGCAAGTGTGTCTTGATTAATGACCAGCTGGGAGTGTCTCTGTCGCTGTGCCCTGTGCCCGCTGCCTGGGGCCTCCGCCTCCTTCCCTGCCCAGGAGTCTCCGAGCTTAGGTCAAAGCAAAGGCAGCCGCGGCCACGCACCACAGAGCGCGGGCTGACCGCTGGGAGAACCATAAACCTCGCAGTGTGATGATCACTGAGCAGTAAATTAATTAATCATCATTTTATGCCTCATCAAGCACTTTGCTGAAGCTCTCAACAGGGGCCCTGGGCTGAGCCAATGGGAAGCAGACTGTTTTGTTTAGCTGGGTGAGCCTTCCATAAACAGGGGAGGCTTTGACAAGCTAATAAATACATCATTCGTCTCTGCCACTGGCAGCAGCCGGCCCCACCTGCAACGTGGTGGGATTCTGCCCGGCCTGGTGGGCAGTGAGTGATGGCAGAAATGGGCCCAGGGAGGTGGCAATCGGAGGTGCAGGCAGCGGCGGGAAGCTCTCAAAACTTCCTTTCAGTTTTAGGGCAGAAATACCACACTCTTCCCTCGCTGGCGCCTTGCAGTTTACCCCCCAGAAGAGGAACGTCCTGACGCTTGTCCTTCAAGTTCGGCCTGTGTATTCACCATTCGGGGGTCTGCGTGGGTCTCTTTTCTCCTCCTTGAGCTCTTTGCATGGGGAGCGGATTTTTCATATTTTCAGGACGTCCAAGCAAAGCATCAATCCAGGGGTAGGTGTCCAGTTTCATGGGGTGCTATGAACGGGTGTCGCCGCCTCACCTACTTCCAAACACATCCTAGCAGCTTCTAAGGAAGAAAGTTTCCAGCTAACCTCAACTCATCTCTCTTGAACAAAAGACGGCAGCGTGGAAATCACCATTTTTTAGGAAACTAGGCTTTGCAAAGCTAAATAAAACTGGATATTTGGGTCATAATGCCGATGACTTTTTCATAGGTTTTGCTTTATTTCTTTAAAGCCAAATGCAAAATCCAACACTGCCAAGGCGGATCTAGCGGCACCATGAAAATACGAATGGCAGTTCTTCCCAAAGCTCTGATTCATTGATGAATCTTGGCCAGTCTCTTAAGTGAGTTAAAAATGCTCTCAGATATAATTTTTGAACAACAGCCATATCAGGCATAGATTCAAAGTTTCTCAACTGCAAACTGAGAGTGGACATATGATACATAAATGGCAGGTCCCATGAGAAGCTGCACCAGTGTCATTTCCTTCTCATTTAATAAAGGAGACCCTGGAAAACCACAAAACCCTAATGAAAATGGTATCTTATGTCCAGTCCTTCATCCCTGCACAGTGCTTTCCTCCACGAGTCTACAGAGAACTTCACAAAGGCATCAAACCCTCATCTCCAATTCTGACTCGCAGTTTACACCACTGAAGATTCAGAATGCTCAAAAACAAAGGGACCTGGCCCTGGCACTCCTGTAAAAGGTCCTTGGGCTCTGGTCAACAGCCGCCTTCTAGGACAGCAGGCAGAGGCTGACACTGTTGCTAATTCGAGCCTGATAGAAACACCAGGACCTTCCCAGTTGCTCTCCTAACTTCCTGTGAGGGCTGTGCAGGTGTTGACAGGCTCTGCTTACATGCCTCTGTGTCCAGAACCTGGTCCTAGGCTTTTTGGGACTGACCGCCGGAGCCAGATGAAGACCTGCAGTACACCTGACTTAACTTTGCTGCGCCCCTCGACACCGTCCATTCCAACTTCCTCACAGCGCCTGGTGAAGGGCGGACACTGTGTTCACAGCGACATAAGGCAGGCCAGCATGAGCTCCACCCGCTCTCATCCCAGCTCCAAATCACCGTCGAGTTATGGGGAGATGGCACCATTTTCCTCTAAAAGAACACAGGATAGGCGGTCTTGGAACCAGCTCTGTGGTTTTAACAGAACAGCTTTCTCCTCCACCACGTCGCATTTGGAACACGTGCCATTCTTTGCATTCTTCATGTGATTTTATTCTAAAGATGACACTGTGAGACTGCTTTTAAGGGTGGGAGTGAACTTGCTCTGTTCTGCAGGCCGGGTGTGGCCCTCCTGAAGCACTGACACCCTATGTGTGATTGCATGTGGAAAGTCATGTTCCAGGATGGATTGTAAGGGCAGGGAGCGCAGACCACATCTTGTCTCTGCTGCCTGTGACCCTGTCCTCCCCGGGGGAATCAGATGAGGGCCTGGCACATGGTGGGGATGCCACAGAACTGGGTTTCAACAGGGACCCCAGAGAAGCAGCACAACAAGAGTGGGTGGCCTTGGAGTTGATCTCTCTTCTTTAAATGTTTCCTTCCTTTTATATTTTCAATGTTCTTAGTTTTGAAACCTGGTTCATGAGAAAGAAGGAAAAACGAGAAATGGAAAAAGGGAGGGAAGAAGCTCAAGTTCAAAGTCAGATACATTGTCTAATCCTATTTCTATTCTTGCTCTGTCTCGTTTAGTTGCTGGAAGCAGTGAGGCAGTCCACACACAAAGGCATCATTTCTCACACAAGATTCTCTAGGCTGTTTCATGGGGTGTTCCTAGAAGTCCCCGGCAACGGCCTCCATAGCAGGACGAGTTTAGGACACTGCTTGCTGGTCTCCACGCTCGAGCCTCACAAGGGGCTGCAGCACACTGAGCACTGGCGTCCCCCCGGAGTGACCAGTGGCTTGGGTTGGACGTTGTTTCTCAAACCTGTTGTCCAGGGTGCCCTTTTATTGAGGAACAGCTCAGGGACTGCATCACCCACGGCACAAAACCTCCTCAGCCAAAGCCGGGGCTTCCGCATGTGCAGTTTCTTCCTCAGATGTGGGGGTCTTTGCAGCTCAGGAACTCCTCTCCTCTGTGGCTTTGTCTGCTGCCCCTAGAGTTCTAGTCTCTATCACTTCAGAGGCCCTGAGAAATTAGCATGAAATGCTAAGCCCCGCAGCAGCCAGCTGAACAGACCCCTCCTGGCCAAAGGGACCCCAAGGAAACCTTGAAAACTGAATTCCAGCCGCATGTGGTGGCTCACGCCTGTGATCCCAGCACTTTGGGAGGCTGAGGCAGGCAGATCACCTGAGGTCGAGAGTTCAAGTCCAACCTGGCCAACATGGCGAAACCCCATCTCCACAAAACTACAAAAATTAACTGGGCATGGTGACGAGTGCCTGTAATCCCACGTACTCAGGAGGCTGAGGCAGGAGAATCACTTGAACCTGGGAGGCAGAGGTTGCAGTGAGCCGAGATCGTGCCACTGCACTCCAGCCTGGGCAACAGAGCGAGACTTCGTCTCAAAAACGAAAACCAACCAACTAAACAAAAAAGAGAACTGAACTCCATCCACGACGGGATGGGCTGTGGATATGCCTCATTCTGACCCTCCCTCGCTAACCACATAGGCTTAGCTTTCCTCCCTAAGGGCAAGCATGACCCAGCCCTGCCAAAATCCTCCACACCTGGTATCAACCACCTGCCCGACACTTCTCCCCCTCTTGGAGATATCAAAACAAGCAACCAGGTTCCTTCCTGACGGGAGACTGCCGCCCCCAGAGTGGTTCTGGCTAGTCTGTGGAGGGTGCTCAGGGAGGGTTTCTGTGGCCTCTGCTTCATCTTTTGACTTCAGAGGCCCCAAAACTCCACCCTGGGCTCAAGGTATTCCCACCGCGCTTTGAACACGGGTCCCATGGAGAGGCATGGAGCTCAGTTACACATGCGCACGCTTCTCCTTCCATGAGTATCCACAAATCCTCCTGCAGCTTATGTATTTGCCCACCCTGTCCCCACATAGATCCTGTCTGATTCTTCCCAGCCTCCGAGTGCCTGTTCCAGGCTTCTGGACCGAGCCAAGACTTCCCAGCCTGTGGAACGGCCGCCCTGCCACCTACAACCCTGGATGAGAAATAAAACCTTCCTTTCCAACTTAGGAACCTTGTCATCCTTCAAAGGCTGACAGACTGATGGGTTGTGTTACTCACACTTTCTATACATCTTTTCTAACTAATTTATTTTATGCATTCTAGACAGGAATAATAGTGCCTCGAAGGGGCAAAAATTGGTTTATAGGGGGTAAAACCTTTACTTTCTCACATATGAAGCATGAGACTCAGTGCATATAATACATCAATAGATATATTTTGGGTCTATAATATCTGTGTGGGCAGCAATTGAGGGGAAAAGCTTACAGAAGCTCACTGGAGAGCAATGATGAAAAATAAGTTTGAGAAACACTGACCTATTTGTCAAATTATGAACAAAGCCTACTGGAACCTACCACTGTCATTGCATGTTCTTTGCTTTCTGTGGATATAAACACACACATTGTGTTTATATTCAGCTGCTTTTTATTTTTTAAAAATGAGAATGCCACAGCTTTTTTGTAGAAGGCACATTTTGTCACGATGGAATGTTGCTGTAAGTGCCGTCTGGTGTGCTGGGCCTTTGTGTCCACTGTATTCGGTGGTAACATTTCTACTTCTGGTTTGATTTTGTTTGATTTCAGTGGAACATATTGGCCCATATCTTCAATCTTCTCTTCAGCGGGATACATTGACCCATCGCTTCAATCCTCTCTCATTACTTGATCTTGAGGAGTTTCTTGCAAACAACAGAGCTGTATTTTCTTTTATAATTCAATCCACCCCCAACCCTTCATTGTGAGTGTTCAGCCCACTCTCCTTTAGCTCAATAACTTGATAATGGATGGGCTGGGCTCTATCCCACCATATTTCATGTTTCCTGTTTATTGCACCATATTTTTGCTGCTTCTTCCTCTTCTTGATTTGCAGTCTTGGTAACTTTTCTGCTTATTCTGTTGCTATGCTGTGACAACCTTAAGTTATGGCCTAGTTAGGAGAGCTGTGCCCCTTACCAGGTCAATCTGCCCACCCTGGCCCTTGACCACCTAAATTCATCATTTCTCCAAATTCCTGCATCTCCCACATCCCTGGGTTTTGCTAAAGCATTCTTTAATACTTAATTTGCTTGTAAGTTTGAGGAATAAAATACTCTAAGTTTGACGGCTTGAAATTCTGTCCTGACTTTTGTCTTTTCCTGTCTTGAGATTTCTGATTCAGTTGTCATTTGATAAGCTACTTCTTGATTATTTTCCTTATATAGAAAACAGGATGACATTCTCTCAAACTCCTCACATGTGCAGAATCATTTACATTTGTCCTGAAAGGTGATCCACATCATGGCTGGGGATGCAAAGTCTCAACTCACCATGGTCTTTTTTGATGCGCTGCTACCTTCAAGTTTCTAGTTCTATAAATGGGGAAACTATACTATAGAGAGCTGTCTGTATCAAACAGATGACACAAGACAGTCAGGGATGAATTATCCAGTGAAGTTCATGGGTAAAGAATTCTAAAAGTTTTCTGAGGAAGCAGAAATCAGGTTAGTATGTTAGAATAGGTTTAAGAAGAGGGTAAGATTTAAGCAGTTTTTGAGAGCGAGGAGGTGGAGAATTATACCAGTTAAGCGGGGTAATGTGAGCGAAAGCGGGGAGAGTACCTGGCAGGAGGAAGCCGTGATGAGTTGCAGGGTGGCAACAGGACCAGGCTGTAGATGGCGAGTTGCAGAGGCAGTTAGGTACAAGTGGTCTTGCCTGACGTGCTTTGAACTTTCCAGCTGAATGCTGTGGCTGAGTCACCAATGGCTTTCAGATGGTGAAACACTTGATTGAAGTGGATTTTATTTGCTTTTAGATTTATTTCACTTTACTTTTACAGTGTCATAATTAGATATGGTAATTGTAACAACTGAAACTACTCCATGGTATGTAAAGAAAACATCCATGGTCACCCTCGAGCCTCCCGCTGCCCGGTCAGTAACCCCTGCCTGCATCCCTTCCTGCTCTGACCACTCCGCTCAGTATGGAACAGACACTCATGGGAACTGTTTTTCTTCCGTTACACGCAAATGCAAATGGAGGGTTCTGAAATTCCCCCTTTTCCATGGAAAATGTGTTCTGGCCACCCTATATACCAATATGTAGAGGTTTAAGATATTCTTTTTAATAAAGTCACATTATATCCTATGGTATCTATATGCCATTATTATTCAACATCTGAATTAATTTTAAACAACAAACATGTTAATTTTAATAAATTAAATTAATATTAGACATGTTAATTTTAAACAAGGTATGTACCATCGCAGACTAGTGATCTTTTTTATTTATTTATTTTATTTATTATTATTATTTTTTTACTTTAAGTTCCAGGATACATGTGCAGAATGTGCAGGTTTGTTACATAGGTATACTTGTGCCATGGTGGTTTGCTGCACCCATCAACTCATCACCTAGGTTTTAAGCCCACACGCATTAGGTATTTGTCTATTGCTCTCCCTCCCCTTACCCCCCACCCCCCTTACAGGCCCCCGTGTGTGATGTTCTCCTCCCTGTGAACATGTGTTCTCATTATTCAACTCCCACTTATGAGTGAGGACATACAGTGTTTGGTTTTCTGTTCCTGTGTTAGTTTGCTAAGAATGATGGCTTCCAACTTCATCCATGTCCCTGCAAAGGACATGATCTCATTCTTTTTGATGGTTGCATAGTATTTCATGGTGTATGTGTGCCACATTTTTTTACTCAGTCTATCTTTGATGGGCATTTGGGTTGGTTCCGTGACTTTGCTATTGTGAATAGTGCTGCAGTAAACATACATGTGCATGTGTCTTTATAGCAAAATGATTTATGATTATTTGGATATATACCCAGTAATGGGATTGCTGGGTCAAATGGTATTTCTGGTTCTAGATCCTTCCACAACTGTTAAACTAATTCACACTTCTACCAACAGTGTAAAAGCGTTCCTATTTCTCCACAGCCTCACCAGCATCTATTGTTTCTTGATTTTTTAATAATTGCCATTCTGACTGGCATGAGATGGTATCTCTTTGTGGTTTTGATTTGCATTTCTCTAATGACCAGTGATGTTGAGCTTTTTTTGATATGTTTGTTGGCCACATAGTTGTCTTCTTTTGAGAAATGTCTGTTCATATCCTTTGCCCACTTTTTGATGGGATTGTTTGTTTTTCTCTTGTAATTTTTCTCTTGTAAATTTGTTTAAGGTCCTTGTAGATTCTGGATATTAGACCTTTGTCAAATGGGTAGATTGTAAAAATTTTCTCCCATTTTGTAGGTTGCTTATTCACTCTGATGCTAATTTGTTTCGCTGTGCAGAAGTTCTTTAGTTTAATTAGATCCCGTTTGTCAATTTTGGCTTTTGTTGCAATTGTTTTTGGTGTTTTAGTCATAAGTAATCTCATTTCTCTCAAGTAAATTTCTGCACCTGGGAATGCTAGACTATAGGGAGGATGAATTTTAAATTTTAATTACTATCATTCAATTATATCCCTGAAAGATTGTAGCAATTTTGAGACAGAAACTGTAGGTCTCTGAAAGGGGAACATTGGAGGCGAATCACAATTTGTCTCCTGTACATTTTCATCTCCTGAATGCTTGCTTCTCCAACTGTGTTATAAGTTCATGATAGTAGAAACTATTTTTAAAGTATCATAGCCATCATAATGTGTCACAGGTAATGGAATCAGAAGATTGATTGAGTGATAGTTATTTGCAGATTTGCTAGAAAGCTAGACCAATCAGTAGGGTCTTAGAGTGCAAGGATTTTTGTCTGCAGGGCTTTCTTAGATCATTATATATGTATTATTGGGTGGATTCAAGAACAGTATCACCACTAATTACTCTTTCTCATATTTCCACTAAAAAATCTACTTAACAGCATGTCCAATAAGCACCGTCATGAAGAATGAACAACTATCAGCATATTTAAAACATAGAAGGATATAGGGATAGGCAGACAGATAGGTAGATGATAAAAATGATAGATAGATAGACAGATAGATGATAGATAGATAATAGATAGATAGATGATAGGTAGATAGATAGATAGATAGATAGATAGATAGATAGATAGATAGATAAATTCAGCTTTTCAGGTAATTTTTTATTGCACAGAAAAATAAAACTGCCATTCGAGTCAGCTGTTCCCAAATAACAATAAATATTTAGTCCACCTTTCTTAGCCTGTAGCCCAGGCATGAAATTTTTAAATGTCTTTTCCTTATTTGTAACTTAGAAAAGTTATGTTAACTTCTTGAATTTAAAATCAAGAAAACAAAACAAATCAGCAATATTTAAACAAACCAGCAAGAAACAAACCACAATGAACCAGAAATGACCACTGCTCTAGAATTCTTTGCAAGCTGCAGTGGCTAGCTGGTGTTTAGAGGCCAATGATCTACTCCTCTTAGGGAGTCAGAGGACTCCTCGGCTCCAGGTCTGTATGTGTGTCCTTGGTAATGTGAGTGCCTCACACTGATTTTATGTAACTTCTGTCTCCAAAAGCTAGAGAGTGTACTTTCTTTTCAGCAAACGTACACAGGTGGTCTATTTTCCAGGCTTTTTCCTCAGAACATTTTCACACATGAAAGACGATGTCTAAAAGACTGAAATCTTGGTGTAAGCCACCTGGGTCTTCATGTGTCAAGTTGTTTTTTGACCTCCCATCAGCTGGAAGCACAGAACTGAAAGTTGAGCTAACTTAACTTCTTATTTTCATTCTTCTAAATGCTTGCAGGTATACATACATACATATATATATATATATATATATATATATATATATATATATATGGTATTTAGTTTTCTGTTTCTTCATTAATTTGCTTAGGATAATGGCCTCCAGCTACATCCACTTTGCTGAAAAAGATATGATTTTATTCTTTTTATGGCTGCATAATATTTCATAGTGTGTATGTACCACATTTTTAAAAAGATTTAATTCACCATTGATGAATACCTGGGTTGATTCCTTGTCTTTGCTATTGTGAATAGTGCCGTCTGCAATAAACATATGGATGCACTTGCCTTTTTGGCAGACAATCTACTTCCTTTGTGTTTATACCCAATAATGGGATTGCTAGGTTGAACAGTAGTTATATTTTTAGTTCTTTGAGAAATCTCCAAACTGCCTTCCACAGGGGCTGAATTAATATGCATTCCCACCAACAGTGTATATGTATATATACTCTTATATATGTATATGTGTATATAGTGTTTATGTATATATACATATACATATATATACACACACACACACACACACACACACACACGCTTTAAAAAATTGCCAGAGTCAATGTAGGTATGTGTGTGTCTCAATGGGGACTTCTTTAGTCATTTTGCCTAGAACACTGAAAGCCATTTTAATCCATATAATCTCTTTCCATCTCAAAAAGTTATGTTTTCCCCATTGTCTTTTCAGTTACTGCTGTTCTTCTACTTCTTGTAATTTCTTCCTTCGGAGAGCTATGGCTGTTAAGTTGAGCCTTCATTTTCTACTCTCCACATACATCATGCTCTCTTTTTTAATCAGTTTTTTCTCACTGTCCATGTTCCCACCTTCTTAGAGACATGCTCCACTCTGTACTTTGAAATCTGATTTAACTTTTTAAGGTGTAAATTCTGCTTCTGGTTTCCTCAAGTGCAGGAGATATCTTTTCTCTCAAAATTGTACTTTTTACCATTTCTGACTCATCTGTGTCTTTTAACGCCAGTCTGAAGGACGCTTCATGCCCTCAGTGTCTTCCCATGTCTGCGCTATCTTTCAGAATGCTGCCTCTGCTTCCCAGGGACCGTGCGTTCTTATGTTTCTTTAAGAATATTAAAAGATAAGGTAACATTTTCTTCTAATTCCTGTAGCAGCTTGTCCTCTGTTCTTTTTCCCTTGCATTTATCAACCAGCCCTCACTCCATCCACCTGCCCCCTGTGCTCTCCTTGACATTGCATTGTAGGAGCTGAGTGGGTGGAAAGAGTGACCAGCCCAGGATATGGAAAATAGAATTTTATCCCACTCAGAAAGTGATGTCTAATCTGTTTTCTGCCAGGTATCCACCCTGGATCTCTTGGCCCTGAGTTAGACAATAGAGAAGGCACAAGCAATGTTCTCATTTTCTCTTGGAGTGCTACATTTCCTATATATGGAGACAGATAGATCTCGAACAGTTTAAACTGGCTTTGGTTGAAATTCACCCAAGTGTCTGTATGTTTTCTTCATCTTCTATGTCTTCAATAATATTTTAATGTGATAAATCTAGGGAAAGCAAAAGAACGATAACAACATTTTAATGGAAAGTTGGAGGGGGTGAATCAATCTACTCGAATCTTGGTCTCTTTCCCAGACTTCCTTGTAATACTTCTTGGTTGTTCACACTGAATTATTTTCCAAAATTAAAACCACGTCCAGAAGAGACCACAACTTGCTTTAGGCCATCTGCTTGTGGACATCTGTTTGATGCCCTATATCCCTAGTCTGAAATTCTCCATGAGCGTCCTCCTGCTGAGTTAGGCTTTTTCCTTTTGATAGCAATCAGCACGTTCCCACTCACCAGCCTCCCAATCTCTTCCCTCTCATCTAACAAGAGATAGGGGAATCAAAAGAATCACTCAATAGGCTTATCTTCTCTTGCTGTTCCATTTTCCTTCATCGCACATTCAAAGCTCTCCTTCTGGGGCCACTCCTTCTAATCCAGAGACAACTTGTGGGGTAACCAGAAGGGCTCCCATCCATGCTCCTTCTGTGTCCAACCTAATGAAGAGCTTGCTGAACAGACCTCGGGGGGCACTCAGCATCCATTCTCAGTCACAGAGTTTCCACTGGGACACAGAGAGTAATGACCCCTAAGAAATAAAGACTGGCCCTGTCCCTAATTCTGACAGAGCTCAAGAATTTTCCCTGAAGTTGCCTTAAATCAGTGGCTGTCAGCCAGGATGAAAGGATGTATTCACAAGAAAAGCAGTGCTCAAATATCAACTCTCTTTGGGTTCTCCTTGAATTTACAACCACCCTACAACTGGACGTCTTCTGAATACCCGAAACATCTTCCTTTGTGTATAAGGGTGAGTCCTGCTGAGTTGCGCCTGGGCATGAGGACCCTACTGAATCCTGTCCCCACAGGGGCCAAAGTGCCATGTCTTGTTTTCCTACATATGGAGACAGATAGATCTTGAACACTTAGCCTGGATGCAGGTGGAATCTGTCAAGCCAGGTGCCCATGGACTCCTGGGTCCCCCTTGTCTTCCAGGAAAACCTGCCCTTCTGCACTGTGTTTCCTGAGACAGTTGCTAAGAAATGATGTTGAAGCTAAACTATGAACCTTTCACAGCAAGTCTTTTCAGAATGTTTTAAACAGAATGCAAAGGGCTTTTATCAGAGATTTATTCAGCTGGTTGATAAGCAGTTCTATCACAAAAATGCCCACCAGTAACTGCAGCCAGAAGAATAGTCTAGGGCACAATGCTATGGCAACTCCTAGCCTGAAACCTCAGTGGATTTAAACAACTGAGTTTTCTTTCTAAAGCATTGGTACTATGTGTACAAGGTGGATAGGTGAGGGGTTGGGGGGGATGGGTACAACCTCTGCTCATGCTGGTCACCCAGGAGCCTGGGCTCACGGAGGCCCCACCTCTGCACATGCTCCCTGGGATGCAGGCAAGGAAGCTGTGACCCCCACGCACCAGCTCTTAGAATGTCCACGTGGAAGCAACACACACCACCTCCACTGCAATCTCTCCCAATCAGCACAAGTCCCCTGTACATCCCTGACTTCCGAGAGACAGGAAGTGAAGTCCCACAGGAGTCCCCGAAGAGAGGAACTGGAATGTTACTGTGAACTGTTCGATGGCTCCAGAAGCAATCAAACCACAGTCCATGGTAGAATGACCGCCCTTGTCAGAATAGACACGTGAGAGAAAAAGAGGTCACCAGTGAGAAAAACTGCAAACAGTGTTAGAGCCCTCAGCAAAGGACAGTGAAAAAAACACATTATCAGAAAAAGATGTCTATCTCACTCCATGATTATCAAAATTAAACTTTCCAAAACTTTTGATTTACTGCTGCTTGATAGTAACCTGTGGTTTCAGGCATCTAACCATGTTGTTGTTTTTGCCTTTTGATTTGTTTGGTGAGGAACATTTTGCAAAATGTAACTTTCCAGAAGTTGAATAGGCGCCCTGTCCTCTGGCTCCACTCATCCAACTGCGCTCTCCTAAGTGGAACTTCAGAAACACTAACTAGCGTGTTTTAATTACAGGATTTAAGAGATACGCACTGGAAATCTGTTATCCGGCTAGTTAGTGGGAGTATCAGATTAATGGAATATGATAAGTAATTTGTATTCTACAAGGGTTTTATTTTAAGGACGTATTTAAGAAGCTATTGTGTTCGTGTGATATGATCAGATGTAATACTTTTTTAAATTTTTATAGAGATGAACCAATTTTGGGCAAAAATATCGCATAGACTGTGTGTCCCACACACCAACCAAGAGAGCATCTGAAATGAGGATGCGAGTGATCACTGACTCTCACCCTGTTCTAGACGGGGCATCCACAGCTTTAAACACTGATCTTGATGGGATGCAGAGAGGAAGAAAGGGTATTTTCAGGCCAGGGTAACTGGGAAGGACTTAAATTTATAGGGACAAGATTGCTGGCTTCAATGGTGAATTATATCACTGAGAACCTGGAAACTTTACGGAATTAATTACTCTGTTGTTTTAGAGATGACCGCTTATATTTACCAAAGCCTAGAGGCACTTTCAGTTCTACTAGGTAGTTCTTTAAAGAATAAAGCTACTTTTTGTCATTCTGTAAATCTCAAGAGGAGTGTCTCCTCTTTTTGTATTGTTTAAGCCACGCAGTTGAAGATTTTTCCTTCAAACCTGATTATTCTTTTCTTGAAAATGCTCCCTCTGTAAGTGGGTGAAAGGAGAGGAGAGCAGGACTTTACTCCAATTTTCCGGACAAGGCGGGAAAATTTTGCCTTTAAGCAAAGTTTAAAAAGAGGAATTAAACAGACGATATGTCAGAGGACACGTTCGAGAAAGTTGCAAGCCTAAGGAAGAAATCGGAAGGTGATCCCTTGAACACCTTGCAGTTGGGAAGGAGAGACGATGGTCTTCAGGGAAGTCTGAAGTTTACTCTGCAATGGAGGCTCTCCTTGTGATCCAGCCGAAAGTTCGGTCTTAATGAGGGCAAAAGACTTAAAAGGAGACCCAGCCAAGGATTCTGAGCCAGCCAGGAAACCATAATGCTATAATTTCTGACAGTGTGACAAGTGGCAACCTCCCTTTTTTGAGCATGTACAAAAATAGAAATTGCAGTACTTGCCTTCCAAGACTTCAGAGGTGTTGGCTAATGAATTGCTGTTAGCAGATGCCACGCAAAGATGTTGAGCTTCAATGGACTTGCTTTGATTTTTGGCCTGGGATGTTTTTACGCTGAAGCAGAACTCAGCTAGATGAGAATCTATGCAAACAAGACCTGTCGGAAGGCGTTGGCAAAGTCTGTGCCAACCACAGCCCACGGCTTTCCCGGCTTTCCCGAGGTCATTATCACCCCCGGCTGGCCTTCGGGAATTTTCCCAGCCCCAGAGACTCTGACTCATTTCCTTTTTGAAGCTCATTCCTCCGTTCATGTCAATGAACGAAATGAACTGCAAACTTCATGTCCTGTCCCCATGGAGTAATGTGGAAGAGCAGGGACCTGCAACCTTCGGTTCTCCCTCCACCACCCAGCACTCATTTCACAGGCATTTCAGTTCGTTTCTCAGAGGGCAGTGACTGGTGCTAGTTCCTTAGGAAGACCACAGGGGAAAATAAAGTGGGAGGAAGTCATGAAAGAATGCCAGTGCCTTGTGCTATGTCATCTTTAAAAAGTCTTAAATCCCAATTCTACTCCAGATAAACATATCACCAAACAGATAAGGTGAACAGACAATACGGGATGCTCATTTTATAGATGAGGAAACTAGAGGTGAACAGACAATATGGGATGCTCATTTTATAGATGAGGAAACTGGGACATGAAAAGGTGATGGGGAAACTTATGTCTGTGCCCCATTCGAATACTAAGTCAGTTGAGGGAGATTAAATGTCCCGGCCTGGCATTGTCATTTATGCATGCTGCTGATGCTGTGCAGACGTGATGCTAGAAAAATGGGGACTGACTTCCGTTCATTGTTGTTGCCCTTGCTGTTGTTAATTTGCCTTAAAAGAGGGACGGGAAATGCTGGGAAGCTCTCATGAGGCCGCCAGGCTGGCTCACCCAGGCAGGGGTCTTTGGTCCTGGTGGCCAGGCAGCCCCTTCCTATGATGACTCCCGGGCGGTCCCTCCTGCGGTGACTCCGTGGTGACTCCCAGATGTCAGGCCTGATGGCGTCTCTGTACTTCGTCCTCCTTGTCACCAGCAGAATCCACTCCATCCCCACCAGGGCCCCTCCCCAGGTAGACAGAAGGACCAGTGGCAGGAGCCGGTGGGGAATGAATGCATTGGAAGAAGCAGGTCTACCCGCCATGAGGGGTACAGGGTTGGCAGCAGGAGCCCCGTGCCCAGCAAAGGGACATGAGAAACAAGTGTGTGCAAGGACCGCAAGAGACCCAGCACCAGACGGGTGTGGCCTGGCTGCAGGTCTGTGAGGTCAAAGCCTAAGTTACTGCAGCCAACACAGACCTCAAGTGGACAGGTTCGTGGCGTGCGTCTGAAGGGACGATGGGTGAGCTCGGGTGCCACTGAGGTAGCAGAGGCGGAAACCAGGCCTGACCCCAAGTGGAGTGTGTCTTCCCAACTTTGCCGTGGGAGCGAGAGGGAGCAGTGACTTTTCCTTAGAGTCCATCCAGTGAGCGCACAGCGTCTTCCTCCTGAAGGGCTGGCAGGGAAGGAACGCTTCCAGAGGATGGAGGGGAAACAACTTTTCCTCACCCACCCCCAGTAGGTAGCAGGGCCATTGAAAATCATAGTTTTAAGTTTGTCCTCCCATGCAAACAGCATTATCTGATTGCCACGCTCTGTGTTTCACCAGAGGTGGCTTCGTGGCCTCTGGAATGTGGCTCTCTGCAAGCACACAGGTCAAATAAAAGTTGAATCTAAGTTTATTTGTTTCGGCTAACTTATGGCAGCCTTTGGCCACAGTCCATTACATTTCCGATGGAAAGGAAGCAACGACCGCTTTTAAGACTTTGGTAACGTTGCTTCACGTTCGAGATGTTTCTCTCAGGGACGCCTCGTGCCATTCCCCATGGCCCTGGCAGGGACGTGATGTTTCCCATTTTGGAGGTCGGTGAAGCTGAGCAAGAGGGAGACCAGGGGGCCTCCAGGACCTCCCAGTGGAGCTGGGCCTTCCCAAAGCCTTAGCACACAGCCCCTGTCTCCCCACCCCATCCTTGTCTGGGCTCCATTGTGGACACCAACCAAGGTTCCCCAATCATCCCCAAAAACCATGAGTGACCCTCATATCTGAGGCACCCCCCATCAGGGGCCTTGGCAAGCGGGATCCTTGTCATGAAACCCCTCACATGGAGGACAGATGCCAGAAAACAATGAACTGATTTATTGGGCTAAAATTCAATTTCCCTCTGCTTCATTGATTTCGTACTTGTTATAATTACGGAAAATTCTTTTAAACAGCCTATAAAAAGATGCTGTTTCATCTGAGTGGGAACAAGGTCCTGTTTGGAGCCGCTGGTAATCAGCTGTTCTGCTCCCAGCCCCATCCCACGGGCTGGTGGTAGGAAGAGCACGTCATGCCGCCCCCGCTCACACTGACGTGCAGCTCACATACTCTCCGCATGCCGTGTTAATTGACTTACCTTCCCAGGATCACCTCCAGACTTCCAAATTTAGCAATCTTTAACTTAAGCACAGCTTCTTAGAGTCATAGCCCTACCTTAATGATGCAAAAAAAAAAAAGGCAGCCCATTAAACATAATCAGATGCCTATCTGCAGCCTGAGCTATGTAGCTGACAGCTTAGAATGAAAGAAGGTACATGACTCTCGACAAGATGTGCACACAAAGCACGCTTGTTACGGTTCCTTACAAACAGGGACAGCCGATTATATCTTTCCAATAAACCCGAGTTTCATCGCCAGACTACCACACAATGCGAAACACCCGACCCTCTCTAATAACTGGGCTAATGAAGAGGCGTCCGGGTGGCAGGAGGGGCCAGGAACAGAATATCAGAGATGTGCAGGTCACAGCTGAGGTTGCGAGCAGAGCTGAGACAGCTGGTTTAATCGACTCTGTTATCCCTATGTGTTTTTTAGGAACACTAAATTGAACCCAGATTTTACAGGATGAAAATCACATTCACCACTTAACGGAGCGACTTGGAACTTGGGTGTGTCTTCCACGGCTCCCCAGCCTCTCTCTTTTCTGGAAATACTACGACTGTTGGGAACTCAGTTCCATCTTCATCTCTCCCATCAGTATGGGTGGGGCGGGTGCAGCTGGGAAACTTAGCTCCCAGGGTGGAAAGCTAGGCGCGCTTCTTACCAATGATCCAAGCAGCCGCCCAGGACTGCCTTGTCAGAATTAATTGTTGTCTAGAATGTTATTAGTTGAAACACTAAATTTGCTCTGAGGGTAAAGTTCCTTCTTAATGAACTGCAATTCTTGCTCAACCCCCCCGCCTCCCAGGCATTTCTCATCAATGTGATAACATCAGCCCAGGTGCTGCAACAGTCTTTAAAAATCGTAAATCTTAACCTGTCACTGGAGAGAAGGGGAGAAGAAAGGTTAAACAAGTTTCTGGAAGACGCTTTCCCAGGTGTTATTTTGCAAGTAGAGGGCTAATTGATGGTTCTGCCATCATAGTTACAACTGATAACCATCATGTAAACACTCCCTACTCTCCAAGGGAACATTCTCAGGTTGTCCCAGGGGTGCACCTCACCTCCCACCCCCCACTAGATTTAGTGGTCTCCCTCACACACAGACAGCACCCCTGGATGTCCTGATTGCTTTGAAGTGTCCAGTGCTAGCATCTGATAGGATTCCAAGGTAAAGGAACATCCACACTGTCAACAGAAATCTTTATTTATTTTTAATATTTATTTATTATTTATTCATTTATTTGAGATGGAATCTTGTTCTGTCACTCAGCCTGGAGAGCAGTGGAACAATCTCAGCTCATTGCAACCTCCACCTCCCAGGTTCAAGTGATTTTCTTGCCTCAGCCTCCGGAGTAGCTGGAATTACAGGTATGCGCCATCATATCCAACTAATTTTTGTATTTTTAGTAGAGATGGGGTTTCTCCATGTTGGCCAGGCTGGTCTCGAACTCCTGACCTCAGGTGATTCACCCACCTCAGTCTCCCAAACTGCTGGGATTACAGGCATGAGCTGCCTCGCCCGGCCTATAAACACATCTAAGTGGCTGAAATTAAGTAAAGCATTTATCTCCTGTGTGCTGTGCCAAGATCACATCCAGGGATGGCAGCTCTCTCAGAAACAACAGGTCTATTAGGCAACAACCTGGAGGAACCCCAATTTACTCTTAGGATGTCTCATCTTTCCACATCCCAAGTTAGCTTCTAAAAGGGCTTAAGATCTGTTTCTTTCTGATTTTAAGGCCAATAAATCTTTTTGCAAGATGTAAAAGGAAAGGAAAGCTTTTCCATGGCCACGTCCTGGAAGCAGAGAAAAGAATTTAACTTGCAGCCTCTCATCTCATTTTCCAGCCTTCCCCTCACACAGCCCTGGGCCGTGCACTCGGACCGTGGGTAATGTAATTGGATTCTGGGGCTGAGGGTGGGAGAAGAGCGATAAAGCTGGGTGAGAATCTTCACACAAAAGCACACAGCCCATTTACATTTTCATTGGTTTCACAAAAAGAAAATATAGAGCCAGTAGAGTTTTTCTAATTTTTGCCATCATTGAAAAATTAGCATTTGCCTCCATAAAGACCATTGTGATTGTATCCCTGTGATATGGTTCCTAACACAGGAGTCTGGAGCACCAAGAAAATAAAAATTAAAGATGGTAATAACATTTTCATTTTCTCCTTTATATTTTTGTAACCTGGTTTTAACTGCATTTAGCTGCATTTGCTTGGGGATTTTTTTCTTATAAAAATAGCATTATGTGTGACATTCAGATTTCCATAAAAAATGATTAAAACCACAGTGTCTTTGATGATATGTATTTGAAATTTATAAGTAACACCAACATAAATAGCTCCTGAAGCAACAATGGGTAGAAATAAGTCATGTCAGATTTCACTCACCATTCAGCTAAATTGTTTTTCTGTTTTACCATTTGTAAACTAAGGAGTAAATAATTGCCTATTTCAATAAGATGGGAATATCTGCATCCTTGATCTAACTGTCGTGCAATGTTTGACCCAGAACAATCCGCCATCTTTCCAAGAAGGCCCAGGACTTGCTGTGACCAAGCCCACCTCCCGCATGTGGGGGAACCAGGGTAACTCTTGAACTTTGACCCAGAACAATCCGCCATCTTTCCAAGAAGGCCCAGGACTTGCTGTGACCAAGCCCGGCTCCCCCATGTGGGGGAACCAGGGTAACTCTTGAACTTTAGAGTGAGAAAGAAAAAAAAAAAAGACGTTTGGATAATATGTATTCCTGTAGCTCTCACTGTCTCTCAATTTGTCTCTGGAATTCATTCTCGATTTCTCACATGGATCTCCTCACATCAGCTCATTTTATACATAAGGCCTCCTCCTGAAAAGTCATGATTAAAAGTTTTAATTTTTAAAAAATAGCTGACTGTTGTCTCGGTATTCTCATCTTCTCAAGAGCAGAGTGCTGTGTAAACACACCAACCATTTTTACAAAATCAACCTACATGTGGACTGATTCGCTAACAGAGTGAGCTCAAAGGTAAGAACTGAAAACAATTACAGGACCAGTCTCATGAAGTGTTCAGGTCAGTGCTGAGCAGATCTGTAAGGTGAGGTCACCGAAGTCATTAGTAGCTTACAATCAGAAATGAAACCTATGCAGTCTTTGAGATTCTCTCCTTACAAAAGCACAATAAAAACCCACTGCCAAAGGGATTCAACAAAATGTAAGCTTTCTCTAGTAAAGGAGTGTGTATGATAAAGTGAACTAACGCTTGAAGAGATGGCCAGATCTTTGGGGTGGAAGAAGGATCGTGTTCTAAACGGGGAGGGACAATTTTCACTTGAATAAATGGTTTGTGAACAATCGTCTTCAGTGCATTAGGCCCAATGCGGTTTTGCGGCTTCTTACACTTACTGCTTCAACCTGTTTAATAAAACGTGTTTGTGTTTTGAAGAGTGTGTAAGTAATGAACCCATTTTACAAGCTCTCTGAAAGTGCTGGGGCCAACCTCCCGTATTAGATGGTTCTGAGGCCTCGTTTTTTTTTCTCCCTAGGAAGATAAGGATCTGTGCACCTGCTTACAATGTCAGCACCCAGGGAAGACCAAGCCGATGCTTGTTTCTCACCTCTGCCACCTCCACTGGACTCCTGGGTTAACCCCACTGCAGACGGTGGCAAGAAGGAGTAACTCAGCCATGACCCTGCCCAGCTCTGGCTAGGCTCTGGCGGACCCCTGCTTAGATGGAGTCCATGCTGTTGGGCAGGACGCAGGCCTTTCCTGGATGGCGCCAGGTGCCTGCCCACTCCTCCCAGACCCTGCCCATCTTTGCCACTTGCTAGTTCATCAGATAGACTCACCTTTTTTAACTTAATAAAGTTAATGTAAGACAAAACTTCATGTTTAGTGTAACCAGAATCGTTTGCTGTCTCTAAATACAAGTATATTTTTTAAAAAAGCAAGCTACTAAATTCTGAAATTAAAATTATCGGTAACTTACAAGGAATAATGAATTGAAACCATTGATAAAAACGTTCCTCATTGAGGAATGTCATAATAAAGAGTGATTTGGCCTAATGTCTAGTTTAAGAAGGTGCAGTCCTATGTCAATCAAAGCCTGATATTTCTGTCTTTTTCCTTTTTTTTTTTTTTGATTTGAGACAATGTCTCACTCTGTTGCCCAGGCTGGAATGCAGTAGTGCAATAATGGCTCACTGTGGCCTCTGCCTCCCAGGCTCAGATGATCCTCGATCCTCCTACCTCAGCCTCCCAAGTAGGTGGAGCTACAGGCATGCACCACCACACCTGGCTAATTTTTCTATTTCTTTTGTAGAAACGGGGTCTCACTATGTTGCCCAGGCTGATCTCAAACTGTGGCTCAAGCAACCTGCCAACTTTGGCCTCGCAAAGTGTGGGAATACAGGTGTGAGCCATGGCGCCTCACCTAATGTTTCTGTCTCGTTTGGGGCATCTGTCTTTCTGTTCACTGTGGAGAGTAATGGCTGTCCCCAACACCGGGGCAGGTGGCACTTTTCATGCAGAATTGCACACCTCCCAGCTCACACCAGGACTTGGTCCTGCTGCAGGTTCTGACTTCTTTCTCCTTCTCTTCATGGAAGGGTTACTCAGCGACCCAGCAGAACTCTCTGCAGTTCACCCTCTGTAAAGGTTCTCCCACCCTCATTGCTACACAGTTCCTGACCCTGAACCCTAAATTCGGGCATGTTTGCATCCTTGGGAGAACTTGCATAGCCACCCGCTTCAACACCCCCACACACTTCCTAAACCAGGGGAGCCCAGAAGTCTAAACATTTTTTCTAACAATAAATCAATGTAATTGTACAATCTTCAGTGTAATGAAGCCCAGCAGCTGGGCAATGATGACCCAGGTCCTAGGAGGCCTTCCTCACACCTTTCTGCTGCCTCCCTCCCGGTCCTCCTTCCTCCCCTCCTCTCTTTCTGTCCCTCCCTCTCTCTCCCCTTCTCAGAAAAGAATGGATCTGATTATCTGGCCATGCCATCATGCAAAGCACAGGCTTCCCCTGGGCCGCTCATCTCTGCCTATAACCACATCTCACCCTGCAAACCTCGGCAAGTCAAACGGCACAAATTCCTGAAAAGGACCACATCACTTCAAGTTGTCTTACACAGCTTGTCTGGCATGCATCTGCCAAAGTATCATCCAAAAATGTGTAGAACAAAAGAACAACAGAATCTTTGACTGGATAACTTTAATGTAGCAAAATATTTACATTAAAAACAAATCATTTGACCACGCTAACAAAGTCAGACCCCCCAAATGTTTCATTTTTTTTAATTGTCTAGGCATGCATAAACTTCTTATAATTGGCTAGTGAACAGAAATTGTTGATAGGTGTGGCCAATCCCATCCCAATTGTAAAGAAAACCCAAGACTCTAGCATTCCAGGGCTGAGCCACTAAATGCCAGGTGCTGTGCTACCTGCCTCCCCCTGTGGGCATCCACCTGAGCCTTGGGACCCCTAAGCTTGTGTTCCATTACTTAAATATTAAGGGTAGGCAGGAACATCTTTGATGTAACTTTTGAGTCAGAAGCTCAAAGGAAACACAACTTTGCAAAATACTTTTCAGCCTCTTTTGGTGCTTAAATTCATGTTTACCAAAAATCACTGTGAACCTAGGAAATTTCTTAATATGTCTGTGAGTTAAGAAGTTCTAAGCTTGACACAAGTACTAACGAGCTCACTTTGATTTGATCAAATCACCAGAAATGCTCCTCTGTGTGCATGTGGATTGCCCAAACACCTTTCACTAAGATAAAAAGGCATTTGTAACTAACTGCCCACATTGTGCACACCCCAGAAATAGTGTGTTTCACTGGGTTTACAGAGATTTAAAATCCAAAGTCTCTAGTAAAGTTTTCACTGTATTTGATCTCACTCTAATTTGAGATAGAGAGGGAGGAAGGAAAAGATGAGTAAAAGAAGATCACTTTTATCTGAGGAACTCTCCCATCATTCAGCGTCACATCCCGTGTGCTAAACCGGGCTTCACTTAGGGACAGCCGCACACCTGGGAAAATGCTGAGATGGCCACAAAAGGACAAGGATGGGAAGTTCCCTCAGAACAAAGAGGAGCAGAAGAAGGCTGGGCTGTGACAGGGCGGGCACGCCCCAGGAGGACAAGAGAGCTTTGTTTCATAGTTTTTAAGTTTATCAGCGTTGTAAAGTTGGGTTTTTTGTTTTGTTTTTTATTCTTTTGGTTTTTGGGTGTGTTTTTTTTGTTTGTTTGTTTTTGTTTTTGTTTTGAGTCTTGCTCTGTTGCTAAGGCTGGAGCGGGGCATGATCTTGCTCAGCTCACTGCAACCTCTACCTCCTGGGTTCCATCGATTCTCCTGCCTCAGCCTCCGGAGTAGCTGGGACTACAGGCACCCGCCACTATGCCTGGCTAATTTTTGTAGTTTTAGTAGAGATGGGGTTTCACCATGTGGGCCAGGCTGGTCTTGAACTCCTGACCTCAGGTGATCCACCTGCCTTGACCTCCCAAAGTGCTGGGATTACAGACATGAGCCACCCAGCCAGCATTGTAAGGTTTTAAAATCCCTCTGCACAAACAAAAGAAAGAAAAATGGTTGTCTTTTGAGGTTTATAAGATTGTTACCAGCACCGTATACAGATATATGCTCGGTATGTTTTCTTTCGAGAAAAAAAAAAATTATTACATTTAATTTCCTCCCAAGTTCGGTTTTGGTCTTTTTGTCCCCCATCGTGTTCAGGAAGTCTTGAGAAGTGAGAAATTAGAGAGAGCAGCCAGAGGTGTTCGCTCAACATACAGCCTCATGCTTGGGAACTTTTTGCTTTAATAAAAGGAAATTCTGCTTTCAGATTGATGTCTGTGGGGGGTTAATTCTCTTTTTTTCCCAAAACTAAATTTATCTGTTTTTGGCATAAGACAAGGGATTTAAGGAACAAGTGAAATAAAATGTAATCACACAAATATACACCACGAAAGACTATCATTTTTAACTCAGACTATGATATTTTCCTTTATTCTTTAAAAAACAATGAATGTGTTGCCAATAGTATTAAAAGAAGTCACAAAAAATTGCACACTAAAGTTGATAGTTTTTAGAATTCAAATATTATCTCAGAGGAAAAGAACAACTGCGGAAATGCTCTTCAACATCTCCTTAAATCAGTATTTGTGTTCTCCCTCTCACTGACATAAACGTCTCTAAAAAGCTGAAAATCACATAATGTTAAACATATTTTCTTTTCAATGAAACCAGAATTGTTTTAAGTCATTTGGAGGCATGGGTTATGTCTTTCAGGGACTGGAAAAAGATATTTATTTGCCTAGAAACCACACTAGGCCAAAATCTCACCATGAGTGATGGACGCACCTCCCCTGCCCGCCCTGGAGCCACCCACTCTCAGGAGGAGGCGATCAAGGCTGCGCTGCATCCGGGAGCCTCCAGCTCTGCTCTGGGGGGAGGGAGTGCGCCCCCGTGAGCCTGCACGCTGCATCACTCAAACTGTTTCACCCTCGACTGGAAGGGCGTGACCCTCTTCAACTTAGTACTGCTCTGTCGAGGGAAAGCCTCTCATTTTATTAACAGAAGAAGATAAAACTATAGTCTGTGACTTCTGCTTAAAGTAGTATTTCAACAGCTGTTCCTTTCTAATACATTGTCTTTCTTTTTACAACCATTTCCCAATCGGAAATACCTTGCAGTGTCAACAATGAATAAGAGTTACTAGAGGGAATGCCTTGAATAGAGGGAAGAAAAAGTAATAATTCAGACATAAAAAGGAAATTCAACATTTGTCTAATAAGCAAGAAATAGAGAATTCCACAATATTGGATGAGCCAATGTATAGTGGCTAAAATGTCTATCTCAAAGTCTGAGGAAATAATTTATTCCAAAAGCTTCATGATTTTATGATTTTCTTCCCATTATTAACCAAAGGATCCCTGTAATTTTGACAACATTTTACCTTTAATAATAGTTACGCAAGTTAAAAAGGCTTTAACTTTATAAATCATCAAAGGCGAGTTATGCACAATTTCCATGAGAGGAGGCGACAGGCAGGCAGATTCGTATCTCTGCATCCCACGGTGTCAGACCCGCCATACAGACCAGACATGAGGTGAGAATAGAAAGCCCAGGACCAAAGTAAAATACGCATTGAGTGATCGGTAGAGTTCGCTTCTCAAATTGCTACCTTAAGCAATGGATTGTTCATAAATAACATTTGATTTACCATCTGCATGAAGACAAAATTTGATTCACATCTCACACTGTATGCCAGAGAGAACTGCAAATTAGCCGGACCCGGTGGTGTGCAACTATAGTCCCAGCTACTCGGGAGGCTGAGGTGGGAGGATCGCTTGAGCCCAGGAGTTGAGGATGCAGTGAGCCCCGATCATGCCACCACATTACAGCCTGGGCAATAGAGTGAGACACTGTCTCTAAAAACATAAAAATAGAAAGGACTGCACATTTATGAGAGATCTTAATTTGCCAGAAACATGTGGATTGATTCCACCCTAACACAGGAGTGGAGATAAACTTTTATGATTGAAAATTCAAAAGCAATGAAATATTTAAAAATGCAATTACAATTTTTTAAATGTTTATGGTAAAAATAAAATCACCATAATGAAATTTGAAAGATAAATAGTAAACTGAGAGAAGAAATCGTTTGTATGTATATTTCAGCAAAACGGGTAATATTCTGAATGGAAGAAAGCGTTTTCAAGAATGGAGAACAAAAAGACCAGAAACTTATAGGAAAATAGGCAAAAGACCAGGTATGCTCAAGTTCATTCAGTGTCATTTAAAACTCCCTCCCATGCATTTCTCATGTATCAGAGTGACAGCAATCGCAGACACTTGTCAACGTACTCTAGAAATGGACACTGTCTTCACCACTGGTCAGTAGGAAGGATTTACAAAGGTTCATGCTATAGAGATTGTATCCAAAGAGCAAATATAAAATACACATTACATATCTAAGATTCAGATCCTTCAGTGAGGAAAATAATTCTTTCCTTTTCCTTTAATTCACAGAAGATTTGGGAATTCTTGTGACTTGTCTTTCCTCTCAGTATATGTTTGATTTCTGAGCTCTAAGTGAGAGAAAATATAATATTTTCTTTTTCTCAACCCTTCACATTTTAATAGATCTGTCAATGTACAATTTCAGAAGCACTTGAAATCTTGGCCAAACTCTAAAACAGGTAGTCGTCTGCCAGGCCCAAAAACGTACCCACCAGAGCAAAGAAAAGTAATCCCGCAGGAGTTGGTGGGAACAGGAGAGCGGCTGTGACCCTCCGCGTCCGCTACCAGAGGCCCCCTTCCAGGCCTCACCTGCATGGGCTGCTGAGCTGCATGCCCCGGGGGGTCGTGGGTCCCGTGAGGCTGCTATGAATCAACAATGAACCACGTTCCAGCTTTCTTATTAAAACTTAGATTGCATTTTATCTTAACGTTGAAGCTGTTTGGGGGCATTAATGAGTCTAGTACCCCAAAGACTGGATTGCCCGCTGCTGTCAGGAAATGCGTAGTTAACCCTGTTGTTTTTCCCAGTGACGAGTCAACTGACTGTTGTGAGTCCTCTTACAGGTGCGTGTGGCACCGTTAGGCTGCGGCAGTGAGTGCACTGCAGCTGCTTGGCCTTCCACATCTCACTACTGATTTGCTCCGAAGTCCGCGCCCAAAACACAGGGAGAGCGCAGGCTCACCAGGACCCAGGCACATGTTTTAGAGCATGGTCTTGCCGTGCCACACAGAATGCCCACTGTTAATGGCATCAACAGAGGGCTGGGGCGCCGGGGAGGAGGGGAAGGGTGAAAACGCAGAGAGAAGTGAGCGACAGGTCTCAGCAGACGCAGCTGGAGCTCCCACTCATTATTTCCACATTGGCCATTGGTGCCTCGCACCTGCTGTTACTCCTCCTTCACCTCCCTGTCCCTGGGTACCCCAGGCTCCCAGAGGCCCTGCCCACTCTCATCCTGCAGGGACCCTGACCGGGTCTGGGCCCTGCCTCTCCTCTGGACCCTGCCACAGCCTGCGGCCACTCTTGAGGGGCACACATTCGCCCAGAGTGCTGCTGGCTTCCCTGGCAAGTACTCTCCTTCCCGGGAATGTGGATCTCGGGAGACAACTGTGATGAGATGGGTACTATTCAGACCCAGAGCTTCCACCCAGATCTGAGACCTGGATTTCTGCCATCATGACAACAGCAGATGACTGAGGTTCTCCTCAGTTTCACCTAAAATTCTTCCAGAAGATAAACTCACATAAGAATACACAAACTCACACACACACTTACACACAGACACACACACACTTGCACACTCAGACACACACTCAAATACATACATATACTCTTACATGCTCACACACACTCTCACAGACACACTCACACACTCATGGTCACTCATATAAACGCACACTTTCACAGGCACAGATACACACACACATACACTCACACACATATACACGCTCTCACAGACACACTCACATACTCATGCTCACTCATATACACACTCTCACACACACTGTCACAGACACACTCACAGGTCCATACACACATACCTAAACGTGCTCTCACACACATGCTCTCACAGACGCACTTAACGACACACTCTAACAGACACACTCATGCTCACACACTTTCACAGACACACACACACGCACTCACAGACACACACTGTTACACACATACATACACACTCTTGCAGATATACACTCGCAGACACACTCTCACTCACTGTCACAGACACACACACACTCTCTTGCACTCACACTCACATACACACACACTCTCACACACTCACACACAGACTCTTGCACTCACACACACACATACACTCACCTGAGTGCCAGCCTGGCCGCTGCCCTGCGTTAGGCCCACCCAACCACAGCCATACCTTTTCAGCCTCCTGGGATGAGCGGCCTTTCCTGAAATTTCCAGAAGGCCCAGGAAGGGTTTCTTGGGAGTGAAACACCCCGGCTTCCACCACACATCCTTCCAAGTCATGCCTATGCTGCTTCATCCTTCCAGGACAGCCGGAGCTCTTCAAGGCGTCATTTAAATCAACGAGTACTTGAGTTTCCAGCAGAGGCCTAGGCTGCCCTCGCCTGCAGTACCAGGAGTGGCACCGACCAGCCCCTGCATCTCCACCCCGGGCCTGCGGGACCACGCGGGGCTCCAGTAGCTTCCCACTGGTTGCAGGACAAAGACAGGTGCCCTCCAAGGGCACCTCATCCTCACCTCTGTGCACCTCCCTCCTATCTTCAGCCTACAGCCAGTGGGAAGCCATCTGAGAACCCCGCATGGTCCCACAGGCCCAGGGTGGAGATGCAGAGGCTGCCTGCCACCCTCTGGGACAGCACTTGGGTGGACACTCCCTTTCCTGTTGAGTGAGCACGCCCTGGGCTGAGGCAGGGCCACACCAGGGTGCAGAGGTGAGAATGAGGTGGCCTTGGAGGGGCCTCTCCAGCCTCCCCTTCCACTGCACCCTGGCCTGCTCTGCACCTCACCTGGCCTCCAGCACCTGCAGCACAAAGCCCCAGGCCTGCCCCAATCCCTGCCCAAGCCCCCACCTACTTTAGAGTTTCTGGACCGGCAGCGCCCTGCTTTCAAGACTTCTCTGCAGATGCACTTAGAGGTTCCCCGGAAATACTCCCTGAACAGGGGTAGAACAAATGCCAGAGCTGCTCTCACAGCTCCCAAACCAGCGCAGCTTCAGATTCATTTCTGGAGACCTAAAGAACGTCATCAAATACTTGCACTGTCAATAGTATCCTAGCATTTGAAAAAAAAAAAAGCATGGCTTATCTGGCAATAAAATACATAAGAAATGGAAATTCACATACTTTAAATGGAATTGCCTTTGTCCTTTTTGAATAAGTATTTTTCTGAAAATTGAGAAGAAAAGGAACACTGGGGTTCCTGTCTTATGTGATCCACATGGTCACACTACAGTCAAGTGAGATTTAAAGCTAAAAGCTCCGATTTAGAAATACAGCCCCCACCTGAGGTGCTGCCACTCAGGTCCTCCACATCTGTGCTCACTCACTTAAGAACGCCAGGGCTGGTTTTGTTAGCTTCATCTTGCCCACCCAGCGGTCCTGAGCTGGCCCAGGGAAGCCCTTTGGAGGCCCAGAGGGGACAGTCCCTCTCACCAGGGGGGTGGTCCTTCCATTTGTGGGAACAGAGTTCCAGGCAGGGCTTGTGACATGTCATGTCAGAGTCTTTAATGACTACTGGCTGCCCACTGCCCTCTAGGACTCCACTTACAGTGGACACTCGGGCTGGAGAGGGGCCCCTCCAAGGGCACCTCATCCTCACCTCTGTGCACCTCCCTCCTGTCTTCAGCCTATAGTCAGTGGGAAGACGTCTGAGAGCCCCGCGTGGTCCCACAGGCCCAGGGTGGAGATGTAGGGGCTGCCTGCCACCCTCTGGGACTGCACTTGGGTGGACACTCCCTTTCCTGTTGAGTGAGCACGCCCTGGGCTGAGGCAGGGCCACACCAGGGTGCAGCAGGGACGCAGCTCGAATTCCCCGGGGGCATCCTGCACGTGGGCACGTGGTTGTGTTTTAAATATGAGTGGAAACCTGCGTTTGTAAGGGTTCTTTGCAAACGTCGATACCTTCCCCTCCCCCACAGGTCATCTTTATGGCCTATGTTTTAAATATGTGTGGAAACCTGGGTTTGTAAGGGTTCTTTGCAAACGTTGATACCTTCCCCTCCCCCACAGGTCATCTTTATGGCCTACACTGATGGTTCCCATCAGCACGCGTCCATGTTTCCATTATTTATACGAAACTTCATGACTGCAAACTAAATGGAAAAAGATATGAGCTACTTCATAAAAATTCTCAGCCGCAGATACTTTTAAAGACAGGCAATTTTATTATTTTCGAGAATTTACAGTAATTACTATTAGGCTTAAGGCATATTGAGTAATCCCAGTGTTCAGATGACTTAAATTAACAAATATGTAAGTGTGATTCAAAAAGCCTATAATAAAACTAAAAATAGAATGAACAAGAACAAAGTAAACAACACATACGCTAAGCCACCGGGTGCGGTGTTTTCTGCGTGTTGCTATTTCCCTGAAGAATCAGCAAGGTTTATAGCTTTTTAGTTGCTTAATTGGTAAAGAAAGGCAGAAAGCTTGGTGACTCTGGAGAAAACGAACTGCTTTTCTTTCCAAGGAGAGTTCTACAGCTTCACGAGCACAACCAATAACGGTCTTGTCCTTCTGAAGTTTTTCAGAATTAGCTCATTAGTGTAGATTATGCAACACCAGAAATACCCCAGGAAAAGACACCCAGTAAATCTCCCTGAAGATTAACCTGCCCCAGCAGTTTCACTTTTCAGATTTCACCAGGTGAGCCTGAAAACACAAAAAGCCGTTTCCCTTCCAAGGCGACATCTGTCCCTGAGCAGAGTGAATCGTACGGGCAAAGAATTGTTCCTGAAATCCTGGAGTCCTTCCCATCGCGGCTGGCAAGCAGGCTGCCCCTTTTGCCAGGAATATTTCCCAGGGTCTGGATCAAGTAGAGAAGGGACACGCTCAGACTTCCAGAGGTAAACGGCCAAGAATGACTGGGGAGAAGACACTGACCCAGCCCCGAAAGCTGGTGGCCACAGAGACAGTGCTTCCCAGACAGCACCAGGCGGTCGGAGCGAAATCCACCGGGAGAGGCTGAATCCCTCCTCCAGAGCCGCAGTTTCTAGAAATTATCATCAAAACGGTAAATAGGTGAATGGGATGTGAAGGTAGCTTCATCATTCAACAGTATGTATCGAAAGCCCATAAGCCGCTGGAACTCTGGATGGATGCAATCAGGCATAGAATGTGGTCTCTACCCTTCAGGGGACTAGAGTGTGGTGGTCCTAAGATGCCCTGCTAATCAACAGTCATGATCAGCTCTCCGGCTCCCAGGCGCATGCAAACTGAGCAGACTGAGCAAAGCTGTGATGCCTTTCTGGGCTGACTTGGGTGGATTTCTTCCTCCGTTCATGATAAGTGATAGAAGAAAACTTTACTCATTCTTCCCGGTGCTGCTCAAAATCCTGTACAGACTCCACGGCCACAGTAAAAACTCAGGAACAATCCAAGTCTGCAAGACAGAAAAAGTGGTGTAAACGGAAGTACTTCATCCTGCAAAGCCCTGGACACGCGTGCCCTCTAGTCTCTCCCTACTGGCAGCACGGCATCCCCAGGAACTTCTCCGAAATGCACAGTCCCAGGCCTGCCCCAGACCTGCAGAGTAATCTGAACCGGCATGGTCACGAGCTTCCCAGAAAGTTCTTCTGCATGTTGAAGTTTGGGAAGCGCAACTCCAGTCTACCAGGGATAAAGCCTGCTCAGCACCAACAAAGCTTGCAACCAGAGCAATGGCTTCCCCACACATTCCCTTCATGGGATGTTATAACACAAAGAAGGCGATGCAAAATCCTCCTTGAAACACAGGGGACCACATTGCCACCTGGCAGCATGTCTGTGAGAGTGGGTGTCCACTCAGTGCTCCAGCATCGTGCCCTGACCACTTCCCGTGACCCTGCAGCTTTTGCATTTCTGACTCGAATCCTGGCCTCCCTCATGCTGCATTTTCTGAGTTCTTGTTACTGCCCACATGGTGCCCAGAACATCATGTGTACAGCTTGAAGCTTCCTGAGAAAACGCTCATGGGGAGCCTGGTAAGGTGGTAGCAGAGGTGAGGAGGGTGTGCCTGAAGCCACACATTCAAAAGATGCCACGGGTCCCAAGACCGCTGCCAGGGGCAACGATTCACCAGGAGGATACCCAGGACTCAGCGTAGAGTCTAACTCACGGTTCCAGTTTCTTACAGGAAAGACACAAAACAAAAGCAGCAAAGGGGAAAGATACATGGAATGAAGTCCAGGGGAAAACAGGTGTGAGCTTCCCAGGGTTCCTTCCCAATGGAGTCACCTAGGACACGCTTCCCCCCTCCAGCAATGAGTCGTGCCAGCATGTGTAAAATGTTGTCAACCAGGGATGCTCATCAGGCACTTCACGCCCAGGATTTTCACTGGGGGCTGCCCACATAGGTATCCTCTACCAAGCACGTACCAAAATTCCAGACTGTGGAAAGGTCACAGCGTGAACACGTGGCTTGTACAAGCAGTTTGGGCACAGCGAGCCACTCTTATCAGTCAGCGTGACAAAGCCCATCAGAAATCCATGTTTCGAGACATCAGCCGAGGTCCACACTTGCAAACCGGCCTTCTAGGATTAACTGCATGCACAGGTGCCTTTATTTTTTTCAAGACATTTTAGAATATGGTGATTATTATACATTCATCATGCAGTTTTACATTGAAATGGTAGGAAACTAAGTTACATAATGGCAAAGGAATCCTTAATAATAATGGGTTTGCAAGTGAGCAAAAATATTTAGGGATGGGTTTTCTACTCTATGTCTCTCCGTTCTACAGCCTCCACCTCATAATTTATAGTCATACCACATCTGTAATTAAAGCATAACTCTTGGAAACTAGACGGAAGCCTTAGTATCCAGGAATTCCCAACATGATAACTTGGTGGCTATGTGGACCCGTTCAAAGCTATTTATCTAAAGGAGAGAAATTCTTGGTCCCCTTGCTGCAGTCACTAAGCCCTTGAACACCACACTCCATGACAGTGATCTACAAGCCTAGCCTTCGGGGACAGTAATTACCATGTCAAAGGTGTTTTTGCAAAGTTTGAAAGTAACTGCCATTGACCATACATTATTTTAACATCATTCATAATAAAAATCGATCTTGATTTCATCGCATGCTCGAAGCCATCTGTGAGGTCTTCTCCACAGTGAAATCCTAGTTTTCATCCCATTATCAAGTACCCAAGACCATGGGTGGACACAGTGAAACTCACCAATACCCTGTGCTCAATAAATGCAGAAGGCACAATGACATGAACCTATTTTAATATCTTCTGACCAGCCCAAAGAGTGACAAAATTTGACAAGACCCAAGCCAGAGAAAACGGGTATTGGTTAAGTAAGAATGTTAATCAAAATGGAAACGAAACCACATTCTATGCTTTGGGTTCCCCCAGTACCACTCACATTTCAGTTAAGGTGTGAGATATATGGAGATTGCTGGTGAACTCATAAATGTTTCCAAGAACAGGCATGTTTCTATAGTTCATCTTCACATAAGGCTGCTTGAACACACTGTCTCTAATTTCTTTCCAAATATAAATGAAGTCTACAGTCATCAAACCCAGGTGGGCATGATCTGACCAGATATTAACTCGAAACCCACTTGAGCGTCCTGTGCCTGGTGACCTGTGGGAACAGGGGCAAGGAGAAGACCCACGTTTCTTTCTGTCTGAAATGTTGCCCCCTTAGTCAGAGGAGACGGCCCAGAGCAGGGAGGGTAGGAGTGGCCGTAGGGCACTAGCCCAGAGTGTAAGGAGCATCGCCTGTCCTGGCTGGGGAAATCCACCAAGCTGCAGGGGCCTGAGCGCTGGGTGGACATGCTCCAGGGGACTTCCAGGCAGTCCAACTTTGTCCAATGCTGGGCATGATCTGTGTCATGTTACGGACCAGCCAGAGGTGAGATCTGGCTTGTTGCAAACAAAAGCACCCCAAGGACTCACCTCTTTGCCTAATACTCTGCAACCCGTATTTACAGAGTCAACATTGGGTCTGGTTACTCAGCCAATGCTGTCACTTTAGGTGACATGTCTCCTCTACTAACTGACGAAAATGTCCCTGTTATTTGGCCAAGGTTCTTTGCTTTTGAGATTAAAGATTCAAAATGTTCTGAAGGGACCATTCCTCTTGAATGACATATGCTGTGTCCCCTCCAGAGTATCAGAACGAACCTTTAGAAAAGATGTTACCCACAATCTTATAGGATGTGGAATGCATCACTCTCATTTTCCCTTTGACCTGCCACTTTTGTAATCTGAAACTTATATGGTTTAAAAATAAATACGTATTATTTTAGAAGTGGAAAAAAAATAAGAGTGCTTCCAGACGATTTCAAAGAGCCTCTTTATGGCACGACATAAACGAGTCAATGCTCAGTAGACTCAAAGGCTGCTCTGGAGCTCGGAGGCTGTGGGCAGGTCGTGGCAGGTGTTTGCCTGCAAGTAGGTCACTAAAAGCCAGGGCAAATCAGGACAGTTCTGTGAGCTGTACAAATGAACCCGATCAAACCTTGTAGGCAGAGATATCTATCAGGACGGCAGCACTCTGTGCACAGGGTAATTGCCGCTCCTGGAGCTGGAAGAAAAACCCAGTGGCTGATTCAAAAAGGGACAAAAATCTCATCTAGAGGAGACCCTGGTGGAGCTCTTGATTCAGTGTCAAGCCATGTCCTTGGGGAAAGCTGAAGGATCCTTCAAAATGCACAGAGCATGAGACTGTCACTCAAGGACTCCTAATAATCAGGAGATTTAAAATGACGTGTTCCCAGAGTTGCACGATGCAGAGTGAGGAAGGGCTTCAAGGCTTTCCCTCTAAGGTCTCCCAGCAAGAGGCCATGCCATGGGGGAGGGTCCCAGAGCCCATCCTGGCCTCGCCCAGAGCGAGCCCTCTGTGTACGCACAGATTGAGTTTCCAGGTAAGATATGATTTGACCAAGGGGTTCTGGTGCCAACGAAAATATATGACTCCATTTCCCAAGTCAGGAAGGGAATTCCTATCTTGCCAGGGCAAGAAGATCTGGAACTCACCTCTTTCCACTCAAGCGTGAAGTTCCTTTGAGGAGGACAACCTGTGCTCAAGGCAGGAGGCTGAGTCTGCCCAGTGGGACAAGTCCAAGGAGAGGTTGGAGGACGTGTCCATCACTGCAGAGGCCAAGTGGGTATGAGCAAACATGTCTGATCTGAAGGTCGTTTTTGTTTTATGTATCTTTTGCTCTTTCTTCTTTCAGTCTATGATGATGTGGTAGGGCCAAATGAGAGCCCTCAGGATATCCGTCCAGGCAGTCATTCTCAGGAACCTGGGCATGTGTGGAACTAAATGGCCAAAGGGAGTTTGCAGAGGTAATTACATTTACAGGCCTTAAGATAGGCTTTATCCTGGTGGGCCCAATCTCACCAATCTCATCCCTGGATCCCTTAGAAACAGGTAACTTTCCCTGGCTGGAGGGAGAAAAGAAACAACAGAAGAGAAGGCTGGAGAGATGCAAAGCATGGGAGGAGAATCCTGCCTCTCGCCATTGCCAAAGAGGTCATGGGGAGGACATGAAGGAGAATGTGGGTGCCCTTTAGAAGCCATGGCTGCCCCTTGTCTGGTAGACTGCAAGAAAATGGGGACTTCACGCCGGCAACTACAAGATCCTAAATGCAACTGACAACCCAAATGAACTTGGAAGTGGGTTCATTTCAAGAGCCTCCAGAAAGAAAAGTTGCCATCTGTGGTTTCAAATTACTGACATTTATTATGGTTTGTTATCACAAAACAACTTTGCTTACTGTGAATGATATCAGAATCAGTGCCAGAAGTGGGGTACTAGCATAACAGACAATCTAAAATATGTAGCATGCCTTAGGGGACAGGTATCAGCCAATGAGGAAATTGGTATTCAAGCCTGTGAGGCTGTTAATTCATCTTATGAATTTTACCACATCTCATGAAGTAGTAAACTATTAGATAAGTCCTTCACCTGTGATAACTTGGGTGGCACATGATACACCTACTAGATGTGCTGTTGTATGGGAAGAGATTGAATGATGGTCTTTTAGCAGCATATGCTAATTATTGTTAACAAGATTCTACAGAAAATATTTGAGCTCAGAAAATAAAGTCAGGAATAGGGAGTCTAGAAATTAGAGAGCTTTTAGAATTGGAAGGTATAACTTCTTCTCATCAAAGACATGGCCATCATGTCCTTTGTTAAATTTTCTGAATAGATTCAGTTATCTCAGGGCAAGGATCATGCTTTTGACTAGTCAAAATATCTTGGGGACATTTAAAGGTCTTCCACCAATCTCAGTCGAATGAAGACATGAAGTGTTATCTCATTGTGATTTAGATTTGCATTTTCCTGATGGTTGGTGATTTTGGGCATATTGGTGATGCTTGGTGATGTTGGTGATGGTTGGTGATATTGAGCACATTAGTGATGCTTGGTGGTTCTGGTGATCTTGGTGATGTTGGCGATGGTTGGTGATGTTGAGCATATTGATGATGTTTGCTGATGTTGGTGATGGTTGGTGATATTGAGCATATTAGTGATGCTTGGTGGTCTTGGTGATGTTGGTGATGGTTGGTAATGTTGAGCATATTAGTGATGCTTGGTGGTCTTGGTGATCTTGGTGATGTTGGTGATGCTGGGTGATGTTAGTGTTGTTGGTGATGGTTGGTGATGTTGACCATATTGATGATGCTTGATAATCTTGATGATCTTTGTGATCCTCATGATGTTGGTAATGGTTGGTGATGTTGGACATATTGGTGATGCTTGGTGATCTTGGTGATGTTGGTGACAGTTGGTAACATAGAGCATCTACAAATGTTCTTGTTGGCCATTTGTGTATCTTCTTTGGAGACATGTCTATTCAAGTTCCTTGACTATTTTTTAAAACCAGGTTGTTTGTTTCTTTTTGGAGGAATTATTCATACATTCTAGATATTAATATCTTATCAGTTATATAAGTTGCAAATGATTTATCCTATTCCATGGGTTGGTTGTCTTTTACTCTGTTGAATGTCCTTTGATGCACATAGAGATTTATTATGTTTGTAAGAGAGTTGTTCTCACAAAGAAACTATAAACTGGGATTAAAAGAATCTGTAGAAGTAGTATGAGATTATGCATGGGTAACACTTGACATAGCACCTGACATACTGTTGTGTTCAATAGGTATTAGCTTTAGTGTATATATACTTTTGAATAATTCAACCACTGCTTTAAAAATTTTAGGACTTATAAAAAATTCCTTTTGGAATCATCTTTCAAAATATATTCTAAAAATCTTAAAAATAATTAGTCTTATTATTTATACACACAATTTACTTTATGCCCTCAAATAACTGGTATTTAATTATTGGGTATTTAAATTGAAATTTTCTTCACTTTTTAATTGTTAAGGGTTGGTTCTACATATTAAATCTACCCTGAGCAAAAGAATATTTGTGGTCAAGGAAGTATGTAAAGCTATGATGCGATGGGGATTTTAAGAATCCTAAATCATCACTACTGAGGCTTAAAATAGACCTGGAGTTAAAATAAGCCTCCCAACTGAAGAGGTTATCTTAAAGAGAGAAAAAAATTAATTTAAATATATGACCACTGCTAAAACAACCATCTTATCACTTGCCTGGTATAACTCAAAATTTCTACTGATCCTCAATATCGTAACTGTGGTGTTGACACCCCCTGGTCCTCAGATGAGCCTGGACGTGGGCCACATCCTTCCTCTTCCATCCTATCTGTCTCTGAGTCAGACAGCCAGCATCACCCACCATTACCATCTGCAGGATTACATGACCAGCCAGATATATGGATGGAAAGGCTCAGAAACTCAAAGGTGATTTTGAGGCTGTGCCATTGTTGAGCTGATGATTGGCATTCTTTGTCACATACAAAGCTCTATCCTAAGCTGATGAGGAGAAAAAGTCATTAATTTATTCAACTGATGACTCTGAACACTGGTTAATACCCCGTCCTAAAAATTAAGTGTGCCTAGGTAAACAGCAATGTGATCAACCTGAAAACTGTGCATGTTTTGATGGATACCAAGAGGATCTGCGCTCCTCTTGCTGTTAAATCACTGCAGAACAGGAGCAGCACTGTTTATACCTGTTATCTCAAGATGGATCTTTTTGACTAGTCGAGTTGATCCAGCCAATCACTCAATTATGTGCTTCCTAGATGATGATTTGCATAACTCAATTTGAAACACAAAATGAGTGAAGTTCTGACAAGCTGATTATTTGATCTGTGTTTTCTTGCAGAAGTATTGCTGCACAAGCTTCAGTGCCTCTATTTTTGTTTTGTTTTAAGCTACAATCCTTAAATAATGATATACTGTGAAAGGGCCCTTGGCACGATCTAAGCAATGACACAGGATTCCCAGCCAAAATAAATTCAGACAAAGAAATTAGAGTCTGCTTATTTGAAACGCTGTGTGTTGCACAAAGCCAGGGGCGTGAGTAAATTAGAGAATCCAAAGCCAATGGATTCCTCAGCCGACTCAACATCACAAAATTATCAAAAGCCAAAAGAAGAATTAGATGAATGCCAAAGAACATACCTCATATTACATGATTTTCTCAGGGTGGCAGCCACAAGGAGATCAAAGCAGAATCTTTAGGAATAAAGGTTAGTTTAATGTGGAAGTTGGCAAACAAAACTTGAGTAAAAGGTTGACGAATGAAAAGATGCTTCTGGAAGCAACTCTGTTACCTGTTTAATTTTGATCCATTTCCAATGGACTGAGGCATATTCGAGGATGTTTTAAAATTATCCTTCTCTTGAGACTAAATAATAACTAGATTTTATTCCATTTAGAACTGAGGTAGAAATATGTCAGTAACGCAAGTAAGCGTGCCTTGGAATATTAGAGTGGTGGCTTCCAAACACAACTCACCCACAGAGTTTTCTTTCTTTGTTTTTTTTTTTTTTGTTTGTTTGTTTTTTGAGACAGAATCTCACTCTGTCGTCCAGGCTGAAGTGCAGTGGCACGATCTCGGCTCACTGCAAGCTCCGCTTCCCAGGTTCACGCCATTCTCCTGCCTCAGCCCCCCGAGTAGCTGGGACTACAGGCACCCACCACCACGCCCGGCTAATTTTTTGTATTTTTAGTAGAGACGGGGTTTCACAGTGAGCCACAGCGTTTTCTAAGGTTTGAAGGTAAATACAAATTATAAAAAGAATGTAGTATGTGTGGGTTGCAAGCTGACAACCAACCATGCTTGGAAAGAATTATTTCTTATTCTAGGACTACATATTCCTATGGTTTAGAGATTAAAATAATTTTCATAATCAAAAAGTTCGTGATAGTCATGGTGTTTTGGTTTTATTTTTAATTTTTTTCAAAATAAAAGTTAACTTCTCACGCAGCTTACAATTTATTTTAATTAATAGTTCACAAAAGTTTAAAAGTTTCAATCTACTCTTACAGAACACAAACTTAACCCTGACCCAGGAGCTCGGCTTGAATAGAAGCAGGGGAGAGACAAGCAGGTAGGGGCAGCAGTGCAAAGAGAGACAGAAGGGACAGCAGGAGCACAACTTCATCAGCAGCAAGAGAGATGCTCAGGCCAAGTTCTCACTCTTGTCATCTCAGTCAGACCCTGTGAGTGGCACCCCTCTTCCCTCTCTCCTGGACCATTTCCTCTTTACTCTGGGAGGGCTCATTCCTTGGTTCCAGACTCAGCAAAGAAGCACCTCATTAGAGGGAAGGCCAGGATTTGGGGAGAGTCAATGAAACCAGAGCAAATTTTGATGCATTGCTTAAAACATACGAAGAGGACGAGCAAAGGGGAGATGGATATTTATTTATAGACTTCACTCTTCAGGCATTGTAGAACTGACAGGTAATTATGCAGCCTGGGTGGCATCTTGCCGAAGATGAACAAGTCTGGTGGACCAAGTGAAGGCCAAATGAGTGATGTCCCAGCAGCGACTTTGAAAAGTCAATCAACTCTACCACTAAAGAGGTGATGTTCCACTTAAGATGTGGCTGGGCTGCTTGACTCAGAGGTTCCATTTAGCTCTGCAAACAATGTGGTCAGCTACCATAACCACAGCAGGCAGACCCAAGCGAAATGGGATGGCAGCAGCAACTTCCGCACTCCAGGGACTTTGAAACCTTCTGTTCTTCAGTTTGGCTGCTCATAGGTGGAAGAGGAAACTGTCTGTGCTTCAGCTTGGTTGCTCCTGGGTGGAAGTGGAGGGTGCATAGCATTGTCCATGCAGTAGCAAGCACTAAAGGTCAACATGAGTTCACCAAGCTCCAGCTACAGCATGGACCATAGACACTGCATTTTCTTACAGTGTCATACCCTTAAATGTGCCCAGATTCTCTGTGTGCACTATCTCATGGTTAAGATTCTAAAAAAGAAAAAAGAAAAGAAAAGAAAAAAAGAAAAGAAGTAAGAGGTTAATCAGAAAAGGCTGACGCTTAGACTTACATCTTTTGGCTCCAAGTTCTGTTAGCAAAGAAGTCACCCAGATCATTGAGCCAACAGGAGGGATGCTGAGCTCCTTGTCAGCCCGGTGTGGCTGTAGACACCAAGCCTAGAGATGGGTGCTAAGGATACAGCATCTCACTCTGCTTGGAGAGATGCAGGGGCCATGTACACAGGCAGAGGTGCCCTGGGGCATCACCAAATGTTGGGAAGTGGCTGGAGGGAGAGCAGTGCCTCACACTGAAGAGTCCATGTCTTCACTGGCAGAAGTCCTCTTTCTCCACGGCTCATTAGAGAAGCAGAGAACGTTTTTCCTCCATCACCGGAACCCTATTTATGGGAAGTGCTAAGAGGAGCCTGTGACGGTGCTCGACAAGGAGAACAGCACTGCTTTCTTCGAGAGTTCCTTTGCTCGTCGTCTCCTGGGCCTGTGAATTGTAGAACAAGTTTTCAGGTCATTTTGCTTTGTGTTGGGATTTCAGATGAGCCACTGGAAAGCAGAAAGCAGAGTTACGTGAGGTGTGTGCTTCAGCCTCATTCTAAGCTGTGCTTTCTCCACAGCCCCCTTCTCTGTCTTTCTCAACCCCTCCCTTTGATGATGCAAAATAGCATTTTATGTCGACTTACAAGCTGCCTTAAATTCTTTCAGGAGCAAGATGGGGCATAACTAAAAAGTAACTTTTATTTTGCAAATTCGATTTAAAATTTTTAGGGCTTAAAAATGTGTACCTGCAAGGAGGAATATTTAATCTTAAAATAACTACTTTTCTTAACATAAAGGTGCTATGTGTTTATCAAAAAGCAATCCAATATGCAGTGAGCTGAGATCCGGCCACTGCACTCCAGCCTGGGGGACAGAGCGAGACTCTGTCTCAAAAAAAAAAAAAAAAGCAATCAAATAGTACAGATAGCAACAAAGAAGAAAGGCAAATAGTGAGCATTTGAGGACTTTGTGCATTTTCAATATAAATACCTTTTGTTCAACTTCCTCCAGAAAATCTGCAGGCTAGGATGCAGGTGCCCACCTCAGCAGCCTTCCCCAGCCCTGTGCATCAGCCATAGTTCAGTATTTTCCAGTTTAAAATATAGACTTTTTATTTAAATGAAGGTCATATTTTCCACTCTCAGCCGGATTAAAACTTTGGATGGGTTACAGGTCCTGTGTGGTGTGTGGCTGCTGCTGCAGACAGTTTGTTCTTAAACCTTGTTGATTTTTCTGTTTAGATGTTCGTAGCCTTCTTCATTTGAAGAACTCTTTTCTTTGTCAGAAATGCTGCACTTTTTTTCATTTTATCATTTCATTTATGTTTGTTTTTATTTTTCAATGAACGTTAAATTTTCATGAGTCAAATTTTTCTTTCTTTTATAGTATAATTAAGATTTATATTTGGAGACCCCTTCTCACAACCAAACCAATATCACCAAAATTCTACTTAGTTTTCGTCCTGAATTTCTGCTGTTTTATCTTGCATCCTTGCATATTTAATCACCTTAATTGTATTTTTGTATAAGGTGTATGCTTGTATAAGATACATTTTTCACGGAGTATGTATCTTTTGCCTACCTGCCTTTCTTCTGAATGGCCACAATACCCTTCAGTGGTGAGCGTCCCACCACGTCCTCACGGATGCAAGCCCCTCCTTCGTGACATGTTAGACGCCACTCTGCAGATCATCTTCCCCAAGCGAGGAATTCAAGCCCACTTGTTGTTTCGCCTTTTCCTAGGCAAGTGCTCAATTATTGTAATCACTGGAACGTTTTTGTAGAGTAATGTGAATAACTCACAGAAGAATTCTTAAATAACTCATCTATGAATAAAAAATAGGTAATGGCTTATGTACCACTCACATGAAGCCAGGAAGAGAAAAGTAAAAGAGAAACGTTTGTATCAACAAGTTGGAAAAAGACACAGAAGGCAGGATTATCAAACATCATGTTGACACAAAGTTGGGAGAGATGGCTAATGCCAAGGAACAGAATCCGACTTTAAAAAGAAAGTGGGGGATCAGAATTAACAAGGCAAAGTCGGCGGGTAACTGCAATGCAGGGCTCTTAGGTTTAGTAGAACGACTCCACTTGTACTGGGCAGGAAAGCCCCAGATTAACGTGGCCTCTTGTGAAACAGACTGAGGGTTTTGACTCACCACAAGGGCAGCAGCAGCCAACTGGGCGAGTTTGGGCGGCACCACTGTGCGTCTAGAAGCCCGCGGTGGGTGCCTGCAGCCCTCCCTGCTGCTGCCAGGCATCTCAGCACTCATCTCCCCCAGAAACCCACGATGGCCTGTGGGCGAGGGTCCACTCAGGACCCAATACACCTGTGGGAAGTAATCACCTGTGTCTGAGGCTAGAACTCTCATGCAAGCATTTGTGATTTTAACAAATGTTCTCTGGAAACTATGATTTTAGAAAAATTAACTCTCTACCAACCAAAATGATGATGTTTAACAAGCAGACCACTAAGTACCACCTAAATGCTTTCATAAAAGGACCTCTTGAGAATATTTGAATTTTACTGGTGTCAACTAAGTTGAACATAGGTGGAAGAGAAAAAGAAATACTTAAGTTTTATGAAAGTCGAATGCAGAAAGCTCGTCATTCTAAAGTCATAGGTGTCTCAGAAATGAAAATCTCATTGACGATGCTGACATGCTAGAACTGATAATGAAGTAAAGGTACTCTTGAAAAAAGAGAGAAGAATAAGAACAAATATCTGGAAATATATCTGGATCTCGTTCCAGAAAAGAAAAGGTAGAGACTAAAGCATTTTCTGCCCTCATTTTGGAAAAACTGATTTAGTTTAGGAAACAGAAAGGAAAGTGAGGCAAGAGAGAAAGGAGAAGAGAAGGAAGAGAAAAAGGAGGAGAAACCCTGGGGAAGGGACAGTACTGGCTCTCAAAAATATCAGATAAAGGGGTGATCTACCAGGGAAACACCAAATCAATATTAACCCAGCTCATAGTCACCCTAGATAAGTCTCAGCCTCCCGAGCCTGGGTCCAAATATAGACGCTCCTCCCCAAGGGATGAACCTGCCCTCCACTCCTAATTTAGACAACGCAGAATCTGGAGGCGGCTGCTCCCGAGTGGGACTTCTCCCCCATGGTGGGAAGAACCCCACAATTCATGGGTGCCGGGCGATGTCACCTTCCCCCTCCACCCCCATCTTCCCCAACAGTCATGGCGGGTGGGGCTTCCACTGGAGAAAGGTGAGTCACAGCCTTGTGTTGAGTTGAACCTTAGAAAGTGCTTTTTCCTGGAGTCAGCATTAGGGCCGTCAGCTGCATCTAGAAGGTATACCTGAGCTTTTTTGTATGAGGTGGCCTGGGGACCCCACCTCAATATATAGTTCAATATAAATGAACTTCTGAAGTTAAGCCTAATCATAAGCGGCACACAACCCATCTTTGCCACAACTACATTTGCTAACTCCTGGGGTGATCACTTCAGTGCTATAAAAGCCACCTTTGATGAGAGCTGAATAGATTCCAAATATTTCCCTTGAGACCTCTGGCTCCAGGAACCCCTGTGTGCAGGTCCATGGGTCTCCTCAGGCTGAACCTGCTCTTCCCTCTCCACCGTGGTACCTGGGTTGTGGTGGCCTCAAGGCCTTTGAACCGATACCGCTGGGCAATGGGAAGGTGGTTTGTCCCAGGTAAAGCCACAGAATAGGCAGGGTAGGTGTCCTCAGGGTCATGTGCTCGCTCTAGTCCAGGCTGGTCAAGATTTCAGCCACGTTCAGACTCCCCTCTGCTCTCACTCAATGATGTTAAATGACGGATAGAAGTCATATAATTGTTTGTTTACTTGACTAAACACAGTTAGGAAAGTGTAGGGTTGTATTGTCATGTTTAATTGCTACCAAAATATTTGTATGTCGAGTAAACAGTTATAGATAAAGAAGGGCATTGTTTGGAAATTGGATTAATTAGTATTTAATTGCTATAACTTGCAATTAATCCGTTAATATTAGGAATGTAAGCTTGCAACAAATTAGTCACAAACAAAAGAAACCAACAAGGAATGAAGGATCTTTTGCCAAATCCATAACCTGAGAGAACTTGGCCCTCCTGCAGCTTTGAATGAGTTGTTAGGAATCTCAAAGTATTTACATGGGTGAAAACTGCATTTCTCTTTCTAACCTCAGAGGTCTTTTTAAATGACTTAGGTACATTAAGCATGAGTTTTGATGACTCAGAGATGATGCACATACCTTGGCAGGAGTGAGTGTCTTCAATTGAGAGGACATCTGAAGATAATGGCTTTCCAGTAGGAGGGAGGAAGCGTTTCAGGTCTGTTTGGGAGGACGTGAACACCCCAGTATTCACTGCCTGCAAATTCAAGCACTTCCTAGCAAATCTGAAAGCTCAGGTTCACGCCAGGCACATCTTGTCTATTACAGCGTCTATCCAGGAGGGAGTGGGGACCCTGACTATGGAGTCTTGTTCTGGTTTATTCTGCCTTGGTCTAGTTGAGTAGATTATCTGTCCTGCCTTCTCTTACTGGGAGAGCTTGGGAGAACCTTCAGGGTGGATGCATTTCCAGAACCCACACCCAGCAGCACCCAGGAGACCCGAGTGGGACCTCAACCCAAAGTTGAGATGAACCCAGTCAGCTTTGCCTCACACTGGAACCCAGGACTGAGACCGTCCTGGCCCCTGAGCACCAGGGAGCTGACTTCAGTTGCTAATCACACAAAGAGGCCCCAAAGACAATGGGGTTTCATGGCAGCCCCACAGCTCCCTCCCACTCCCTTCCACCACCAGCAGCTCTTAAAGGCCTTCCTGAACTGCTCGCTGTCAGCAAAACCAGTGTGTGCCCCGCAGTCCCACAGACAACAAAGCCGGCAGCAGCATTTCACGCGGGTGATGTCACCCAGGTAAAATTGCACTGACAAGCTTTTAATTAAAGTTTTCCCACACATCTCTCCGCAGGTCCCCGGAGCGATTATTCATTATGTACCGACTGCCAGCCAATTGTGAGTCGGGAGGGAAGTGTTTTATTTTCAAAGCTCTTGCTGACAGCTAGAGAACACTTTGTTATACAATCTGTTTACGTTTTTTCACACATGCACACACTCACCCCGTCTTGCTAAAGGGGAAATGGCAGTGCAGGGTGGTAAGCGTGTGTGGTAGTAATGACCTGCACCTGCTGCTGAGGCGACTGCACGGGGGGCAGCCAGGCTCCCTCCACAAGCGATCGCCCCCATCTTGATGAGACGCCCCCAGCTGGTCAAGGAGGGGTGACTCCAGGAAAGCACAGGTTCAAACTGGTGCAGAGGCTGCCGCTGGGGCAGGGAGGCTCCCTGGGAAACGTGGGAGCAGTCACCAGCAGCAAAAACAGGCGCGTGCGGGAGGAGCAGCTAGGGAAGTCCGGAGCAGGCTTTTGTCCACACAAAGACACTGCCCACGTCTCCGTCTCTGAAAACCTGCTTCTGAAGAAAGAACCCAGATTCCAGGAGTGGGAGTGACCTACGAAGTGATGGGGGGGCTTCTGTGACCCCAGGTTCCGCCTTGTACAGTTTCTGGGGAGGAGCACGGCTGCTCTGCTCTCTCCCCATCACCATGACCACAACATGGGAGGGGTCGAAGAGGACCCACTGAGGACAGGCAGCGTTATCCCCTGCCAGGCTTCCATGGCACCTCCTGGGAACCTTGGGGGCTTCAGGACTGGGTTCTTATTCTGACCATGACCTTGCTGGCTGTGAGGCTTCACATGCATAGTGTATCCTCTCTGGCCTCAGTTTCCCCACATGTAAACTAGAAATAGAAATAGCCAATTTAGGGGGTGGGTCATGGCTGAATCAGAAACTGTGAGATCATGGTGGGAGGTGTGGTTCTTCAATCCTGGAAAGCATGGCCAGGCACATGCATCCCCCCAAACACGCAATGATACCGTGACACTCACAGAGGCCCTTCTCCTCTTCTATGGTAGCTCCAAACTGGTGCAGACCGAGGATTCCAAAACCTCTGGCCCATCTCTTCACCCATCTTCAAGTCAAAATTATCTGTGATTTGGACAAAGAAACCACGTGCACATACATGCATTCACCTGGACCATAGGGCTCTGCTCTTGTGCAAATACAAGAGGCGCATACACTACAGCTTGTGGAGGTCGCCCAGGATCTCCTGTGGGGCAGCAGGCGTCTTCGAGCTTTTACCCAGACAGGCTCATGCCCTGCTGGCAGCGCTTCCTGCTCCTGCATTGCTTGGCCATAAATCCCTGGTGGGCTCTGAGCATCCCCATGGCAAGCTATGAGGGAGGAGCTTGTGCTCAGCACCCTCAGCATGGCTGGGATGTGCTCAGAATGCCCGGTGGCCACAGCACAGCCGCCGACTCTCTCTCTGGCCTCCTGCATCTCCCTCCAGCTCCACCTGTCAGCTCTTCTTCCCTCTGAGCCTGAAATCTTACACAGTAAATTTATTCATTTATTGTTGTTGTTGTTTGCTTTTTGAAACCAAGTCTCATTCTGTCACCCAGACTGGAGTACAGTGGTGCAGTCTCAGCTCACTGCAACCTCTACCTCATGGGTTCAAGTGATTCTCATGCCTCAGCCTCCCAAGTAACTAAGATTACAGGCACTCGCAATCACACTTGGCTAATTTTTGTATTTTTTAGTAGAGACGAGGTTTTGACATGTTGGCCAGGCTGCTCTCAAACTCCTGACCTCAGGTGATCTGCCCATCTTGGCCTCTGAAAGTGCTGGAATTACAGGTGTGAGCCACCTTGCCCGGTCATCAAACAGTGAATTTAAAAAGAGCCACTGCACCACACAGAGCACCATGAGGATCAAACCTGCATTCACACCCACACTTAGTGGGACGCAGGAACTTCATTGGTTCTCTTTGCCACTGCCCCACTGGGCTGTCACATTGCTGGGACCTTGTCCTGCTGGGGGAACCTCCTCTCCCTCAGCTCAGGAGTCTCACCCAGGATTCAAGTGACCACAATAGCGCAGAAAACAGTTCCTGAAAATACGCTGGGTCCTTTATGAAGCTGTGTGCAGCTCAAGCCTTTCACTCACCGCATGCTTCCTACTCCCCTTCAAGGTGCAAGGTGCACAGCAAGAGGCCAAAATCACAATCCTGAGCAAGAGAAGCAGCCCTGATCTCATTGAGCGTACAGCCCAGCCATGGGCACGACACTGAACCCAGCGCAGTGAGGCACGTGGGCAGAAGCCCACAGGAGCATAGCCAAGCCAACCCTAGGAGCCAGGAAAAGCTTCTTAGGGGCCTGGCATGACCCCTGACACTGGAAGGCAGTGTAGGAATTACTCTTATAAAGGGAAATGAAAAGAGGGAACCACGTAACAGGAACACCAGTTACCAGGGCCCAGGGAAAGAGAAGGAGAGAGGGAAGGGGGCAGGGAGGAAGGGAGGGGAGCCAGCAATGGTGCATTCAAGAACCTGGGTAGGGTGCCATGTCAAGGCTTGGGCCTATCAGAAGAGCAGAACAGGAAGGAGGTGGCTGGAGGTACCAACTTGGTAGCCACAGATAACACTGCCGGAGCTATGGGCCAGTATTGGTACATGGCCTGTTAGGAATGGGGCCACACAGCCGGAAGTGAGTGATGGGCAAGTGAGTGAAGCTTCATCTGTGTTTACAGCCGCTCTGCATTGCTGGCATTACTGCCCAAGTTCCACCTCCTGTGAGATCTGCGGTGGCGTTAGAGTCTCATAGGAGCACAAACCTTACTGTGAACTGCACATGTGAGGAAACTGCATTGTGCTCCTCATGAGAATCTAATGCCTGAAGATCTGTCGCTGTCTCCCATCATCCCCAGATAGGACTATCTAGTTGCAGGAAAACAAGCTCAGGGCTCCCACAGATTCTACATGATGGTGAGTTGTATAATTATTTCATTATATATTATAATATAATGATAATAATAGAAATAAAGGAAACAATAAATGTAATGGGCTTGAATCATCATCAAACTATCCCCTTGCCCTGTCCATGGAAAAATTGTCTTCCATGAAACCGGTGCCTTGTGCCAAAAAGGTTGGGGACCGCTGCTCTAGGGCACCTGGCTTTATCTTAGATGCAATGGAGTCCCGGAAAATTGTGAGTGAGATAAAGCGCCATCTAACTTGCATTTTAGAGAGAACTTTCTAGTTGCTGGGTGGACAGTGGAGGAGAGAGGAGGCAGGGGATTCTTGGGAGGACTTCATTGTCACCCAGGAGTGGGAGTGGTCTGCTGGGACAGGGCAGGGGGAGTGAGGATGCACACGGATGGCTGGGGGCAGCAGAAGGGATGCCACAGAGACAGGCCTGTGTAACATGTCCTATGAGCTGCATGGAAGGCTCTGAAGCCTGGTGAACATGCATGTAAATGCATGAATCAAGGATGGACGGATGGACGGATGGATGGATGGATGGATGGATTCTATTGATGGATTAGTAGAAAATCATTGACTCTCAGTTATTTGACAGTTTCACTCTTTAGAATACATAATACATGAGGCCATTTTTATTAAAGCCACAAAATTGATGATCCTTTCCTGAATTGTGGGCTCTAAGTCCCCTCCTCTTGAATCTCTGATGGCTTGTGACTGCTCCAGTCCGTGTGGTATGAGGGAAGTATGTTATAGGATGCTGGAAACTCATCCAGAGAGTCATGCAGTGTCCACCCTGCTCTTCTGAATGGTTATGCTGGAGCCCAGGATTTCAGGAGCCTTCCAGGTTGGAGAAGCCTGGCCACATGGAATCCTCCTGGCTGACAGTCCAAGCTGAGCTCATCATTTTAGCACCAGACCGCTTTGTTTTGCTAAGCTATTCTTGAAATGAGTATGTTCCCAAACCTTGGGAACAGCACTACGCCTCATGTATTTCTACTTAGGACCCCAGATATTGCAAGTCAGAGACACACCATCTTCTCTGTACCTGTTTAAATTATTGAAATCTGAATACATGAGTTGAATGAAATAGTTGTTGATGCCACTAACTTTTGGGTGATTTGTTTTGCATCAATAGGAACTGCAACAGAATTTGGCAGCTAGAAGTGGGATGCCACCACAATAAAAACTTAAAATACATGGCACTCATTTTAGGGTTGAGGAAAATTGGAGAGCCTTGAGGAGACTGTCAGCAGAAACCAGGCAAATCTCACGGGAGGTGCCAAGGAAAACGCAATGAAGAGAACAAAAAATGTTACCAGAGGAAAGAAGGCTCCTGCTATATGTAGTAGAAATTTTAGCAAAACTGTTGCCTGCAATAATGCAGAAAATACGTGCAATGAAAGGATTGATTAGACTAAAGAGATTTTTTAGGCAGAATGTTGAAAGTGTCAACTGTTTTCTGTTAGCTGCACATCATAAGGTAAGGATAAAGAGGGATGAATTACCAGAAGGATTTATTCAGTTTTCAAGGAGAATTTAGAGAAAATATAAAGAGGCAAGACTTGTTAGCTCTGGGATTAAACTACTTTACATATCCAGGCTCTCCAGAGAAATATTGCAGGCAGTGCTTCACAGATTCTTTCAAACTAAAAAAAAATATTCTAAGAGTCTCAACACTGTGCCTCGAAGACCTTGCCTGCCAACAGTAGAACTTTAAGGAACTTAAGGGTGTTTCCTACCTTATCCTCAAAGGGAGGTTGAGTTAGAGAAGGGCTTACCTTGAAGAGATTTTTGGGTGTGGCTTTTAGTAATAGAAGGAGTTACAAATGGATACAAAGGAAACCCTTCATGCTTTTAAAGAGTTTACATCACCTTGGACTGAAGCAGTATAAAAGCAACACAAAATGAAAAGAGTATTTTGGAGTGATAACATCTGACATCAGGAGGTAGGTTGAGAAGGGTATTCAGTTATAAACTCAGGTCATTTCTTATTTTCAAAGATAATAATAATAATGTCAGGGGCGGGGAGAGGGGGCTTAGCATGTAAGCAAGAGCCCAGATGGCTGAGCTAAGAGCCCCAGAGAACACCCCCAGCAAATGAGATGACGACTTAATCAGGGATCAGAGAACATGCACTTGACCGGATTTCAGAATTGCTGTGGTCTAATGGCTCACACGTGCCTTCCTCCCCCATCCCATGAATAGTGGTATCTTTAGATTTCAGAATTGCTGTGGTCCAATGGCTCATATGTGCCTTCCTCCCCCAACCCATGAATGGTGGTATCTTTAGATTTCAGAATTGCTGTGGTCCAGTGGCTCACTTGTGCCTTCCTCCCCCATCCCATGAATAGTGGTATCTTTAGATTTCAGAATTGCTGTGGTCCAATGGCTCATATGGGCCTTCCTCCCCCATCCCATGAATGGTGGTATCTTAAGATTTCAGAATTGCTGTGGTCCAATGGCTCACACGTGCCTTCCTCCCCCATCCCATGAATAGTGGCATCTTTAGATTTCAGAATTGCTGTGGTCCAATGGCTCATATGGGCCTTCCTCCCCCATCCCATCAGTGGTGGTATCTTTAGATTTCAGAATTGCTGTGGTCCAATGGCTCACACGTGCTTTCCTCCCCCATCCCATGAATAGTGGTATCTTTATATTTCAGAATTGCTGTGGTCCATTGGCTCACACGTGCCTTCTTCCCCCACCCCATGAATAGTGGTATCCTTAGTGGCCAACCTATATTGTCCCAGCATTGGAGATTGGGAGAGGGGCAAAGACAATTTTCCCTTGTCTTCATTCCCAGGTCAGATTGAGAGGAACGGTACAAAGGAACCGTGCGCAGAAGCCTCAGCCTTACTAATTAAATGTAAGTGATTTGTGGCCAGAGAGCAGACTGTAATGTTCTTTTTAAGAAAGATGACCATGATTTTTTTTCACATGTCTCTTGTGATATAGGGTCTATAGTCCCTCTTTTTTTTATTTTCTTTTGAGACGGAGTCTCGCTCTGTGGCCCATGCTGGAGTGCAGTGGCCCAGTCTCGGATCACTGAAAGCCCCACCTGCCAGGTTCATGCCATTCTCATGCCTCAGCCTCCCGAGTAGCTCGGACTACAGGCACCCTCCACCACGCCCAATTAATTTTTTGTAGTTTTAGTAGAGACAGGGTTTCACTGTGTTAGCTAGGATGGTCTTGATCTCCTGACCTCATGATCTGCCCATCTCAGCCTCCCAAAGTGCTGGGATTACAGGCGTGAGCCACCGCGCCCGGCCTGTTCCCTCTTCTTAAATCTAGGAGGGCTTGCATTTGTTTTAATTTACATGCAGCAGAAGGCACGCTTCTGATTTGTGAGGTTACTCCACATGAAGTGATCCAGCTTCTCCCTCCCTGCTGCATCCTGTCTAAACTCCTTACCTACAGAACCCATGAGACTCCAAATTGGATATTTACTGGCACACTCAATATGAGATCCTGTGCCATCATAACCTTTGTTATCCTAAGGCCCTTGACATGAGCAAGTTCACACAACAGGAGAGGTCACATTGCCCAAGTCTACATTCCTAGCCAAGACACATGAGCAAGGTAGCCTCAAGTGACTCCATTCCCCATGGCATCCGTTGGAATTCTCCAGAAAAACAGAACCGGTAGGATAAAGAGATGCAGATGTAGACAGAGATATGTTAAGAGATTTATATCATGTAAGAAAAATGAATCTTGGGACCCCAAACTCCCTAAGCCAAGGGGAAACTCAAGCTGGAAACTGGGTCATGCACACCTGCCTCCCATTTTGGTTCCTAAATGAGATGCCTACAAAGATGAAAAGCTCACGGTGTGCCCACCGGGAAATCCCTTGTGAGCCTCAAGATCTTTACTCTACAGCGTTTCTGTTGAAGTGCACCATGGCAATGTAAATTGATAGCTTACTCCACAGGTGCAGGACAAAGGACAGAACTCAAAGTCATCCCTCTGCTCACCTGAAATAAATGCACATCTGACTGCTTCCTCTGCCAGATTGTTTATCTTATTGTATGAATAAATGCAGAATCACTGAGACAGATAAAGGCAGGAGTGACTGTTTCCCCCAACCCCACATGAAAATTGTGCATTTCTCAGTATCTCCATCCTTTCCCTTTTAAATATTGGAGCCCTCAAAATCATCTTCTGAGAAAGGCGTAGACCAGTCTCCTGGGCACATGTCCTTACCTTTGGCAAATAAACCTCCTGAAACGATTAAGACTTGCTGAGGTCATTTTCCTTGATTGACAATCTTAGGGAATTGGCTTTTGCCATCTTGGGGACTGGTAAGTCTGAAATCCACAAGACAGTTGAGCAGGCTGGAAACTGTCAGGAAGGAGCTCATACTGAAGCTTTGAGGCAGAATTTCTTCCTCCTCAGGTAATACTGTTTTGCTTTTACATCCTTTCAACTGATTGGGTAAAGCTTACCTCATTATGCAGAATAATCCCTTTACTTAAAGTCAACTGATTTTAGATGTTAACCACATCTACAAAATATCTAACAGCAACTTCTAGATTAGGGTGCAGTTGAATAGGTGAGTACTATCGCCCAGTCAAGTTGATATGCAAAATTGACCATCCCACCTATCTTTTGAGTCACCCCAGCCTTCCAGCCTTCACAGCTGAAGTTCCAGATTTTGCAGAGCAGAAACAAGCCCTCCCTACTGTAACCTGCCTGAACGCCTTACCCGCAAAGCCTGTAAGCCCATAAAATGGTTGCTGATAATACCACATTTCAGGGTGTGTTGTTGTGAAACAGTAACAGATACAAGACATGAAAGGAGGGTCCCTTCACCACAGGGGCTGTGCTAAAACAATCCACCCCCAGAAAAGCCACCTACGGAAAGCTCTGTATAGTGCAAGAGTCTGTCCCACAAGCGGTGGCATTGTCTAGACTGCTTCTACCAGGAAAGCTAATCCCATAGTAGCAGTGATGAACAGATGGTTGTCTTTCTCAGACACCAAAGAATCCTAATGTTCAGATAATGTATAGAGACAGGCAGGAACCCATAGGCAGGTACAGATGGGAGTCTCTGAAATGGTGACAGTTTCATGAGTTTGAGGCAGAGTCTGAAGAAGAGCATGGGGTCTCAGCTCTCTCTAAACATTTTCTTGGCCAAAATGATTGGGCTAAAATGAGAGAGGGGTAGGGGGATATCACTTACAGAGCCTCTCCGGGGTGTACCAACCTCTCCATGTACCACACATTTACTACACTAGGACCAGGGATTTTGGTGACAGATGCAATGTCAATTGAGTTCCCAGTAGGGAAGATGGGAAAGAAACAGAAAGTAGGGAGGAAAGAGAGGGATGGGTGGAGGGAGAAAGGTAAGGAGAGTGGGAAGTGGGGTTATTAGTTGGGGAAGAGTCTCTGGAGAAACTGAGTTTGTTTGGGCAGTTTCAGGATGTAGAGTTTAGGGATGACATTCACAGCCATCTGGAGATGACTTAGGTGGGCTGAGTAATGGCACACCCTGCCCCATCATAAATATATTTACACCCTGATCCTTGGACCTGTGAATGCTACTTTACACAGCAAAAAAGGTGGGGGGAAATTTACTGATGGAAATAAGTTAAGGATGTTGAGATGGGGGGGTTTTCCTGGACTACCCTGGTGAGGCTTAAATGCATCATCCTGTCCTTGTGACAGAGAGGCAGAGGCCAACTTGACACAGAGAAGGGGCCACAGGAAGAACAGAGGCAGGGATTGGAGCAAGATAGCCTCAAGCCAAAGATAGTCTGAAGCCCCCAGAAGCTGGAAGAGGCAGAAGGGGTCCTCCTTGGAGCCCCTAGAGGGAAGTGAGGCTCTGCCCATGCATTGATTATGAAAGCATGAATATCCATTGTTTTAATACACGCATTTTTTGGCAATTTATTACAGCACTCAGAAGAAATGAACACAATGACACTCCCTCAAAAAACAGTGTGAAGACAAGGTGCCATGAAAGCAGCCCCAGCCTGGTACATGGTGATGTGGTTTGGCTCTGTGTCCCCACCCAAATCTTATCTGGAATTGTATTTGGCTCTGTGTCCCCACCCAAATCTTATCTGGAATTGTAATCCTCATGTGTGAAGGGAGGGACTTGGTAGGTGATAGGATCATGGGAACAGTTTCCCCCATGCTGTTCTCGTGATAGTGAGTGAGTTCTCAGGCAACCTGGTTGCTTGATAAATGGGTGGCACTTCCCCCTTCTCTCTCTCTCTCTCTCTCTCTCTCTCTTTCTCTCTCTCTCTCCTGCCACCATGTAAAATGTGCCTTGCTTCCCCTTCACCTTCTGCCATGATTGAAAGCTTCCTGAGGCCTCTCCAGCTATGTGGAACTGTGAATCAATTAAACTTCTTTTCATTATAGATTGCCCAGTCTCACGTAGTTCTTTATAGTGTAAAAACTGTTAGCTGTGGTCTCCCTGCTGAACTAGTTATCATGGAGGAAAGAACAGGGAGAGACAACACTAGACAGAGAGTCTACAGTATTACACTGAAACACACATGACACACAAGTGGGCACCAGATGAATGCACGATGACAGTGACAGAGACGAGAATGCCCGGAGTAAGAGTGAGGGATGAAGGGCAGCATCTCAGGGAGGTAGGGTGCATCTGGGGTTGGAGCCAGATCTCTTTCTGTCTCTCCAGATCCCGGCCAGCCTCTGGCAGGACCAAAGCACAGGCCAGGCAGGGCCAACAAAGGCTTGTGTTCACCACCAACTCATTAAGAACCACAGCACTGTAACAAAAGAGTGTTAAAGCCTCAGATGCAATTCCCTTTGGGAGCGCCTGCTGCCCAGGATGACTCACGCTGTATCCCGAAACCAAGGTCCTCCCTCCAGCCTTTCCCCAGTGCTTTAGATAAATATTAGAAATGTGAAGGCCATCACTTCCTGTAAATAGATTTAATCTCTTAGGCTTTCATCATCCAAACAGAATCTCACTTACTGCTGCTGCTAAATAAATATTAAATAGTAGGGAGTTCTTAAAAGCAAACCACCTAGGCCTCAGATGTAAATAGCTCCCTCTAAGGACATCTCTGGGTGCCTACTTTTCCTTTCATTTACTTCCTCCCTCTCCTCTTCCTTTTTTCTTTCCTTCCGTCTTTCTTTCTTAAGTTGGAAGCTCTTCAGGCAAACAAAAGGAGATTGAGAAACAAACTCTTCTCTCAATCTAGGGCGGGCAGCTCCCCCCCCACACCCGCCGGCTCCTGCCTGCGATTTTGTGTGAACTGCAGAGGTCCCTGGCGTTTTGTTTTGTTCTTTGCCTCATTCCTTCTGTTTTAAGGTAACCTTATAGAATCCAAAAGCCTGATTTGCATGAATGTGAACAACACCGCTCTCTGTTATCCAAATAATTGGATCTGTCTTTCCTTTACTAAGACTGACTTAGTTGTACCATTTGAGGACCGAAATATAAAATGGGAGTGCGTGCCATGAAATCCTGTTTGTAGGAAAGCAGTCACCCTGGGGGGAAGAAACCAGTGGGCTACACCGTGGCTGGGACTACAGGGACAGGCTTCGTCTCCAGCAAACACACGCGTGGCCAAGCGCCCGGGCCAGCACCCCTGGCTGTTTGCTAGCAGAATCACGAGGAAGCGTAAGTTGAAAAACAAGAAAGAAAACGCTTCCACGTACCCACAAGATGATGTGCACACAAAGTGGGGGAGGGGCACCATTGTTCAATACTCTGGGCCACTGAGTCCAAACCTTCTCTGGCTGTGGAAAAGCAGCCCAGAGCCACAGGTGACCTTGCAACTCGCACCCCTGCTGCCCCTGGTGCCACACACTTGCCCAGGCCTGGGGCTGCCTCACCCTCCCCTGCAGGCCAGAGGGAGCTACATGGCTGCCCTGCCCATGCAGGGGTCGACCTCGGCGTCCCCACACCAGAGTGCCCTGACCTCATCCCCCACAGGCTCCTTAGGCATCCTAGCCAGCCGGTTCCTGTGCGTTCAGGCAACAGAGAAGTCGCTGATGTCAATCTCAAAAGCCTAAAGAGGCCCCTGGCCCTGTGGAGGAGACCCTGCCTGTTGGGATCCGGGGTCGCCAGGTCTGAGAGGAGGACACACAGCCCAGGCCATCGCATGATCTGAATGTCCGCAATTGGGCAGGCGGCTGTGGAGCAGGGTTTGTTTTCACCAGATGATTTTTTTTTTTTTTTTTTGCTTTTGTTTTTATTTGCTTGCTTGTTCTGTGGGAGGAATTGCTTTTTTCTTACTCTGTTTTTTTGCATGAGCTCTGGAAACCAAAAAAAAAAAAAAACTTTTTGAATTATCATGTTTCTTTTTATTCAGACACTTCCTTAAGTTTTGGCCCATATGTAAACTGCACTCCCAGGCCCTCAGGCTCTGGGACCGCCCTCTTACCTTGTTCACCAGCACCCGCGGGGGACAGAACGGTGACTACCATTGCATGGGTGCAGAGAGAAATTGACACATGTGGGCCAAAATCTCAGGGAGGATCAGACAGGCCAGACAGGGTCCCACAAATGGAGGAGCGAGTGGAGGATGTCCAGGAACCTGGGAGGAAAAGGCTCAGCTGCAGGGCTCAGGCCTCAGCCACGCCTTAGACAGGGAGGCTGCTGTTAGAGGGACTCAGCTCTGAATTGCACCTGACAGTAAACCACACATTCTTTCCTCGGGAGCCGCTGATGGATGATTCCGTCGCATTGATGAAGACTGGCCTTAAGAAGAAGAAGGAAAAGTGAAGTCACAAAGAGGCTGCTTGTCACCCCTCTTCCATGTGCGACTCTTTTCCCTGAGCCGCCAGGTGGTGGACGTGGGGCGTTTGGGGAATGCCCAGCGCAGCGTGCGCGTGCGGCCAGCAGATGTACTGGGGCTTTGATAACCAAAACACCCCAAAACAGAGCATGGAAGGAAAATGATCTGCAGATGTGTCACCAGGAAGAGTCGACCTCCTGCCAATAAATTAGTCGAAGTTGCATTTCCCCAGATCAGCGTTACCTTCTGAAGTATAAATTATGGCGCTAGGCACGCCATCCAAATTTTCCAAAGTCTTCAAAGACAAGATGCCCAGGTTGCGGGATGTCCTTGGCAAAGTTGTGTTCTTCTCAAAAATCACTCACAAGGGAGCTGGAGAGCATTTCAAGGGCTTGTGCTTTCCCAGAGGAGCTAGTTACACAGCAGCACAAGGGGCCACAGGGCTGCCCTGGGAACAGGTGCCAGTGGTTTGCTGCTGGGCACACCAGGGCCAGAGAAAGCAGCTGCTCCTCCCCTGCCCTGTGAGTACCATTTCCCACCTGACACTAGAGGTGTCATGGCCGTGCCAGTCCCGGTCAGCATGCTTCCTCCTAGGACATCGGTGCATGTCTCTTCTTGGGGAAGACTCCGGACTCTCAGGCACTCGGGGTGCATTTGTCCTGACGTCACTGTGGTGAAGCAAGAAGATTCTGTTTTTGTTGATTCCCACTTTAAATAAGAAGAAACCAAAACGCAGAAAAGGCATGGGCCAAAGCTTCAGGCCTCCCTGGATAGCTGGAATGAAGCTGTGCAAGTTCTCCTCACGCCGGAAAGCTCTGTTCTGCCCGGGACTGGGATTTTTCAGAGAAATAGCTCCGAATCTAAGATGCACCCATTCTCAAGGGATTCTCAGAAGGTCTCAAATTTCTAACACAAAATGCAAAAGAAAGCCAAAGAAAAGTTTAAAGAATATATACACATAAGTTTTTTTTTTTTTTAATTCCATGGATGCTAAGTTTTCAATAGGTGGACTAAATTTTTATCCTTACCTTAGAAACTACGTTGACTGGCTTATTATAAAATAGTTAACATATTCACAAGGTAAAATGCAAGAAGTAAAACAAACGTGCTTTTCTTCAGTTGACTGTCATTGAGTCTCTTTGGACATGACCTTGTCCATCAGAGGGCAAGGCCCAGCCCAAAAGTCTGCCCGAACCTGGAGAGTGATGAGGACACTAGCCACGGAACCAGAGGCCTGTGCGTCGCCGAAGCACTGCTGACCTTCCTGATATGCGAGTAAGACACCACTTAGTGACCCTCCCTTGAGTAGGTGGAACAGGGCCTCCCGGAAAGGTATGTCCTGCTGAAAACTCAGCATGTGACCTTGTTTGAAATAAGAGACTTTGCAAATGTAAATAAATTAAGAACCTCACGAGGAGGGTATTTTGGGTTGGGATCCTCCCTGAGTGTAATGGGAGTGTCCTTAAAAGACTCAGAACATAGAAACCACGGAGGAGCATGCCTCGTGCTAACGGAGGCAGAGAGAAGGCTGTGTCTCCCAGCCATGGCATGTGTGGGTGACCGGCAACAGGGAACAAGGATGGAGCCTCCCTTGGAGCCTCCAGAAGGAATCAATCCTGCTGGAACTTTGATCTGGTCCCCAGCACAATGAGACAATAACTTTCTGTTGTTTTAAGCCAGTCTTTGTTAATGTGTACAGTGGCCCCAGGAACACATACATTTACTCACCCAGGAAAAGGGACAAGGTGGTCATGGGAAAAGAGAAAAAGCGTGAAGCCTGCTGCCCACAGGAGGCTGATCTCCTGGTGCAGTGGCCCGACAGCAGCCTCCATTACCATTGGTGTCCAGCACGCCTGGCCCCCAAGGGCCGGGAGAGGCTGTCAGGACTCATCTCTCCATGTCAGAGGACACCTGGACACAGAGGGTGGACTTGTCTGGGACCCCAGGAGAGCAGGGAAGACCAAGGCAGGGGCGGGGGCGCTGCGGGCCCTCCACACACCCGGACCCCGGCCCCAGCCAGGTGGAACTGAGCAGCCCTTCCCACCCTCCAGTAGGGAATACAGGGAAACATGGGCAGAAGGAACTTCTTGAGAAAGGCAGAGCAGAGACGGGGAGGGAGTGCTGGGGGAGTCAGGACTCTGAAGACACTGAGGGCGACTCTGAGAGGAGCGGGCGCCTTGCTCGCCCCTGAGGAGCTGGATGGCCTGGCCCTCTTTGGACTCTGCCTGGAGCCCCAGACCTCAGAGCTCCAGCTGGGGTGAGGAAGGTGGCCTGGGGGCAGGGCTGCACCTGCTCACTGAGCCAGCAGCCCACACACTGCAGTGCACCTGCCTTCCTCGGGAAAGCCACGGGACACCTGCTTGAGGGCAAGGGGCAGGACGCTTCTCCTTCACCTGGAACATGGACTCCTCACGAGCTCTGTGTTGCACGTGGACTTTGACCTGCGGAGAACCCTGTGCTCGCACAGCCAAGGGCTCAGACCCCCGGGGAAGATAGGTCACTCAGAAGGCACCAGGATGGGAAGCAGAGCCAGGTGAGGGACTTGAGTGGCAAAGGCACCTGGAGAAGCCACCCGGCCCTGGGCCCAGCTACCTCTCTCAGGCTGAGGCCATGTGACAGGGACCTGAACGGTGTACCCAAGAAAAATGAAAACATAAAACTGCATGGACATCTTGCTCCTTGTCAACTTTCCATCCTGAACCAAGAGAACACGTCGCCTCCATGCAAGAAAACCAATGGGTTCACTTCCAACTAAGACTTCCCACTTGAGGACAAGGACAGACCCAGTCCTGCTGGCGACTCTTGCAGGCATCCAGGAGAGCCACCTGTGGCCATCATCCTTCGGGCTCTCACCCCGCCCTGGGAATCCTCCTACCAGGTCTGCATTCGAATGCTCAGATCAGTGATTTCAGATGGAACCTAGCAAAGATTGATGGGGTCTGGCCCATCCCGTTTATCTCTCCTGGATGGTGTTCCCTCTCAATTATACTCGTCTAGGGTACAAAATCAGGATGGGTGGGTGGCATGCAGCATTGCCACTCCTACATATTAACTGGAATGAAAACCAACTTAAGAGTTGCTTCAGGTGTCTGGCTCTCCAGGGGCAGGAGCAAATCCAGCCCCAACTTTTCTCTCTTCTCTCCACAGCCAACCACAGCAAACCAGGGAGAGGGAAAGCCTGAGAGAATGAGAATAGACAGGCATTTATTCAGGCCTTAAACTGGGCCTGCTTTTCTGGGATCTCGCATTCAGGGTCCCTTATCTTTCTCTTCCGAGCACCTTCCCAGCCCTCCACCCACCCCCCTTCCGTCCCCATGCACACTTCACTCCTGTGATTGTTTCTAGATCAGCAGGAGGTCTGGGAACTGTGCCTGCAGCTGAAATGGAGAAAACCCATCCAGTACCTCCCCTCCCATCGGTAATTAAACCTCCAGCCCAGAGCCAGCCCTGCCTAGGATGCCAAGCAGCCCTTCTCCTTGTGAATCCGCTTTCATCTCTGCAAGGACAACCTGTCCCCACCATGCCCTGCTCGCCACTGGAAGGTGCCTGGTGGACACCGTGGTTCATACCCAAGTGACACCAGATAAACGACATCTCCCTGCAAGGCCTTTCACAATGTGCATTTGAGGTGAGGAAGGGGGATTCATGGAATAGCACTCCATTCTCAAAGGCTGAAAGATCAATTTGCAAAATGGATAAGCTTAAATGCCTTTCACATTTCACAAAAACCTCTGGGAAAAATTCTCTACTTCTCTTAGATACAAATAACTGGGACTGCGAGAGACGCCACACTCTTGATGCTGGGTTATCTAAAACATTTATGAAGATCTGGCCTTGCTCTGTCTGCCTTCAGACTTGCACCCCTCTGCTGCCGCAGAACTGTTCCGGCTGCTGTCACTACCGCAGACTTCCCAGCGGGATAAATCGTAAGGCCACATCTGCCCATTTCTCTTGTTTGACATCTCGGTGACATTTAGCCCTCTGGAAACTGGCTCCTCCCATGGCCACAGGACGCTGCACGCTTCGGCTGCACCTCCTACCCTCTGAGGGCTCCTTCTCGCTGCTGGGTCCTCTGCCTCTGGTCCCTGGGGTGATGGGGCTCTTGAATTTTCTGTCCCCAGCCCTCTAGTCCTGCGGACCGAGGCCTTTCCCGCCTCGCAGGACAGCCTAAAGAACACCTGTCGGAGCTTCTCTCTCTGTCACCGTGTGAGGCAAACTGTCATCATCCACCAGCAGAGGCAGAGGCGAGCAGCCGCACAGCCCGCGGCCCCGGGGCGGGCAGCTATTGGCCCCTGTGGGTTCATGTACCCATCGTGCACTCACACTCCCCGCGAGATGACAGCCTTCTGCACACAAATGCGTAACCCCACAAGGCACATGGCTGAATTCACTGTAAAATCATGTTTATAAAGCAAAACGTGTCCTGCTTCCAAAAGGAGTCGAGCACTAACTGCCATCGCAAGAAAACCTGAGTTTCTAAAGCAGCGATCAGAGGGTCTGCAGATGGAGCCCAGACAGCCTTCCAGGCAAATTCTTCTCTTCCTCAGCCCCAGTCTCTAATCCCGGCAAACCCTCCAGGGACCTCCACTCTTTCAAATACCTGAACTCCCTGTTCCCCTACCCGTCTCCTGTTTCGGTCTTTGTAAGGAGCCGTCTGTGTCCAGTGGCACCGCCTGGCAGCTCCATGGGGTCTGGCTTAAGAATGAGCAAAGCTCCAGACCCCCCAGCCGAGCCCCACCAGCCAGCGCCTGGGGACCTCAAAAAGGGTTCGTGCAGACAAGACATGCCAGAGGCCTGTGGGGACCTCGAGGGCCGTTCTGCCCCATTGCTGCACAGCGAAAAGAAAATAATAATAATTTCTAAGACTTTCAGGTTCAGCTTCCCAAAGTACTTTTCCAGGAACATGCTTTGAAAGAACACCATACAAAATACGGTCCGAGTGACATGAAGCTTCAGACATCCTCGTGATTTAGGGGGCGAGACGGCGAAGGGATCTCAGGAAGAATTTGTTTTTGTTTCTGAAATGTCAGAAGAAAACACACCTTTGAGATGAGACTGTACTGTCAGCTTTCAAAATCCCCCTCGCACTTTGCTTGGGTCCCGTGTGTGCTGAGCAGGAGAGAAAGGTGTGCAGAGAGGTCTGCTCCCGGGCCTCCCTTCACAAGGGGAGTCGGTTCCAAAATCCATGTGTAAAGCGTGAAGTCTTGCACACTTTCTGTAAAGCACAGAAGATATTCGAGAGCAACTCATTGGAGGAGTTGCCAAAGTGTGTCTTCAGGGCATACAAAGGTTGTTCCGGAAGGAGCGTGAAGGCTCCAGGTGCAGAGGTAGAGCATGGATTCAGCCAAGCAGGCGTCTGTGCACTGCGCCTGCACTGAGCGCCTACTGCATGCCTGGCACATGCAGAGAGAGAGGAAGGGGCAGAGGCTGTGTCCTCAAACCTCGCACATGCTCAGTGGGAGGTGCACACACTTCGGCTGTGAACGTGTGCACCCTGCAGGGACAGAGACACAGTCTCCCTACAACGCGCCCAGCCCCAGAGGCACGTGCGTGCGCTCACACGTGCACAGCGCGCGGACCTCATGTCTGACATGCTCTGGACTTCACGAGCTCATGTCCCGGAATTCCACTCTGCCGAGATGAGGTTTGTGTTACTGAGAGAGGAACTAAACCTGCCTTTTTCTCTTACTAAGCAGAATGCCCAATTCTTCTCCAGAAATGGACCACAAAACTGCAAAATGCAAGAGAAGGTACTGAAATCTCATCATCCTCTGAACACAGAAACGTGTTAGCAAATTCGTGACTGGAAAAAAAAGGTCCAGTAAGCTGGTGAGGTTTCAGACGGCGATTGCTCCGAACTCTCCTTTTTATTCTGAAATTCTTATTAGCAAAATGCAAAAGTGAACTGATGCCATTAACATCTTCTCTCTGTTTTCCTTGGGAACTCAACATTCATTATTATTGAAAATATAATATTTATTTATTTCAAGAAAATAGAGAAAATAAGCACACAGTGGTCACACCACTTGAGAGTTAGTGGAATTCTCCTGTGTGCAGAGGAGAGAGTTAGAACCTGGGACTTGGCGGCAAAGATGGGTGTTTTTAAGGACGTGGGCCCAGCCTCTTCGTCCCCCACATCTGGGCCTGCTGAAGAGTATCTGGCCCAATGGTAATGGTCAGCAGCCAAGCTTCTGAGAAGGCTGCTTGGAGTACGTTAATATTTCATTGAAGACCTGCCACAACCTTATGACAGTTGTACTATCCTTTATGGGTAAGGAGACAGGATGAAGTGCTAGGCTAATACTTTACCTTTTTAATCTATTAATCTACCACCTTAGGGACATGATTTTAAATCCACTCCAGAGCAAAGTGACTGAAAATCATTCTGGTCTGACAGCTTTAAAATATCAGAAGTGAAGCATGTTAAGAAGGTCTCAGCCCGTTGATACCGAACGAGTTCAGCTGTTTGGGATTCCCCCGCCCTGGTGAGGGTCTCCCTTCCTGTTGAGAGGGTCCGGGTCGGGCCTCACATGCCAGCAGGAAAGTGTTCCTATTAGACGGGGTGAAAGTGATCAAGGAGGATATGACATCGGAGTGGACTGGGGGTGGGCAGCGCTGATGGGGTTGGAAAATCCTCAGAGTTTTGGGAAAGGTTTGCTTACTGCGTATTGGGATGAGTGGCTGGTGTCACGAGAGCCAGTTAAAAGCAAGGGAATGAAAGCCAAGTGCTTGTTCCACGGAGCCACGCGGCGGGACAAAACAGAAAACTTTATTTTCAAATGCTTGGATTTTGATGACACATAAGTTAATTGTATTTGTATTTTTTATAACGATCGATAGAGCCCCCAATTCCTGAGCAGTCCCCATGTCTACCAGCCAGATTGTCACCAGGGCCAGCAATGGGGCCATTGAACAGGTTCTGCACAGGGCCTCAGGGCCTCAGCCAAAGCTTCTCCACCCACTGAGGGAGCTCAGGCCATTCCATAGCACAGATGTCCCCATAAGCCCTGGCCAGCACCGCTGTTCGAGAGAAATACCAGGTCAGTTATTTGATGCAAAGGGGACTCTTCACAAGTAAGTAGCCAGGTGCAGAAGATGACGTGGTAACTACAAAGACTCAGTTCTCAGCAGGGCAGGGTGGCTCCCACCTGCCATTCCAGTGCTTCGGGAGGCAAAGGAGTGCTTGAGGCCAGGAGTTCAAGACCAGCTTGGAAAACAGTGAAACCCTGTCTCTACAGGGTTAAAAACACACACATATATACATATAATTTAAAGATCAAAAGCTAAAATAATAACAATACAAGCCTCACTTCTCACAGTGGTCATGGGTCCAACATGCACGTGTGGTCCTTTGCGGGCAAATCTTTCAACTATGCGAAGCAGCAACTAAAGAAACGTTTGCATTCCTGCCCAAAGAGACCTTTCCTTTTGTACTTTGGAAACCAGGAATTATACTAAGATGTTTACTTCTTGTTGCAAAGCAGGCACCCCCTTTTCTCACATACAGCTACCAAGCACCCACGCATACGTGGACACCTGAGGTAAGAGGAAGGGGCCTTGGGGAGTGCTGCTGGCATCAGACAGTGCATCGAGAGCACCCCACGCAAGGTACTGCTAAGAGGGAGGCCGCTGAGTGAGGAACAGGGTGACCTCTCCCTCCCTGTGCCACCCTTCGTCTGCTCAGACAGGCTGATATACGTGGGCACCTTGGTTCTGGGGTAGCAGCATGGTCTGTTTGAAAATCCCTGAGCAGCAAACCTCAGATGTTTACACACCAGCAGAAGCGACTGATGATAAGGTGGCTCCTCCTGGACACACAGGTTTCTCCCGAGTGAGGCTCCTGCACAGAGCTTTCAAAGCCAAACTACCTCTTTAGAACAGGCATTGGGCAACTCCTTTCCAAAATCAAGGCCTTGGCTCCCCTGGGCTCCCCTGGGCTCCCGTGGGCTCCCGTGGGCCAGGCTGGGGAGAGGCACGCAGAGGGAGAGTGTGGTCTGCAGGGTCTGCGGGCTTCACTTCTAGGAGAAGGGGGCAGAAGCACAGGGATGGTGGTGACAGCCTGGGGACTGTAAGGGGGACACTTTCTTTTTCCTGCACACCTTTCTCTCCAACTCTTGCCCCTTCCTGGCCTCTAGGATCGCCTCCCAAATAAACTCCTGTCCCCAAATTCTTCACTTAGAAGCTGCTTTGGGGCAGTCCAAGATAAGAGGTTTTGAGGCATGAATGAGGAATTTGGGAGGAACTGTTATCAAATACGCCTTGGAAATATAATAAAAGAGTGGCTAGTGCTGACCATGTGGGCAAAGAAGAGAGGGGAAGGCGGGAACGTGGGGGCTTCCTCTCAGGAGGGCAGGGTGGCCCTGAGGGGTACAGAGACAGGGGAGTTCTGAGCATGAGCTGGGAGTCATCTCAGAAAATGCCCCCTCTTTGCCATTACAAGAAATAATAATGATGATGAAAAAGAAAACATTATGAGAAAATGCTATTGCAGCAGTCAAGATTACTAAAACATGACTTTGTTATTCATTTAAAAATGTTTGGATTAGACTACATTCAGGAAACGCAGGGTTTCCATCTAACCCTACACCATGATTAGTGAGTTCATTTTCATGTGCACAGTTGAGAAACACATCCCCTTTCTTCCATCAAATTGCCCTACCCAGTAAGAAAAAACAGTCTCTGTTTTTTTCTCTCTCACCCTGGACATATTCCTAATTAGTTTACTTTTTTAATTAGAAGAGAATTGCTCAACCTTTGAATTGTCCCCCACTTAATGAGCTTCTCCAGATGTTGAATTAGAAACCAAAAAAACTACAGAAAAAATGGCTGGACATTAAATGAAACAGGAATTACCAACAGGTCACTTGGGAACCAATTCTATATCCTCACATTAACGCTAAGTAACCCCTGGCGCGGCGTTTTTCCTGTAGAAATGATCAGGCCCCTGGCAGGAGATCCACACAGTCCCCTTGTCACTCCCAGTGGCTGCCTCCTTCCCTTCCCACCCCCTGCCCCTCAGTCTGAACACTGTCCTGCAGCTGCCCCTGGCATTTATGACGCCTGCTTTGCAGTTTCTGGCTCTGCTGATGACATCTTAGGGTGGCTGGGTAAGACCCTTCTCATACGAATTTCTCACCTCCATCTCCCTGACAGTGACCTCCTTGAAGTGATCTGGCTCCATTTTCCTTAGAAGCCAGCTCTCTTGGTGATTTAGCGTTTAAAGAGGAGTCTCCCTTTGAGACAGGAGTCTGCAGCCTGCCAGGACTACTGGGAAGGTGAGAGTGAGAAAGCCCTGTAGGACAGGGCACCCCACCCGGTCCCCAGCATTCACACTGCAGCCTCTGCCTGCTCAGGACGTGCTGAATGGGTGCACATTGAGCAGCATGTACCACGGTGATCTCTACACACACGCAATGCCAGGTCGTCCTTCCCGGATACAGGTCAGCTGCCAGCCGGGGCAGTGTACGCACTGGGGTTTCCTGTAGAGACCCCTGCCCCTCCCCAGGGCTCCATCCTCCCCACCTTAACCCTGGGTCTCAGGACTCAAGCACTGACACACCTTAACTCCTCGTCAAAAAGCAGAGTGGCTTTAACAGATGTTTGCATCCATAAACAGGCTTGCTTCAGGTGCTTACCTTCAGGAGAAATGAAATCCGTGTTCTCCCCCAAAGACCAGCCTCAGGTGGTCGTGATAGGATTGTCCCAGAGCCAAGGCCCCCAAGAGTCAGCTTCCTGGGAACATGAATCCTGGGAACTCTGACTTAGGGTTGGGGACTGATGGCCTGAACCCTGTGCTCCTTCTAGAACTCCATATTCTTCAGGACAGTCACATTCAGGCCATTTGCCAATGTCCTCATTCTGAAATGCCAGAATGTTCCCACCTTCCTCTCCTGTGCTCTCTTCACCACTCTTTGCTTCCATGACACGGCTCTGGCTCATCGGGTCTCCACTCTTTGCTGCCACACCCTTGGAGACAGCGAGTGTCTCTCAGCAGGATCATTGCCATCCTTGGCATCAGCCCTGCCCACCCCTCCCGGCAGCAGAGGTGGTCTCTCGTCCTGAGTCCCTCCAACCTGGCACAAACCCCACTCCCAGAGGCTTTCACCAGGCCACATGGAACTTTCTCTGCCAGGGACTCACTCTTCCAAGAAGACGTGGAAGGACCCAGCGGGCAGTGATTCTCCACAATGCAGCAGGTGCTTGTTGTGCCCTGCAGGGTGGGGCAGGAGGCTGGGACTGGGACGGTGGCAAGACAATGCTCTGCAGCGTCTCACACCACTGCCCAGGGGCACCAGCCCAACAGCCTAGGGCACTGACACGGGGAAATTCCATCAATCATGAAATTATTAATGCAAAATGCATGACAAAAATAAAACCTCAAACATCTGCCTATCGTTTTCATAACTGCACATTTGTATTCCAGATTTAGTTAAGTGCATGGTAAGTTTCTGATAAATGCACTCGTGCACCATTAACAAAAATTTAAAGAATACAATGAATCACCTGTGTGATCTGACTAGCCCATCATTTTAATATGCAGAATTTCATTTTAGTCTTTATTCTGTGTATCTGAATTTCTAATGCAGTCAGAATTCTGGTGTCGATGATTTTGTGTCCTATTTCTTTTAATAAAAATGATCTCCTTGGCCTTCTGTCACTTATTCTTGCCTTTGAGAAAATGCCTTTGATGTTTTTTGTCTTTTGCTACCTAAACTACATTTAGTTTATTTTTTCTAGGAATATGCAGTATATATCTTTACTCTGCCTTCAATTATTTGCAATGATTACTTTAAGTTTAGAAATATTAATTCATACTTTTATTATTAAAGGCAAATATACAATCACTTTCATCTCCTAACACAAAATGAAATTGTAATGTATTTTTACCATCTTCCAACACCCTCGGTTTCCTGATAAATCTGAGGTTGGAGCCACAGCTCACCTTCCTTTCAATACTCAGACCCTTCATCACCTCCTCTCCAGCCACTTTTGGGATTCCATCCATGTTTACTTTCTAAGGCCCCAGGCCATTCTCAGCCTCTCTGCCCCGTGTCCCAGCCTTCTTTTGCATCTAAAGTTGTAGGTTTTATCTTTTAAAAAAGGTCACTAAGCGTCCTGCTGGCTGAGGCTGTTTATCTGGGTGAGGAAGCTTTCAGCTGCAGTGACACAAGTCCTGCTGCAACAAGCCGGAACACGGCGCCTGGACTCGCCCAGGGCAGAGGTGAGGCAGGCTGCCCAGGTGGTGGGTGCAGAAGTTAAAAGGCAGCATCGGTACTGCAGGCGTGCTCTGCCGCTGGCTCTGTGACATGGAGCAGTCATGTCATCCCAGGCCTGGAAGCCCTCATGGTCACAGCAGGGCTGCCAGCGCCCCTCCGGGCCACACACGCTCTCCCTCAGTCATGCCTCCTGAGTGAACATGGCTCTGTGTCACAATCAGATGGTTCTCCCAGCAGCCGCCACATATCTCTCTTTAGGTCTCCTTATCTGAATTGGGTCTGTTCTCATTTCTGACCCAGTTGCAGGCGGAGTCTGGGATGAGTCTGGTCACGTCAGGCCTGCGGTGAACGGGGTGAGCGGCCGGCTTCCTCTGAGGCTCCAGGCCACCTAGGGAAGGCATGGGAAGCCACCGGACAACAATCTGGAAAGAGGGAACAGTGAACACATGTGCTGTACAGGACAATAGTTTTTCATTGCTTTCCTGCCCAAACAACCAGTCACCCAGGTGTAAAATGCTGAAATAAAAGTATAATTTCCTAAATCTTCATAATAGAGTTGGTCTTACCAAGAAGTTGGAGTAAACCTCACTTCTGCTCCCTTTATAGAGTGATACCTTTTGACATCTCTATGATTAACAAATAATACATTTGCAAGCACTATTTTTTCTGGACTATGCTGAGCATTGAAAATTTTCTTTTTTAAGATAGGAAAATTTCCTTCCATGTTTTTTTTTTTTTCTGATATGCTTGTCTTTTAGGTGCCTTAACTTGTTCTACGAGAACACCTACAACTTAGCTGAGATTCTGTTCTCTGCTCTCTGTACCAACTGATACCATCATTTTCAAACAACAAACAAACAAAAAAAATTTGCTTCATTTTTTTTCTGATCACTAAAAAATTATGCTCCTTATTGAAATCACACAGTACCAAAAGCTACAGAGATGAGCATGAACATCATATGTAAGTCTACCACCAGGGGAAAAGGCAGTATTCATTCACATTTTACCATGTATCCTTCTGATCTTTTTTTTTCCTATGTGATATATTTCAATTCATGTGTTTAATATCCCTCAAATATTTCTTGGCAAACTATTATGCTGGCCTTGGAATCGATCCCACTAAGAGCACACAGAGTACAGGGCTTTGACATGTCAGTTGGTTATTTTTTCTCCTATACCTTTATCAGTTCGATATGGATTTGTTCCTGTTTGTGTTCGGTTTTCGGGTTGCTTTTTAACTTAAAAAAATTAATAATTGTATTTTTGACCATGTCAGACATTTTCATGTTGCAAAAATCAGCCCTTCCACTCCCTCCTCAGCCTCTCCAGGAGCTGTGTTCCTCGCCCGCTCTAGGTTGACCTTTCTGGGTTTTAGCCCTGAGTAAGGAGCGATATCTGTTTGTGCTTCACCTTCTCTCTGACACAAGCCGTCCCTGAGAGCACCCACAGCAAACACGCCCTGCTCCCCGTGCCGCCACGCTCGCCCCTCCGTCTCCGCATCCTGTGACCACGCAGCTCTGTGAAGGGCTGTCCCCATCACCATCACCACGTGTAGGACGCAGGTCACTGTAGGAACGTCTTGGGGTGCCACGACAAAGTGGGTGGCCTAAAACAACAGACGTTTAATCCCTCACAGTTCTGGAGGCCAGAAGTTTGACAGGCAGGTGACGTAGGGCCACGCTACCTCCAAGGCTGAAAAGAAGGAGCCTTCCCGCCTCTTCCGGGGTCTGGAGCCCCTGCTTGTTTCTTGGCTGGTGGCTGCATGGCCCCAGTCTCTGCCTCTGCCTTCTGGTACCTTCCTCCCGGGCCTGTGTCTGAGCTCCCTCTGCCTCACAATCACAAAGACACTTGTCACTGGGCATTTTTAGCCCCGAGGGTAAGAGTTGGAAACATTTTTCCCAGTGGCCATTGCTTTTGATTACGACGGGTTCCCTCCACCTCCAGTGGCAGGAGGCAAATGTAAACGTTTATACATTGTTGAATTTTTATTTTTTATTTGAGCCATAACAAAGAATTTCACCACTCAAGTCAAAAACACATCTTTTCCTAGTAATTTGTGTTCTAGTACAAGTGTAGTCTCATTATATCTATCACGCAGGTTCTCATGTCCTTGGGGTCTGTTCTGTTGTTCGGAGTGGGATATGGCTTCAATTGTATGTTGTTGTTGTTTTTCCCAATGGAGACTCAGTTCCACTGAGGGCGTTTACCTTTGCTCTGCTCAAATGTGACCACCTTTATTATCTACTGAAGTCTCATGTTCTCTGGGTCTACTTCTGTCCTTTCTGGTTTATTCCACTGGCCCATTTGTCAAATGCTGCACCAGAACCACAGCACTGTAATGGCAGAGATTTTACAGCTTTTTTTTTTTTAATACCTGGCATCCTGGTGCTCCTCGCTCCTCCTTGCTCACTGACTGCGGTCCAGGTGTGGGCCCCGGTCTCCAAGAGCTCCCTTCCATGGTGTCTTTTGGAGAAAAATTAGACTCATCAAAAGGCATAAGGCATCGTATGTGTGATGCCTGTCACAAGTAAGAATGAGTATTTGTGGCCGGGTATGGTGGCTCATGCCTGTAATCCCAGCACTTTGGGAGGTTGAGGCGGGTGGATTACAAGGTCAGGAGTTTGAGACCAGCCTGACCAACATGGTGAAACTCTGTCTCTACTAAAAATGCAAAAATTAGCTGGGCATGGTGGCTTGTGCCTGTAATCCCAGCTACCCGAGAGGCTGAGGCAGGAGAATAGCTTGAACCCGGGGCCCTGCACTTCTCCTTGCAGTGGAACATCTGGGCTGCAGCCCTTCCTGGCCAGGCGGGAATTCACAAGCCCTGTAGAATAAATGGGACCTGCAACGGGTCTTTGCCTCAGGAGTCTGAGAGCACAAAAACTGCATGAATGTCAGACCCAGCAAAAAGGGACAGGGTGTCACCAGACAGGCCGCCCCACTGCCCGCCACGAAGCGCATAGCAGGGGCATTCCCGCTGATTCCAGTGTGTTGAGTATCTCCATGAAATCTCCAGTCAGATGCTCTCCTGGGAGAAGCAAAACCATCATAGAGTTATGAAGAAAACAGACTCTATGTTTTCAATCACATTCTTTTGAAGTTTTACACCCTATACTTTCAATTTCAAATGTCAACACTTTTCTTTTACCATCTGATAGGCAAACGCAGGTCTTTAGAAAGGAAAATAAAAGAAAAAATAACCTAAACCTAAGAAAATATTGAACTATCAGTCTACAACATTTAGTATACCATTTTCTCAAAAATGAAGTTGGTTCTTGCACAGCCTAAGCAAACTACCCACAATTAAGCCTCCAACTGCGTGTTTAATCTGCAGTTTATAAATGAGTAGTCATCAGTCACTGAAATAGCTCAAGCTCCATCAACAGTCTCAGGGATATGCACTTTCTGCCATGAGCACTGCCAAGCATCTTGACATACCATGCCACTCATCTTGTTGCTGGAAGCTTTCATCCTATCTGAATGCCAAGAGCAGGATCATCTTCCTTTCTTCAGGAGCCTTCAACGTTTTTCAATACAGAGACCAACACAAGGCACAACTCTACTCCTGCTGCCCTCCTGGCTTCCTACTCTTAAGTATCCCACACAGCTCAAGTTACAGACACTGACTGTCATAACCAAAGGCACCCTAGACTTCAAAACGGGTGTCCTCCCTTGGACACCTCCCCTCTCCCCTCCTTCCCCTCATGACTAACCTTGTCAGAGACCCCAGGCTCATTTTTCTACCCTCCACTGTGCACTGCACCATAACTAGCTACAGTCTCATTCTTCCTCTAACCACTCAAGAGAAATGACCTGGGAATATTTTGCAAAGTCCCCCATAGTCAAATCTGGAAAATTGGCCTCCACACCTTCCAAACCTGACCCCTTTGTTTGATCCCTTGGCATGGGAGATACCACTGCATCTCATGCTTCTTTTAAGAGGTGGTGAGACTTTGTCTGCCGTCTTCTCACCCTATCTAACTCCCTCTCTTTGGGAGAAACATATCCATTGTGTTTACTTACCAAACACACTTGGTAACCTTCTAGGAGTACCAGTCAGACTTCTCTCCTAATCTGCAAACCAATATGTCAGCTTTCTACTAAAGAACACCCAATTACTGCAGGTCCAAAGTTAATGTGTCATCACCATGAAAACCGGTACCAGAACCTCCTCAGGCACCCAAAGCCCTGTCTTGGCAATGGCTCCCGTACACCTGTCATCCCCACCAGTGCTGGCATCCTCCTGCCTCCCCCTCCCCTCTTCGAGCTGTGCCCGTTCTCACTCTCCATCCCCTCTCCTGTCTGTCACCTCCTCTCTGTTCCCACTGGCACTGCTTTGGCTCAGTCCCTCATCATCTCTCATCCGGAACCATCTACATCCCCTTGTCTGCCACTTCACGACATCCAAACTCTCATCACTAGTGCTACCCAAGGCCTTTTTCTACCGTGAAAATCACCACTGCTCTGATTTAAAACCCTTTATACCTTCTCATTACCCCCAGGTTAAAGTCCAAATTCATACAAAATGCTACCTGGCCAGATGTATTTCTACCTTTGCAGTCTTATTCTCATTCACACCTTTCATGGCACCCAGAGGGAGTCACTGGCCCAGTGGCTCACCAACATGAGCAGCACGTCTGCTGGAGCCATCCTTCAGGATCCAGCTCTGCCATCAGTGTGCATTATTCTCTTTGAAAGCAACGCACACACACACACACCCCAAACACCAGAAATAATCTCTACAACTTACACTTTCATCTATTACTGGACCAATCCTCCAGGAAATTAACCACACCTACTTTTGAAAATTGTCAATGTATTTTATCAGCCATTTTTGTAACAGCAAAACAGAGGAAGGAAAATGTTCTGCAAAAAAAAAAAAAAAAAAAAAGAAGAGACAGAATGATGATGCTCCCCCATTATGCAGGCATAAAATATTTAAAGAAGGCCAATGCATAAGCTGGTGCCATCAGCATATTTAAAATCAGCATTTTCAGAGGTGGCCACTCAGCCAGGGAGCCCTCCGTAGGCTGCAAAGAGGCACCACTGAAGGCAGAACTGCCCTACAGTTGCTCACAGCACCTATTTAGGAGCATGATATTAATGTTGGGATTCCACCTCTGGCTTCAGTATTATTTGCACATTTAAAATAACAAAGTGTTTTAAAAAATATATTATAGCAAGTGACTTCCAACTGTAAACGCATCAAGGCAGCTGGAACTTCCTACATTTAAGGTATTAAAATTGAAGTTGATGGTGGCACCACATTATTTATTACATCAAATGGAGATGCCTTTAAATTTATATTAAATTCAATTTAAATGCCATCAAAACCATGGTTGACAAAGTACTGACAGATGAATATTTTAGTATGATTCAATAGCAGTAAACTTTATTTTCTTACCTTGAGGCAAGGTGATGGGGTTTTTATATGCAGTGGGTTGAACTGGGTTTGTAGTAACATGGCTCATGATTTCCATAAAGTAAAATTTTATCTTTAAAAAAATGATTTTAAAGGGTTTAACTCTTGAACTCTGAAAACATTTCTTCAGGGTTTTTTTTTTTTTTTTTTTTGCTTTACTCATTATTTCATAGTATGAAATCCAGTAGCTTTCTTATGCTGTTCTCAAAACATATTCTGGTTTGGAATTAACAATTAGACATTTTAAAAGTTTTATGCTTAATGTCGACATGCAGTAATATTTTATCTCGATTTTTCCGCTTGCAGTTATTGGTCATAGGTGGAAAAGTGCCTTACCTAGTAGTTCACTTGTAGTTGGTGTTGAATGAATAAATTGTTAACAGAATAAATGAAAAGTTTAATTAATTAATTAGTGAACTTGTCTCTGTTACTGTCTCTAAGAAGTAATAGGCAGGCTTTTGTCTGCCTGCCAGATTAGCCCTTGATGTCTGAGTTTAAAGACCTCATCACAAAAGGACTCAACCAGTCTCCCAAAGAGATTGTTCATGAGATACACAGACAGCAGACAGACGGACAGACAATAGATTATGTGTTGATAGAGAGAAATATAGACAATCGTCCAGGCCTCAAGCCCTCCAGCCTCTGGCTCTAGAGGCTTCCATTGAAGCTCTTAGAATTCAGGAACAGTTTTTCCTTCTCTAGACTTTGTTTTTAGAATTGACAAACCTGCTCTTCTAGTCTATTGTCTTCATTGAAGATTTACGAAAGTTCCTGTCCTGGGATCACGTGCTGTAAAATGTTTTTAAAGGTATTTTTCATTTTCTTTTGCACAATATATTTTGACTTCCCCTTGACTCTTATCTGGCTAATCATTCATTTTTTCCTAAATCCAGACAGCCACTGCTTTTTGGTAGATAAAGCTGCAAGACAATAATCATTACTTAGCTTTGACTTTCAAAATAGCATTTTCCAAGAGGAGCTCCTAGCCTGGGCAACATGGGGAGAACTTGTCTCTACAAAAAAAGAAAAAAATATAGCCAGGCAGAGTGCTGCACACCTGTAGTCTCAGCTACTCCAGCTACTTGGGAGGCTGAGATGGAGGATCGCTTGAGTCTAGGAAGTCGAGGCTGCAGTAAGCCCTGGCCGTGCCACTGCACTCCAGCCTAGGTGACAGAATGAGACCCTGTCTCAAAAAAAGAGGAGCCTCTATATTTGGAAGCCAAGTTTTCAACTGCAAGAGCCATGTCTTTGAGGAAGAAAAGGATGTCCTGGCCTCCCAAGGCCTCCCTTGAGATGCTGATAACCAGAGCCTACGGGCACAGGATGGAGAGGGTACCCAGAGAGCCAGACAGATGCAGAGTGTCTTTTCCACCAGGCGAGGGAAGGAAGGGCTGGAGTTAGGGGCCCTGAGACAGTCCTTGCACACCCACTACCCAAGAGACCACCTACCCAAGGTCTCTCTGCCTTGCAGACAGTGAAGAGGAATTTGGGTTCACGTACCCCAGAGTGCCACGCCAGGAGCTGGCCAGCTCACGAGGAGCCATGGGATGAGCTGCCAGCAGGAACTGAGGGTGCCGGGACCCCAGCACGAACACAGCCACCTGAGTGAGGGGTGGGATGGGAGCAGGGGAAGATACCTGGAATCACAGGAGCCAGGTACATTTACTAACAGCAGAGAAAGAGAAGAAAATGAAGAGAGGACAGCAGAGGCAGACACTTCACAAGTCTCTTAGTTTCCTGAGAGAGGTTAAGTTAACCTGGAGAAAACTAAAAGCAGCCAGTGCCAAGAGGTCATTCTCTCTCCCACCCACACACGTCCAGCCCCAGCAACAAAAGCAGTTTCTACAGGGGTTGATATCCATGCAGAGAAAGAAGGCTACTTACCTGCATGACTGAGTAGACTGAACACTGACTGTAGATTTTAACTAGAAAGCTGACATGTAGAAAGGAATGGCCTTTTGCTCTCTCTGCATCGTCCCTGTCCTGAAGGCAGGATGTCTTCACTGCCAAATCATCAGTGTAGAGGGGAAGATCAGAGTGGAAGAAAATGAACAGGTCATATCATATCTAGATGTGACACATATTTACACTGATGCTCAAAAGCCATCTTTACGTGAAAAACTGGTGCTTGTGTGCAAAACAGAAGTCCTACGCCCTGGTGCCCTAATGTCTTTAGGGAAATATTTTCTCCTCTGTGAGTTTCATCATAAACTTCAGATAGAGACACTGTCAAAGGTGGCATGCAAGAAAATGGAGAGCAGAGTTCATTTGTTTGCTCAAAAATACTTACTGAATGCTTACCCTGTGCCAAGGAGTTGGATAAGGTGACAGACACATCCACAAACCACATTTCAGTTCATCCCACACTCAATAGATAAAATTGCCTTGCTTGTTGCTGAGAATACACTTTGGATACTGACACTGTATTCAAGGTCTCAGTTGCTTGAATTTTGGTCAATTACAACTGCCTTTGGCTGCAAGTAACAGATTCCTATTGGTATTGCTAGTACTATAAGCCAAAATTCCTATTTCAGCAGTTACTTGCACCCAAAAGCAGTCCTAATTGACCATTATTAAACTGCTGACCTAATTGACCATTATTAAAGCTTGTTACTATGCAAGTAACAGATTCCTGTGTTCTGATTTCTGCAGTCAGCCCTCACTATGAAGACAAGTAACACACACAGTCTCTTTTAGAAAATCAGTCCTGGGGCCAAGGACCCAAATGCCCTGAATCTTTCTGAGTCTCCCACGCACCTTGGAGACTCTCTATCCTCAGGCTTGTCCTTGTAGATTGCAAAGCAGCTACTGCCCTTCTAAGAAGCACCCGCTCCCATAGCAGCTTACAGGAAGAAAGGGGCAGGGCAGGAAAATAAGGAAAGTGTGTTTTGTTTTGTTTTGATTGTAATCAGGAAAGAATATTTTTCTTGGAATCCCTCACCTCCCACTCAGAACACACCCACAGTAATTTCCCATTTTGTCTCATGGACTTGAACTGGGACATGTGGCCAAGGCTTAGCTGCAGGAAATTCTTGCGAAGTGAATGTATAGCTTCTTCAGTCTCTGGAGAAAGAAAGAAGCAGGAGAGTGAGAAGGGGTTGAGGGTGAGGGAAGAGGTGGCCACTCCTGAGGTCAACCAAGGCCCTCTTGCAAGCTGCACTCAGCCCACTGGGCCCAGGAAGGGCGCAGCACTATGTTTTGGCCCCGGGTGCAAGGCTCAGAGTCAGACCCCAGCCCAGGAGGCTCTCCACAACACACAGCATTCCTCCCTGCAGCGTGGGCACTGCCATTCTGGCAATAAAAAGCAGACTATTTCATGAAGATGGCACAGATGCTAACACGGTTTAATTCTCCCTCTCAGATGTTTATGAATGCCTTCTGCAAATCAACATCATCACTAGTAGAATTAATGTTGTCCATTATGTTACCTCCAGAATGGAATGAGTGGATGCTGAGGTTCTCTGAACAGGTTTCCAGTTCTAAAGTTTCATTCCACCTTAGTCGTGTTTCCCCAGCAAATCTACAGGGCTTCCCATTCGAAAGAACCACCATTGATCAACACGGTTTAAAGTGGTGATCACTTCAGGTGCCTAATTTTGATTGTCCTACTATTTTTATAAACATTTAGAAAATTCTGCTCCAAAATATGTCTTAAATTAATCCAAAAACTGTTACTTTTTATTTGCAGTAGGAGGGAAGAATCAGTGGAGAAAGATGTTGATTTCTACATTTGCAAGCACAAAGAAATAGAATTAATCATTTCTGGCTGAAAAACAAAGATCTGGGACTTTTAGCAGGAGAGAATTAGGAAAGTAATCCCAGAATGAGTTTTGTCTGCTTCTTGGCTTTGCAGAACACAACATAAATTCAGAAGCAAAAATAGCTTTTTTAATATATGGCATGCCTAAAGTATTACATTTTGCTAACCCTTCCCATGATTAATTTAAAATAAAACTACTATGTAATTACATATAATTACATATCATTTGTCAATGCAAAAAAGGCACATATATTTTTTAAGGAATATTTATTTTTTCTACTTACCAGAATGCCAATATCCACATTTATAAATTATAAACTTCCCTTTAGAGTGTTAAGTTGCCCCAGTATTTGATGGCTATAGAAAGACACTAGAACTTAATAATTCGGAGTATCCCTGCCCGTATGTTTAAAAATAGAAGGCCTTATATTTTCTAACTTTTGCCAGATTGCAAGTGAGCAGGATGAACAGTGACTGTGATGGGTCAGACAGTACACGTCTGGCTCTTCAGAGATCATCAAGCCCAAAACACATCAGGGGCCTCCATGGTGTCCTCGCCCTGAGTCACGGCCACTACCCGGAGGTGCATCCCCCAGACCTGCAGGGCGCTCCCAGCCTCTGGTTAGGCACAAGGTGATCTTATCCCACTCAGGTCGGCAGGCAGCTTAGTCCTGGCGCCCCAAAGCACACTCAGGTGTCTTTGAGAAAAGCCAATAATTTACAGCTCCTGATGATGCCTGTTTAAAACGAACAAAAGCATAGCCATGATTTCATCCTGTTTTCCCTCAAGTCCCCTCTGCTCTCGCCTGAAGGAGGCATTCTACATGTTACCAACACCCAGGAAGTTGCCTTACACGTCCGTCTTCCTGCACTGAGAATTGACTCTTCAGTACTGGAATTTGAGGAAGGAGAGCAAGGCTGAAGGCAGCATGCCGGCTAGCCAGGAGCTTAGCTGGCTCTAAAATGCCTGGGAAAGAAAATTCCAAGAATATTTATTTATTTATTTATTTATTTATTTATTTATTTGCAATGGAGTCTCACTCTGTTGCCCAGGCTGGAGTGTAGTGGCATGATCTCAGCTCACTATCACCTCTGCCTCCCAGTTCAAGCAATTCTCCTTCCTCAGCCTCTCCAGTAGCTGGGACTACAGACTCATGTCACCACACCTGGCTTTTTCTTTCTTTCTTTTTTTTTTTTTTTTTTTGTATTTTTAGCAGAAACGGAATTTCACCATGTTAGCCAGGCTGGTCTCGAACTCCTGATCTCAAGTGATCCACTCGCCTTGGCCTCCCAATGTGCTGGGATTATAGGAGTGAGTCACCGTGCCTGGCCCCATGAATTACTTTGATATTTAAAAACTCCTGAAGTGAGAAGACCTCATACTCACAATGGCGTGTATTATGCAGGAAAAAGATACAGCAATATGTCCATTACATTATTAATTACACATTGTTTCTCCCTGCAAGTACACCCAATGGCCACTTAGATTTCTAGTGGCCACAGTGGCAGAAGAGCCCCACTTAGCCATTGGGAATGTGCTGGTGAGTAATTCTGTGCAACTCCACACTTGTGGCTTTGGAATGACAGGCAGGTGGGTGCTGAGGACAAGCACAGATATGACATTCAAGGTGGAGGTGTGCATTGATTGATTTTGCCTCCTGGACTCTGAATTGCCACCCCCCATCCCACACATAAGTGCCGTTGGTCCCTGGAGTTCAGCTGGGACTGTGCCCTGCTCCAGGAGAGACACACAGGACCAATCCAGTCCATCAACTCTGCCAGAGCCCCACGTCCAAGAGTTGGCTCAGGGCTGAGCCACTGGAAGGACCAGATCCTTACACAATGCCATCTCCCAGCAGCTGTAGCAATGGTGCAGAGATGAGCCATGACCAGTGCCAGACCGGCCGTGGCCACAGCTGGGTGCATACTTCCTCCTCCTTCCTCCCTTCTCCCTCAGCCCAACTCTCTTCAAACCATCCATGTTGGTGACACTGGGTGGAAGGGAACCTGGAGCTTGGAAGAAAGGCATATGAAGAGCTGGGAGGACAGACGGACCCCAGAAAAGATCCGACACCTTCATGTTAATGGGAGAAATCCTCGGAGGATCCTGGAGCAGGTTGCTAAGGGGCCCTGTGGCCAGGGTGGAGTTCTAAGGGGCCATGTGGCCATGGTGGGGTACTAAGGGGCTGTGCTGCCATGGTGGGGTACTAAGGGGCAGTGTGCTGTGTTGGAGGGTGGGGTGCTAAGGGGCTATGTGACCAGGGTGGGGTACTAAAGGGACTGTGTGGCTGGGGCAAGGTTCTAAGGGGCCGTGTGACCAGGACAGTGTACTAAAGGGGCTATGACGGCAGGGCAGGGGCAGGTCCTAAGGGGGCTGTGTGACCAGGGCAGGGTACTAAGGGGCTATGTGGCCTGGAATGAGGTACTAAAGGGACTGTGTGGCCCAGGCAGGGTTCTAAGGGGCTGTGTGGCCCGGGTGGGTGCTGCTGCCTGAGCAGGGGAGGCTGGCATGGGACTGTCACCCCCTCAGAAACTTCCCTACTCCCTGACAGCGACATCAGACCGTAGCCTCCACTGTCCTCCCTGGCCCGGATGCATTCCCAGCTCCTCACCCAGCAGGCGCCAAGAGCACCGGGAACCCCATGCAGAGATCACTGTTGACATTTATTGGATTTTTCAGTCGTAGAAAATTATTATATTAATTTGGAAAATATATAAACCTAAAAAAACGAGCTCAAGGTTTTCAGCCTGTTCTTCTTGAACTCTGGGCCCAAGGACTGTCTGATGCTGCAGCCCTGGTCGGGGCACTGCTGAGCCTCATTGCCTTGCTCATCGAGGAGCCCTCACTTTATTGGCCATGGAGCCTCCTGATTGAGCGGAATAGCCAGGTTTAACACCACAGAGCATCCTGCGTGGGCTAACATGTTGTTAGAACATTATACAGGGGAAGATTCCTAACAGATTAAAACAGAAACACAAAGCCCAGGCCACATGCACTCATGCAGTTACTTCTTGCCGTGGTACAAAGTGACCATTAACCTGCCTAAGAATAAGAAACAGACGAAGGCATTTACCTGTGGAAAATGATGTGGGTGCTCATAGACAGTGAACCCAGAGTCCCATCAATCTGGGCTGGTCCCTTCCCTGGTGGACAGTATCCCTCTCACGGGACAAGGTCACCTTCGGATCCACACAGATACCAATGACACTGCCTTTAGCTCGCATGAATAGTCGAATTTACTAATTTAAATAAGCAAGAAAACTTTCTGTTCAGCCATTCTCTGGCGGTATCCGGGGAATTGGGGGTTTCACAATCACTTCCCCTAGAAAGTGAGCACAGTGCTCTGGAGCTGCGGTTGTTGAAGAAAAGAATTCTTCATCTTGTAAAATAAAGTGGAAGGAAAGAATTCTGCAGCCTGCGTTAGACACTGGGCATGCGAACCACCCATCAGTTGTAAATGAACATGGCGTACTAGCTACAGTTTCTTTCTCCGGCCATGCTGCTACCTTACGTTCAGTGAATTTAAGGGGTGAAAGCGGTTGACAAAACAAAGACTTAGCTCGAAATGATTTCTACAAGTTCCAGGACTGCGGTGTGTGTACTATGCATTAAAGCATGTCAACAGTTAAGTCCCTAAGTACAGGCCCTCTCTTGGATTCCGATTCCGGTTTAGGAACAGGACGATGAAAGAATGGTCACGTGGTGGGGGTCGAGCACTGCAGAGAGTTCCCGGGGATTGGGCGGCTTGTCTTTCTCCACCTCGTCCGCAGCCGAGTGGCAGGAAACAGCTGGTCAGAATTTCTGAGTGCCTTTAATGAAGAGAACTCTTCGTTGTTCAGACTTGGTGATTAAATAGCATAAGACTAATATTCCTTGGTGGGTTTCCTGAAAGAAGGTTGCCCTGGAAGCAAATCAGGTTTAAGTATTGTGCTCTATGTTGGGAAGAAATGGGGCTTGAAGCCTGGGCCTCTGGTCCCCGGGTGCAGAGCATTTTTCTTCCCATGTAGTTTTTAGAACATTTATGACTGCCAACTCAGGGTACTACGCGACAGTCTTCGTCACATTCCGCCCCCCACCCAGAACGCCCTGGAAGGAGAGGCTGCTCACACACTATCCAAAGGGACCCACCCTCAAACCTCCTTCCAGGTGGAGTCACCAGAATCCTCATTACTCTGAGCCACCTTCACATTCATGGCCTCCCAGGCCTCCGAGTTGAGAGACAAAATGGGGCTTGTGTGTACAGAAGTGATTAAATTTGTTCTTAACTCATCTCATGAAGCACAAAGCTCATCTCATAAAGCTCTACCTTTTGATGAGGTTGGATTGGAAAAAATAAAATAAAATAAAATAAACGGGAAGTGTTTTCTATAAATACACACCCAAGAAATAGCCCAAGGGAAGTTAAAATAGACTTTGAAGTGAAGCTGCCTAGGAAGGCTATGCATATAATGTCACAGTGCCAGGGCCCCTGCAGCCTCCTGCCTACCCCCCACCCCTGCGTGTGGTTGGGATAATTTTTCGCTTGTAGAATCCAAGGTCATTTTAGTCACCAGTCACATGATTGTGAGGAATTGTTAATAGAAATTTTGAACAATACTGTTCAAATAGAATCATGATCTATATGCTTCGACAAGCAAGGTGTTAAGGATTATGAGAGGATGAGGATAACAATCACTGGTTTTTCTCATATAAATGGGAAACCTGACAGTTTTTCCAGCAAAGAGCCTCACTCTGAGCACACTAGACGCTCCCTTCCCTGCCTGCCATCCTCCTGCTATCCCAGAAAAGTTTTTCTAAAGTGTCTTTCAATATATTGTATAACTTCCAAGTGCAGCAGAACAAGCTTGTCCATGTACACAGCCCTTCCAACTCCAGCAGAGCTCAAACGAGCTAGCATTTTAGAGAGGGCAAAGCATCATCCTAATCGCGTTTGACTGTTTTCTTCACAACCGCATCATGAAAATGCTGCAATCTGAAACAGGATTCTTCTCAAGGAGGAAAAAAAGAAGTTGGGCTTTTGGCTCAGAGTAGAAGTATATGCCGCCCTCTCTATGAATCGACGGATTGTGGTTAGGGGAACAGCCTCAGCGTTTAGAGTTAGGGGTTTCTCCCCCAGCTTTGCAAAAGCCGTTCCTGACCTCAGAGAAATCACACTGTCGCTGGGACTCGGTCTCTTGAACATGCGGATAATGTTTCATTCTACTTTCCTGCCTCCCCCGGCTGTCAGTGCCTTCGTGAATTACTATTCGTAAAGTATTTGGAACTATTTGAATAAGAGTCTCCGCAGTCAGGAGTTGCATTCCTCTACTCACCGATTGAAACACGTGGAGAAGAGACAGGCAGACGTGCATCCGGCTCCAACCGGCAGCTCACCCCAGTGTCGCGAGGCAGCTCCTGGCTGCTGGGTGACCTCCCTTGGCCCATGACCCCCATTAATTCTGGCATCCTGCCTCACTTAGGAACACAGGTGCTCACGGGCCCGCCTTTGAAATAAAAGCAAAGAGTTTGCCGCAACGTCTTCACTGTTTCACCAACAAATCCTAAACCAATGGAGCTCATGCTGGCTTCTTACAAGTGTTCTAAAGTCATGCCCAAGTCAATCTCTTCCTTCCTTCCCACCATCGAATGAGCAGGCCGCTATTGGAGGGGTTTTTTGCTCTTTAATTAAAATTTCCTTTTAGGTTTGGAAGCACATTTATGGGCAGTATCCACAACATCCATTTACACTGCAGAAGGTTTATGAGCCATTCTAAGTTATCCCTCCAATAAAAAATTCTGAACGTAGCACAATAGAGTTAATAATATTCAATGAATTGAATAATATGTTTAATAATTCTTAGCAGCGTGGTAAAATCTCCTGACCCCTGAGTGCTTCTGGTGTGCTCCATTTTCAACATAACCTTCGTTAAAGAAACTAATCTGAGGTTTTTTTAACCACAATACTCCATTTGAAGCTACGAAAGTCTACGATTAAGACTAACTTTAATTCCAGGTAATAAGCTAATTACTATACCATATATTTGTAAACTTGTGTAGAATTGTCTCGCAGCCTGATCCAAACCAAGGAGCTGAATCCCAGCATTTCTGTGTGGATGTGGCTGTGGGAATGATCACGCACTGTCCTCTCCTTGCACCTGTGAGGCGATGGTGACCAGGGAAGTCGGAGGTCTCTCCAGGTGCCGTGTGTTCTTGCCATATCTTCTCAGGTTACACAGTGCTTAATAAATGCACATTAAAATGTAGTTTTTGAAATATTGGATCTAACAACTATTCCTTCAGAATGCACCATGTCCTGGCACCGTACCAGGAGTGGAGCCACAGCCGAGTAAAGGCAGTCCTTTCCTGGGTGCTGATGGTCCAGTAAGAAAGGCAAAGCTGTAGGAAGGTGCACTGTGTGATTAGCTGGTTGCCACCAGAGCCTGTGCAGAGCCCAGAGAATGCCAGCGAGGTGTCTGCCTCTGTGTGGAGGGGCGTCTCTGCGACTGGACCCTGGGTCCACACATCAGGAGGCACATAGGGAAATCCACACGTCCCTCTCAGCATTCTGCCTGGAACCACGTGCTTGCCTGTCCTCAAGCCGTGCCTTTACAGTTTGTCCTCAATTTAAAATATGTATTTGTTTTCAAAAACTAGAAGCCTGTGTCTCCTGAAACCAGATTTCTCCCTGAGCTCCAGATACACTCGATAGAGACTGCTTAATGAAAAGGAGAGGGTGAGCACCACGTACCCTTGCAATTTTCTCCACACAACTGGTGTTGGAGAGAATGTGCCAAACTGCTGATTGGTGGTGATTGACAATCCTAAAATATTCCTGAAATGCACGGTCAACTTGATAGGTCTTGCTTAAGGGTTGTTAATCTATGTGCAGTAACACACATATAACTCCCTGCACCAAAATTAGATTGTGCCGGCGAGGCATGAATCGGAGGGTTTGAGCCAGTTATGTAATTAGGGGAGACTTGTGGGCTTTTCCAGGAGTGTGTGCGTGTGTGTGTGTGTGCGTGTGTGTAACCTAAAGGCAAAGGAAGCCTGGCAGAAAAAGAGAAAGGAGCAGGACAGAAAGAGCTGAAGATGGAACGTGTGTACTGAGCCTGTTGCTTCCGTTCAGTGCCAATCCAGGGCCTGCCGCTGACCTGCCAAGGAGTCAGCCAGAAGGTGACAAGGAGAGAGTAATTTAAAGGAAATGTTTTTGAAAAGCTGCAGCTGTGTGTTCCATCTCCCTCTCAGACTTCTGCTTATTCTCAGAAATTTAAACTCCGTGAGACAGGGATATAAATTATAAATATAGATACAGATATAGATCATGAATAGATTAGATATAGATATAGATTAGATATATAGATAGTCATGGGTTTATAAACTGAAAAAGGTAAGATCTCAGAAAGAAACCCAGGGTTTGGATTTTAGTTTCAGACTCAGGAAGAACAAGAGCTACAGTTGCTTCCTGGTGCCCACGTGCGGGGCCCAGGCTGAGCACAGGGGCTGTTTCCAGCGCGGCCCCACAGCAGTGTGCACCCTGAGGAACGGCAGAGGGGGTCGCCTGGGGGCCAAGACGGAGAGCTCAGCACCACAGTCATCATCACGACGTTTTCGTATGACAATGGTTTGGGGTTGTGTGATTTGTTTTTGCAAATACTGATTCCCTTTTGCTTGTAAATTTGACATGGAATAATTCAAGAAAAACAACTTCTGCTAGCAGCAGCTCTACTTCAATCAGGAAGGACACGCTGCCATTTCCATTTGTGGAGAGAAAGTCCATATTGCTTGTAGAGCTGAGCCTAGGGCCTTTGTGTTTTGCTGTATGTTTGCACAAATCTTTAGCGTCCTGAGGGGCCCTCACTAAGGCAACTCCCTGGAGGGAGGAGGGAGTCTGGGAAAGGCACCATTCAGAGCTGCTAGCTGGGGCTGCTGGTCATTGCCATGGCCTCTGTTTCCTCCATGGAATCGTTTGCCCAAAGCTGAATGAAAGCTGGCAGCAGGGGCCAGAGAGGGTGGGGGCTGCCCAGGGCACACAGCACAAGAGGACCTCAGTCCGGGGGATAAAACTGGGTGCAGACTGCCTGGGCCTCAGGGACTTTAGAGTCTGTGCCTCGACAGAAGAGCATCTAGGGCAAACGCCTGAACCTTGATTAACTTGGGCAAATGACAAGCCTCAGTTTCCTTGCCTGTCCTGTGGAGTGTTGTGAAGACGAGATGTCTCAGGGTACGTACACAGAGCAGGCACTAACTAAATGCTGTAGTTGCCGTTATAATCAGCTGTCATCCTTACACAAGCCACTCAGGGCTTCTGCAGCCTCCTGTGTATCCTGAGAACAAAACAGCATCAACTCAGAGGGAGTTGAGGAATTCTTATGACCTTTAAATGAGATACTAGGTGGGCACCATGGCGCATGTTTGACATTCCAGTACTTTGAGAGGCAGAGACAGGAGGATCACTTGATGCCAAGACCAGCCTGGGCAACATACCGAGATTCCATTTCTACAAAAATGAATAAATAAATAAATAAGCCAAGCATGCTGTTGTGCACCTGCAGTCCAAGCTACTCAGGAGGCTGAGACAGGAGGATTTGCTTTAAGCCCAGAAGTTCAAGGTTGCAGTGAGCTATGATCATGCCACTGCACTCCAGACTGGGCCACAAAGCAAGATTCTATCTCAAAAACTAATAAATAAATGAGAAGCTGTGTTTGAAGGTGTTATGTAAACAAAGTACAACTAAATCTTAACTAATCTCACAACAGCTTGTATCAACCACAGCTGTGAATAAAATCTGCTGTAAAACAACTCAAGCCAAAGGCCCTTCCCCAGGGCAGGCCACAGGAGATACCCAAGTTCTCGTCCAAAATGCTCAACACCACCCAGACATCTCCAGCTTCCCCCATTTCACTGTTATTAATGGGCCCTAGATATTAGCCATGAAAGACGTGTGTTTTTCAGTTAGTGGACCTATTTAGGGTCACATAAACTGTGACCTGAGGATGAATTGGTTGGGCCCAGCACTGGGTAACCCCTGTGGCAGAATGAAAGCTCTCCAGGGTCCTTGGTGCCTGTCATTGCATCCAGTCTGGGTCCTGGGAGGCTTCTCCTCCTGCACCAATAAGTCAAAGAGGCCTGGGGTCAGCTGTTGAGCAGAAGCACTTGTGAGTTTCATAATAATTATCCCAATTCATCTCTGCCTGTATTCTCACCTCCCAAACACAGCCATGCCCCCACCACCCCCGAAAACAAAATCTCCCTGAAAATCAGAGTAAACACATGTGTAGTTTATTTCTTTTCCAGGACCAGGAGCATTCACTGAGTTGTCGTGCAAATGACGTCACCAGTCATTAATTAAAGAAATAAAATATTAGGCAGAGAGGATGCTTTCACATGCATTTGCCTCTTTAACTTCTCTCGTCAAGGCCATTTATTTAAACGAATAGTAGCTAATGTTAACAAACCCAGTTTTTTCAGTTTCATGAGTTTCTTTTTCATCTTTGAGTTTCCTCCCCTATCGAAATGTCTACATGCTGCCTCTCCTGAGCTGGTGGTCCTGAGAGGGCCTGGAAGATAATACAGGCCTGCAGGGGAAGTGTGTGTGTGCTGTCCCAGACAGAGGCACGCTGACACCTGCATGGGCACACATTCAGACATGTGTGCATACATCCACACATGTGTGCACACACAGTTCTGTGCAGTTTTTGACCTTGGATAATAATACATCTGATGTATTTGTAAGCAGAATTGTGAACTTCACTGACGTCATTGCTAAAAGGCCATCACTTATTCCACAGCAGAAAAAAGCCCAGAGGTTCAGCAAAGGAGCACTTAAACTTGTTACAGAAACTTGGGTTCCCTTTGTATTTGTACCTAACAGGGACTGTACTCCTCATAGAGAGCTTTCCTACAGGTTTTACTGAAAGCATGTTTGGTTAAGCAGACACGAGCTTGCTCATGTCCCTGCACAGTGGAGAGATGGGGTGCCATAAGTACCCGCAAGGAGCTGCCAGTAGGACCTGGACGGGGCGTGGTGCTCCACCTGCAGCTTTTCCTCTCCTCCTTCTCTCTATCACATCCACTTCTGCCTCTCACTGTAAAATCTTTCCATCAGCTTATGGCATTCCAAGATTTCAGGATCATTTAAACATGTACCTTAATAAGGGCACATGTTTAAAATAAATTATAATTATTTGCATCTTAGATTGAGCTAAAAAGCATTCACAGGAAGAGGGTCTGAGAATGGGAAGAGGGCCACACGAGTCTCCTGTGAAGGAGAGAGAGCAAAGGATGCACACTGAGAGCCTGACTTTGAGGTCCTGAGATTGTATGAAACAGCCGGAGAATCCCCTGTTTTACAAATGAGCTGCTTCCCTGGCCCAAACACAAAGATCTTTCCTCCAGTCAGGAGGCCCAAGGACTCTGCGGCAGGCAGCTGTCTGCATCCGGGCCCTGCAGCCAACACAACACCTGCTGTGACCGTCTACACAGCCTCCTGCACCTGACCGTCCACACAGCCTCCTGCACCTGACCGTCCACACAGCCTCCTGCACCTGACCGTCCACACAGCCTCCTGCACCTGACCGTCTACACAGCCTCCGGCACCTGACCGTCTACACAGCCTCCTGCACCTGACTGTCTACACAGCCTCCTGCACCTGACTGTCTACACAGCCTCCTGCACCTGACTGTCTACACAGCCTCCAGCAGATGGCTTTCTACACAGCCTCCTGCACCTGACTGTCTACACAGCCTCCTGCACCTGACTGTCTACACAGCCTCCTGCACCTGACTGTCTACACAGCCTCCTGCACCTGACTGTCTACACAGCCTCTTACGCCTGACTGTCTACACAGCCTCCTGCACCTGACTGTCTACACAGCCTCCTGCACCTGACTGTCTACACAGCCTCCAGCAGATGGCTTTCTACACAGCCTCCTGCACCTGACTGTCTACACAGCCTCTTGCACCTGACTGTCTACACAGCCTCCTGCACCTGACTGTCTACACAGCCTCCTGCACCTGACTGTCTACACAGCCTCCAGCAGATGGCTTTCTACACAGCCTCCTGCACCTGACTGTCTACACAGCCTCTTGCACCTGACTGTCTACACAGCCTCCTGCACCTGACTGTCTACACAGCCTCCTGCACCTGACTGTCTACACAGCCTCCAGCACCTGACTGTCTACACAGCCTCCAGCAGATGGCTTTCTACACAGCCTCCTGCACCTGACTGTCTACACAGCCTCCTGCACCTGACTGTCTACACAGCCTCTTACACCTGATTGTCTACACAGCCTCCTGCACCTGACTGTCTACACAGCCTCTTACACCTGACTGTCTACACAGCCTCCTGCACCTGACTGTCTACACAGCCTCCTGCACCTGACTGTCTACACAGCCTCCTGCACCTGGCTGTCTACACAGCCTCCTGCACCTGGCTGTCTACACAGCCTCCTGCACCTGGCTGTCTACACAGCCTCCTGCACCTGACTGTCTACACAGCCTCCTGCACCTGACTGTCTACACAGCCTCCAGCAGATGGCTTTCTACAGGGGCCCATGCAGCTAGCAGTCTGCGCAAAGCCCCAGAGGGAAGACGTTTTTTCAGGTGATAGCAATGCACCCACTGGAAACGCAGCAGGGATGAAGGAGAGTGGAGCAGAAGGAAACTGGCAAAACTGGGGCTTCCCAGGGGCGCTCCAGCAGCCTTGGGTTGGAGTCTTCAGGGTAGCAGTTCACCCAAAAGTCCTGTGATTTGGCAAGGGTGCAGCTGTGCTGTGCTCTGGGAGGACATTCTGGTGGTGGGTGTGAAGCAGCATGGTAAAGGGAGGCTTTGAGGCGGGAGGCTGGTGTTGAGGATTCGTAAAGGGCAGAGGGTAAGCAGCAGCAGGGAATGGGAGAGGCAGGACAAGAGAGTCAAATGAGGCCCGTGGGCAGATGAGCATCCTTTTTAAAATTGCGGTGTGTTTTCCTATCAAAACTGCTGAAAAGAAAATGCCCAATCTCATATGAGATGGTGACTTATGACATCTGTTATTTCTTCTTCTTCCTGTAAAGTCTCTCGACCTGGAGCATAAATTACTACTTGCACAGTGCATCCTTTTTGAACAAATCTGGTGTCTTCCACAGACATACAGGGTAGCCACAGTCAAGAAGTGAGCAGATAGGGTGCCGGATGAGGTGTTGCTCTGGACCACACAATAGGCAAAAGGCATCCAGGAGTTGTTCTAAATACACAACTCAAGATAGCAGTGGCTGTGTTGCCCTGGAGCCAATGAGGACCCTTAAGAAAGCTGTCTTGCCTGTAGGTTTGCAGTGGGTTTTGATGGTCTCGTTTCTAGTGCATTTAGATTCATAAGCTGGATTGCACAGAAACACAATGAAATCCAACAAGAAATTATCAGAAGCTCAAGTTACCATCTCATGAGTCCAGCTACACTTGAGCTGCAAGTGAGAATTTTAAGGCAACTCTAATCCATCAGCCACAAGCAATGTATCCAACATGTACACATTTGAATGTAGCTTGCACAGGTGGCTCCAAGTGCCAAATCTCAGTGAAAACCCTCATGCCCAGAGCTGTTCCTTTGATTGCATCAAATTGTTTCCCACCTTTTCTATCTGTGAACTCTTAAAAACATCCTCTCGTTGGAGAGGCTGCTTGGAGTGAGTCCACAAATACATGCTGTGTTTATTTCAGGTCAGTGAAAACCTGGCAATTCTCCCTGGACCATGAATCTTGCATCCTTGTAAGTCAAGGAGACCTCAGGGTTATATGGAAAAGTCTGGAGTCCATTTCAAGAGTGAGTGAGGCATTGCATTCTAGACCTTTCTCCTGCTGCAGGAAGAGGCCATTCCAAGGATGCTGGGAAGGACCAAGTTCCACCTCATTTTGCCTGGCTGCCTGAATGCTGCCTAAATTTTCTCTGTGAGGCTTTTATTTCTTATTTTCTCAGCCTTGGTTCATCAACTTTTAGAAAAAAAAAGTACCAATTCCTGGGTTCACTCGAAGCCCACTGAGCTCCAATCTGCTTCCCAGCGGCCCCAATGTCCAGCCAGGCTTAGGGACCCTTGCTTGAGACATGAAGGCACCGAATGTGGATGGTGAGTGACTCACACAGGCTGACTGTCAGTAAATCCATGCTGAGTTAAAATGATCATGTTTAAACGGTAGCATTTACTTATTCATTAGAAGAGTACATGATTCAAGAACAGACTTTCTTAGAGAAAGGAAAGAACAGGGAGGCTTGGAAGCCCACCAAGCAAAGAGAGAAATGTTGAAATGAATATTGAGATGCCTGTGCTGAAAGACAGGGTCTGTCTACTTTGTATGTTACCATAGGGTGATTCTGGATGAACGAAGGCTGTGTAACCCTTCGTCTCCACCCATGAAAGATGTTCGGATGTTTGAGCTTAGTTATGTGAATTCTGACCCAGCTTCCCCCTACTGCACTCCAGAGCTCCAAGCTATGCATAAAGAAAAGCCTCACTTGTCAAGTGTTTTTCAATATGTTTCATCAATATTAAGTTTTCTAGATTTTGGTAAATGAAAATTAAGAATGCCTAGTCAAATTAGAATTTCAGATAACCAACAAAACTTAAATGTAACTGGTTGTCTTGTATTTAGCAACTCTGTACTTTACATATACTTATATGTTCATGTTTGAATATTTATGTATCATTTCTGTTTTTATTGCATTGTACTTTTATTGTACTTTTTATTTGTCTCAGATATCTAAGGTGTGCTTCTGAAATTAGGAAAGGATCTGTTTTTGTGCTATACAAAATCAAAACCCATAGAAAGTACAACACAAAGAGTGAACCCTAACACAAACCGTGGATATACTTAATCATAATGTGTCAATAATGGTTCATCAATTGTAACAAGTGCACCACACTAATGCAAGATGTGAATAACGGGAAAACCTGAGTGTCAGGTTATCTGGGAACACGACATTTGCTATGCATTTTTCTCTAAACCCATAACTTCTCTAACAAAGTATTTTTTAAAAAAATCAAACATACAACATGTATAAACACATGCTAATATACCTTATTTTCTATATGTGGTAAGCAGAGTCTGCGTCCTGGGTGTAAAGTTAGAAGGAAGCTGAGAATTGAGCTGAATGCCAGGCCCCATGACCCTGGTGAACTGCTGATAAGATGCTCCCCAGCAACTAGTGGAGCTTGGTAATTGTCTGAGATTTGAACTCAGAAGCCCAGACTGTAGCAAAGGGTACCTCTGAGTCTACCTGTGCTGCACCTAGGTTGAAAGGAAGTAGAAATTGGAACTATTAACCTCAAGGAAGAAAAAAATTTCCACTCCGTACCCTTCTCCACGCCGCCATTTTCCCTGTGGGGCAGCTCTGAGGTTTTGCCATGCTCCTTGGCCTCCTCCCATCTGAACTGACCTTCTCACTCTCTCAGCCCACACCATGGGTTCCTAACCTCTAGTGTAGCTGAAACCAACATCCCAGTCTTCCCCCAAGCCCCTGTGTCACTTGGCATTTACTCCTCCCAACAGCCCTCGGGTGGGTGATGTGTGCAGGTGGGAGAATGAGGTTCAGCAGGGATGTCTGCAACCTTGCCCTCCACTGGGTCCTGGTGAAGCACTCTAGCCCTGAATTCACACCTGGGATCTCCCAAATGTATGCCCTTCCCATTACTCTGTCCCCTTCTGCCATGATTTCTGAGACCTCTTTCATCTCAGGGTTTTAGAATTAAAACAATTCAACTTCATTATAAAAATATATAAAATAATTATAAAAATAATTAAACTTTTTATTGAAAACTTTTTATGAATAAGTTATAGTGTGCCTTGTGTCTTTAAATTTTAACAGAAAACTTTGAATATGCTAGAAGAAAAACATTTTTTGGAAAACCACAAATAATTTAGTTGTTTTTATTTCTTACATTTGATTTACTATCAATTTTTGATGAAGATATATTTAAATGTACACTTCGAGAAGGGTCACTTTTTAATTTTTGAACCACTATCATCAACACACAAATTATGTGAAAATCTTGATTGCTACAGGATATGGAGTGATCCTATTTTTTTCAAAGGCAAAATATTTGATAGGATAAATATGTAATTTATGAATTATTCTGTCTTTATTTTTTTTCCAAATCCTAACATTACTACCCCCTCAGAATAGAATGCCAGACGTGCATAAGAATCATGAAATCTAGTCCTCTTTGATATGCTGATGACTTCCATGCAAATCGTGCTTTGTACATATTTTGTGATTTTTCTCATTTGAAAACGTATTTTCCAAGGCAGGAGGATAAGCATGTTGTATATAAACATATGGTATCTAGCAGCTGACTTACAAGTGGTCAGTGTTCAGACACACAGGGCCTCATTTGTCCTCTTGTCCTGGTCCCTACTGCGGCCATCCCTGGTGGACAGATGGACACCATACAGTGGTGGTCTGTGGAAGTGGGCAGACCACAGCCATGCCGGAATCAGCCTGACCCACGGCCTGCTCATGCCTGTGGAACCCCAAAACCTGACACTGGAAGTAGCTCCATTCACTCACGAAAAGCCTCAAGTATGGTTCCTGGTCACTTTAACATCCCCATGAGCAGCAGGTGACAAGTGAACACAGAAAAATACCTGCGTTATTGACCAGCTGTTCTCCAGCTGAGTTAGAAGAATCTTGCAGGCAGAGGGATCAGTCTGTTCAGGCCAGCTGAGAAAGGAAAGAGCTCAGTGTTCAGAGGTTCAGAGAAGTGACAGGACTGGCAAGGACAGAGGGCAGAGACAGGCAGACCCTGGACACATTTCTGTGCCCGCTGGCCTTCTTTGACTTCATCTAAGTGACAAGGAGCCCTCTGCAGAGCCAGCTACATGGGACAAAGTGGCACACTGGAGGAGATGGGTTTTCAGGGGGAGTCATTTGGGCCACTCGGATGAGCCACACTAGCAGGTCTCAAGTGTTGTCCCCACCAAGACCATAGGAGTCGATGGTGAGCACCCACTTCCCCAGCCCCATCTCCCGCCTGTCCTGTAGGGCAACTGTCCAAAGACAGGGCTGTGGACCATGCCTGCGTGGTCACCCATCCTACTCCATCTCACGTCCACCCATAGTAACCAGTACCTGCCCCCAAACATTCCACCTGAGGCTGCCAGTTCTTGTAGGAAGTGGCCCTGGTGCCAGAACAACAGCTTTCCTAGGCTTCAGAACACTGAGACGATTTAGGGCCATCACTGATCTTCATCTACCAGAGAAGTTTTTCACCAGGGGCTGTTCCTGACTTCAAAGTAACAGCCAGGTTAAGGGAACCCCTGGCCTGGGGATGTCCCCCTGCCCACCCCCTGCAGCCCACAGCCCACCTGTCCTGCCTGCTGCTAGGCCTCCTCCCACTCCTCCTGGCCTTGTTTGCACTGAAAAGTTGGGGTGCATCGGTTGTGCACCTGAATGTATTATTTGCTTCTGCTTAAAGATCATAAAGTCAGTAAATTGTTTAAAATATAACTCATTTGAGGGTCTAGCTCCTGTAAAGTCTATTTATCTTCTTTCAAAGCTTGCCTTAACTCAGCCCCTTCCTTTATAAAACAGTCCAGCTCCATAGAAATTTTAAACAAACTGTCTCTCTCCTCTGAGCTTGGGCTCAGGCCCCTCCCAGTCACAGGCCTGTCTGGAAGAAGCAGGTTGGGCCCCTCAGCCACTTCTGTTTATATCTGGGCCCATTATCATGAAGGGCACTTTTATTTGAGGAGTTGAGTATTACATTAGCATTATAAAACAAATTGTTTTTCCATTGCTTGAGAGCCAGGGAGAATAAACCTGGACGGGCCATGGCCTCCTATTTAAATAAACGAACGTCATCTTTGGGTACCAAGGAGGCTGATCCGTCCCCCTGTTCCCCGCTTGGGCCAAGTTGTCCTCCAGGCCGCCTCCTTGGTCCCCTGGCCTTCCGGCCTCAGTGGGCTGTTCCCAGGGAAGCCTCCACCGTCTCTCCATCTGAGCTGTGCAGTGACCCCGAGAGTTCAATGGCAGAAAGGATGGGGCTCATCACAGCGCCCTGGACCCCAGAGGTTACAAAGCTCACACCCTTCCCCATCTGACTCTCACCACCCCAGCCTCACGCTCGGGTCTCCCTCCTCCTGTGCCTCCGGGGCCGTCTCCCCACCTGCGGGAGGCCAGATGTGTGGCTCCTGAGACCCTCCGCCTGAACTACCGGCTCCCAAAACCCCCTGTCGAGGCCGCCAGAGGTCGCGGAGGGTGAAGCCCATGGGCCTGGACGCCCAGGCCCGGGAGAGGAAGGAGAGGGGTAATGGCTGTGGCTGGAGACCCTCCTCTGACACCCCAGGCTACCGGGTAGGCCTATTGTGGGATGGGACTCAGGCGACCAGACGCACTCTCCGTCGCCTCCATCTCGGCCGCTGACTCCGCTGTGTCCCCTTGGATCCATCACCACCTCCAGGAAGCCCTCCAGCGGGTTCTGGTGGGCCGAGCGCTTCAAGGGGGCTCAACGCGCTTTATTGGGCCAGTAAAATCCGGCCTGTCGCATAAACTCCCAGAAGAAGAGAACAAACTTCCCAGACCAGTGACCCGCGGGGAGCGGTGCAGACGCCGCGGCAACCCGCCCGGAGCCCTCCGACCCTTCCTCCGTGTGCCCAAGGGGCGTCCCCAGGGGTGTCGCCTGCAAGGCGGCCGCGTACGTCGTTCTCAGTGCGGGCCCCGGGGGCGGCGGCGGGGCCGGTGATACGGCCTGGGGTCCCGTCGGAGTCCGCTGCGGGCCCGGGCGCTGGGGTCACAGATCCGGGCTACACAGCTCGAGCCGACCGAACGCTGCCGCCGGAGCGGTGGAAAAGCGCTGGGCAGGCGGGCCTCGGGCTGTGGAGCTCTGCTGCCTAGCGCAGCAGAAACACGGTGTGCAGGCAGGACCCGAAACAGAAGAGACCGGAGGGACTGGGGAGGAGGCGAAGGCTGGCTGCGGCGGGAACCCGGGCGCTCCGCACCTCCCCTGGTCCCGGGGACCCTGAGCCCCGCGGCCCTCGCCGCCAGGCCCCGCGATCGTCCTGAACCCGGACCAGGCGCTTTCGGTTTCCCGGCGCTCTGCGGCGCTGCTTTGTTCACCCTGCGCGCGGTCCCCAGAGTCCCGGGCTGCTGGCCTGAGGCTGAGGGCAAGGGGGCGAGGCGAACACCCGGGGCCAGCCACGGAGGGGTCCCGACCACCACGCGAGCGGGAGCAGGGGGACTGGGAGGCAGGACGTAGGCGGAGGCCGGGGTCAGGGCTGGAGGAACCCGATGGGTTCTTCTGCCGCTTCAGGCGCGGAGTATGGGGTGGGGCCAGAAAGGGGGCTGAAGCCCGGGACCAGAGCTGGGGGTGCCAGGAGCTGGGCCTCCAGTGGGAGCTGGAGGGTCCTCGCGGGTTCTTGCGGTCCGGTTGGTGGCCGCGCGTCCCCGGAAGCCTAGCTGCATTCCCCTCTAAGGAGGCTTCGAAGGGCCCGACTGGGTTTCCCCTCCAGGGCACGGGGTCCCAAAAGCGGCGTCGAAAACTCATGAACAGGCGACCGCATCTGGGGCCGCCGGGGCAGTCGTGGCGTGGGGGGCGTCCTGCCCGTCGGGTTGACTTCAGGGTCTCGGTCTGCGGCCTCCTTGGCCGTCTCTACCTCGTTTTCCAGGTGAGCCTCGGCCCAGAGCTCCCAGTCAGCACCCTGGGGCTGCAGAAGGCGGGCGGTCACGCCGGGGTGGAGGCCAGGAGGCGGCTCACCCAGTCTCCAAGCTTCCCTGACCGGCGACTATTCGATTCTCCCGCCTGGTCTTGGTGGTTGCCTTTTAGGGCCTCGGTGTGACCAACTAAGCAGACACTCAGAGGCAGCGCCACTTAGGGAGGCAGCAGGGTAGAAATAGGACTGGAGGTGAAGGAGCCCTTCCCAAATCGGACAGTCCCGGGGCTGGAGAGCCGGGAGCAACCCAGTTCCCTGAAGAAATGATTGCAGCTGCTCAGGCAAAACACGTGGGCCGGGAACCAACCCTGGGTGGTCGTTTAAGGGCTTGAGCCAGCTTCTGCCCCGCAAGACTCCCCCGGGAGCGCGCGTGCGGGGAAGGACGTGGGCCAGGTGGAAAGTGATCTGGAACCCCCGGGAGAACGCGGGCAGGGCACCAGGCAGGCAGCCGGGCCAGCGCCTCCAGCTCCCGCACCTTCCGCCCAGGGTCTCTAGCACTGGGGAGGGCGACGGCGGCGACAGTGCACCGTCCCCCTTGAGCGCACTGAGGAGCCTGTCTCGGAGCTGAGACCTCCTCGCCCCCTCCGAGCTTACTGAGCACCAGGCGGGCAGACCCGGACTCCCCAGAACGCTGCCTTGACCCCACCTAATCTGGGCACTCACCTCCTAACTTTTCAGGGTCCAGGAGGACCCGCGTCCTGCCCCACCTTGCTGGGTGCAGAGCCGGGTGCACGCGGGACCCGTACCCGCACTGGGCGAACACGCAGCGCCCTTCCTGGTCTCAGGCCGAGCCGGACCGCAACGCAGCTATGAGTAAGGCCTAAAAACAAAGTCCTCCCCGAAGCCCACCTTTCCCCAGTAAGAAGATGTCAAGGGTTAAACCGTTCGATTTGCCCTTTTTCTTGATCTTAGAGGGAAGAGGCAAGAACTCCTGGCACCTTTATGGGCCTCAGACCTGTGGCTGCTGCCAGCAGTCTCAGTCCCACTAACTTTGATCAGCCTTATTAATTCCAGCTGTGCTCTATTTGTTTGTCATTTTCCCCTTTTCCTCTGGAATCATTATTTATAGCAGGGGGGGAAAAAAGCCCACTGTTAGAATGGAGGCAAGAAGGGAATTTCTGAGAACCACTGGGTGAATGTATTTTTCCTTTAAGGGAGGTTTAGGTGAGTCTTTAGTCTTATGAGCTCTTCTTTGAATTTATTACTCAAGAGCATTAACTAATTACCAGATCAGAGAAATGAAAAAAAAATTCCCTAAAATAACCCAAGGTAATTATAACCGTGTTGTTGACACTAACGATTAATAATTGATCAGGAGTCACACGCAATAAATTGTCAATTTATCTCCCCACAAAAATGCCAGTGCTTGTGTAGGATTGTGTTTTGTTTCTTCCCTCTGGGTATTTTCTGTGAATATGGAGTCTGTACTGGAGGCAGCCCCAAACCTCACAGTCAATTCTTAAAGAATATTAGATTTCATTTATTTTCAGCTCCATATAGAACAAAGTGACATTAGAACACCTTTTAAAAATACTTTTCTTTATTATCACGGGGCCAGAGTTAAACAAACAAAAAATCATTCTTCCTCTTTCCTTTTCTCTTGGATTGTGCAAATACAAACAACAGATACTTCCTTTCTTCCTTGTATTAGCAATATAGTCCTCCTAAATTGTGTCTTCAATTATTATATTTCTTAGAAAGAGAGAGAACACTCTGCCCTCACGGTAGGAAACACAAGACTATTCTCTATTCTAAGGGTGGAGGGGACAGAGGTGCCGGTTGAGGCCAAATCCATCTGTTTCCAGGGATGCAGTTGAAGGGAGAGGCTGCCGCATACAAGTAGGGTGTCCCCTTCCTAAAACTGGGGCTCAAAGTGCTTTCTCTTCCACCCATCAATGGTTGAGGTCCAAGTGCATATTGTTGAAAACCAGATTCATAGCCTCCCAGCCCAAGCAAAGGGGAGGGCTAGTGAGTGCTTTCCTTATGGCCAATAGAAAGTAATTTTCAGCAACTGGAAAATTATATTGTCATAGATTACTTCTCCTTATAATTAGCCTTTAAAATATCTGTAGGGATTTGTCACTTGCATAAAGGTTTGAAAATACATCAAAGGGACATGTTCCCCTTGCGATTTGTGGAAATTCAAATGATGTTAATGATAATAACCACATAGCACAGACGGTTGTGTGCTGTTCCCAAGATAGCCTCTTGGGTTAACGCTTTCAAAAAAATAGTTAAAATGTTATTTTTGTAAAAGCAGTTTAAAACACATATTTAACAGATCGATTTATATTTTAATTTTGAATCTAAATGAATATTTTCCTTGGGATTCTCCAGGCACTGGGCAACTAAATGAAAATTATATAGTGATAATTATTGGTTACTGTTACTTGGATGAAACTTTCCTCATAATTCGGTTCAGAGTGTTATTGAACTTTGAAAATGCCTCTGAGGGGACCACAAATTGGTTTGGAATAATTTTTTCTAAATTGATGTCTGTTTAATTGGGCTGTAACAGTGCTAGTTTAGGATGTACATTTACTGCGTAGCTAAAAAAAACAAAGGGTCCACTTTACTTTTAGCTGCCTCGATAAGTATTTAAATGCAATTGTAAATGATCCGAAAACGCACGGGCTTCGGAGGTGGCTGTTTCATCTCTGTGTTTCTTCGCAGTGGTTCGCGCCTCCCAGAGTCCGCAGAGATCTAATAAACACGTAAGTTAAAGAGAGCCTCGAGGGAACCCCGAGCCCTCCCCCGCCACTCTCCCATCTCCAGAATGAGATCCGCGGCGGCCCGGCGATGGGGTTCTGGGGAGGCGCACCCCTGGCGGGCTACCCTGAGCCCAGGCCCAAGGCTGCCCCCGTAGGCCCCCAGTACCCAGCCCCCTTCCTCTTTCTCCGATCCCTGCCCCTCCTTCCTCGCATCAGACAAAGGTGGATGAAGTTCTTTTCAAGTTTCAAAGGCAGTTGCTGGGCAGCTTTGCAGAAACAATAACTCTTTTATTGGGAACAAATGTTGACATTTGACGGGCGCGGGAGGCAGCGCCCGCGCCGGCCGCCCGGCAAGCGCCCCGGTGCTCTCGGCAGCGCCCGGCCCCCGGGGCCCACCTGAGATTAAAGCGCGAATTCCGATAAATCAGCTCTAAGGAAACCCTGGGCCGCGGAGAGCAGAAGGGGGCTGTAGCGGATCCACCACGCGGGCGCCGGGCCGCGGAGCCGGGAGCGCGCCCAGGCCTGCACCCGCAGCAAAGCCAAGGCTGCCGCCCCAAAGCCCATCTGCTCCTGGTTGCCCCGTTTTGCCGGCGTCTCCCCGGCCTCAGTCAACAACAGCCAACGTGTATCTTGGAGGGCTAGGTAATTTCTGACTATGAAATTTTTAAAGCAAAAATAAAATTCAGACCCCATTAGCTTCCCTCTCCAGTGAAAGATACCTCTCTCTTTCTCTCTCCTTCCTTCCTCATTCATCTTTCCCAACGACCAGCATAGAGAGGAATTCATAAATCACTCTACATTTCTTTAAAAAGATCCGTCTAAACACCTGCAGGTTTTATGTTCTTAGTGTATATTTTAGAAATCAAGTTCTCTAGAAGGAAATTCAGGTCAGGAGACAGAGTGGGTAAGTTATGGAAATCTTTAATAATTTGTTGGGCATATAAACATCAAAGAAGCTTCCTTAGCCTTAGCTAATCTCCTGAGCTGCTTTGAGTTTTCACCAATTGAAATGTGCATGTCCTCCCAGAGAATGGAGTCCGTGTGTGTGTGTGTGTGTGTGTGTGTGTGTTGAAAGGGAAAAGGGATCGCATGTTCAGGTAACACAATCTTCCTTGTTCCAAAGCGAGGCGGCTTTTACCCCTGCTCCAATGCCTGAACATAAGCACAAAGGTTAATTTTGGCTTGGCTTCTCCACTCCCACACTTAAGAAATGTACTGCCTTAAATGTTGTATCTTCATTAGAGTGCATGATCTTTCCGTGTTTATTTTGTTAAATATTGTTAACTTTCATACTTTCCACAGAAGTCTTCCAATTACTCTAGTTATAACAGTACATAGAGCAGAGACATTGCGGCCATGGGCAATTTATTTCCTGCTAATTTAGGAAATATGGGTAATATTAATAAAAGTAAACTACGTAAGACCTTCAGACTACAATCTGAAATGCTTCCTGAAGGGGAAAATCATTATCTCTATGAAAGGTCTACGAAGGTTTTATTTCTAAAACCAAAACAAGCAAACATACTCAATCCCCCTTTTACCTCTCCAGACCTCAGATTTGTTTGTTTCCAGATACACTGCCACAGAGTGGCAACGCTTCCCTAGTGAAAAATCTTTCCTCCCACCAGTAGATAGCTCAGCTCCAAACACGTTCATATCTATTACTAGGAGAGGCAGAGAAGACAGAAAAATAGTTCTCCACCCCAGAGATTTACTTTATGTCTGACCTCCAAATACTTAAGTATTTAAAACCAACAAAATGCATAAGAAATAACAGAAAACAAAAACCTGGTTCTGCCCCGCTTCTCCACAGTCAAACCAATCACTCCTCCCCATCAGTATGACTCTGTGTCCAGTTAACAGTCCCCTGGCTTGGCCTCAAGTATCTAAGATTACTTTCAAATACCCTTTCTAACAAGACCCCAGCAAGAGGCCACTAATTTCTATGGCAAAAAAAGCCACTAGAGAGAGATCCGTTTGTCAATATCAACTGGTCCAGCAATTTCCCATCCTCAGACACATTGGCCTATTGGAGCTGGCAGATGTTTAGACAAGATTTTATAAATTGTTCAATATCAGCCCATAATGAACCCCAACTGACCATTCCAAAGCAGCTAAAAGCATCCCAGACCTCCCCCGCTGGGATCCAATAATGCTCTCATGCTGCAACATTATTAATCATGGAATAAAATAGATGAACCTCTTGAAAAATAAGTGTATGATTGATTAAAGGGCAATCTAAGAAGCTATTATTCTTGTTTTATAACCGTAAGTTATATTCACTCAATTTATCTTGAGAGGAAATAAATGATTGTTCATTTCTTCTCTGAAATTATATTATATGGATATCCATATAATTTTGCTGAAAATTAAAGTGACAGGCTTGCTACTTTTATGATACTAATCAAAGGGGATATGTTACTTGACTACAAATTTTAGACTTGTCCTATAATTAGAAAGTGAGTAACACAATAAAGAGGCAGTAGTCTAAGGTTGTTTAAAGGTTTCTCTTCCCCCAGGGTAAGAGTAAGAGCCACTGAAAGGAAAGTAAGTCCCTCCCCCAGATCCTCACCCTAGGTTTAATGTGCATTATAGGAAAAGGAGAATTAAGAAATCCTTCCATAAATTTGAATAATTAGGCCAATTTGGATAATTCAGGCTTTAAAAAAACAATTATTTCTATCAGTAATTTATTGGTGGGGGGGGGTGTAACTCTCCATTATCAATATTATTCTCCAGTTTGGTTTACTAAGGAGGTTCAAGAAGCCAGCATCAGAAATAAATATAAAATGCATAGGGTGTCAGATCATTTTATTTTGCCAAGTTTTAAAAATTTACACTAACAAGTAATTAGCATACTCAGGGCACAAAAATCTTTTTTTTGTTTTTTTTTTGCAATACATACATAGAAATCATCTAGAGCACATGTTTCTCCCGATTGTATACTTCTCTTCCATCTGATTTTTTTTTTTTTAAATGATCAGGAAAGGAGAGTTTATTTCACACAGCTTTTCATTAAAAAGGTGAGGTCAGATCACCTGGAGGTTATCACTAGAGCTCCACCCCAAATCATTCTTCTAGGAAAAATAAGCCCCAAACACCATATTATTGTAGACTAGTCTGTTTTTATTTACAATTTAAGATATAAATTAGTAAAGAATTCGTGTTAAACAACCAACAAAGATTGTATAACCAGCAATGTTCAAATAAAAACCAGGCAGAATTTATTTACAAAAAGTTTAGATTCCATTGCAATACAACTTGCATAAATTACTAGAAGCTTTATATCATTATAAAAATAAATATCAAATTTGTTTCCACTTCTGAAGTACTCAAGTTCTTCAATCACGTTTTATTTCTACTGTGTACATCTTTTACAAATAAACTTTACAGTAAATCCTATCACACCTATAGAATATATACCGTGGCAATGAAGTGATCAATTCAAGATATCCTGAGAAAAACAGATTGTTTTCAAAAGTCACACATACATAGGGGAAACTATACTATGCCAACAAATTCACGTATGTCCAACAATAGTCTGTTCCAATTGTTAGAGTCTGTGGGTTGACAGTGCTGTGTGGATCCTTCTCTTTTACAGTGGCACAAGATGTGGTCTGGATTTAGACATCTGTTTGTTGTATCTGTAAATTTATGAGCTTGGGAAGAGAGAATGGCCTCCTGACTTTTTTTTTTTTTTTTTTTTTTTTTTTTTTTTTTCCAAAGCAATTGTGACACCTACCTGTGGACCAAGGAAAAACCAAATCATCCCCAATCTTTCAGTTCCACACCAACACCATTAAAAAAACGAGTTGATCTGAAGTGGTTCTACCTCTTTCTTATCTTCAAGATCTATACTTAGTAATTCTGACTCATTGCAAAGCAACAAATTTTTTCAGATACTGTTGTGCGCCCCGGGAGAATGTCAGAGTCCTGTCCACTTGGATATGGGTGGAGGGGAGGTTGGGAAGGGCTGATAAAAGACTAGGACGCCTTGTGTCTCTTCAGTCTTATTTTGCAAACATCATCTATAAAGGTTTTTGCTACTCCGAGTTTTGGTAGCCCAAGCTCATCAAAGCATGTGTGTATTATGTGTCTAGCATAGTAAAAATGGCTCTAAATTGCAAACGAATGCCCAGATTGTAATAATCTATTGTTTCAAAAGAAAACAACAGTAGTGTGTAATATATATATACATGTACTCTATATATACACATATATATATTACACACACATACACACACATATATATTTTTTCTTTCCCTAGGTAAAGGAGTGATAGAACTTGTGCCAAAAAGAGGGAATCTATAAAACAGAAAAGATAGTTTCCCCCTTAAGGAAAGAAAAGACTGGACAAGATTGAAATGCTCTGTCTTCTAACCCCATGACCAGAAGCAAGAAAAACACATTAAGCAAGCTGGTGCTGGGAGGCTCCAGAGGGTCTGGGAAGCACCAGGGTGCCCACTTACTTGCATTGCTGTGCTCGGCCCTTCTATAGGTAGGGCTGGACGCCCCCGCCAACCACGGTGCAGCCCTCGCTGGCATCTGTCAGGGGAGTGGGCAGTTAGTCAGAACCGACCCCACAGCCTGCTGACTGCGCAGACCACCGTGCACCCACCATCCTCCACTCCCAGGCAAACAGCAGTTTGGGAAACCGACTGTCTTCAGGGCCGCTAGCTGAGACGACTTTTGGTGATGTTCCCTAGTTCTTAACTTTCCCCCTTGAGCTTCTCCGTCGGGTAGCCTGACTCAGGAGCAACAGAGGCAATACAGAATAGGGGGAAAAACGGTTTTCTTTCAGAACAACAACAACAAAAAGCGGAAAAAACGTTTGATTTTCTCTTTTGAATACAAACGCCTCTGAGAGTAACTGGAACTTTCCGTTTGCTTCTAGCCAACGGCAGAAAAGCAGATTCAACTCTGACTCCTTAACCAACAAGACACCGAAACACACCCAGGCTCATTAGGGGGACACGCTGTAATTGGAATTTCGTGGCAATCTGGGTTTGCCGAAACTAAGACAGCCAAGATAATAATAGTCAAAATAACAGTAAATTAAGTAAAAATAAATAATAACAGGGCAAGTCTAAAAAGAGGGCCACACCTTCTTTGGCTTCCATCTCGCCCTCCGCCCTCACTCTGTTAATTCTGGGTCCCAGGAGCGGCCCCCTGGATCTTCTTCCCGGACCCTCCCCCGGGTCTCCCGAGCGCTCCGCCTCCCCGGGGCTGGCTCTCCCTCCCCTCCTGGGCGCCCCCGGTCGCGGGCTGCCTACCTTTCTTGGGCTCGTAGCTGCCGCCGGGGGGCCGGTAGTGGGACTCGAGCGGGTGCGCACCCGCCTTGCCCGCGTCGCTGGCCGCCTTGGGCGCGGTGTGCAGGGCCTCGCCGGGGGCCGCGGCCGCGGAGTTGTACCGCAGGAGGCCCTGGCCCTGCAGCGCCGCGTTCAAGTTCCCGTAGTTTGTGTAGTTGCCGTAGAAGGGCGACGTGTAGTACAGGGGGCGGCCTAGCAGCGGTGAGGCAGGGTAGGGCGAGCCTCCCGGCGGTGCCCCCGATGAGGCCGGCGCGGCGGCTACGGGCAGCCCAGGTGGCCCGCAGCCCGGGCCCAGGCTCGGCTGCTTGAGGTCCGACGTGGCGATCTCGGCCAGCGACCACAGCTTGGGCTTGCTGGCGGGGGGCGGCGCGCCCGGAGACGTCCGGCTGCCCTGGGGCGTCTTGCCGCCACCGCGGGGCGCGGCCTCGGGCGGGGGGCTCAGCAGCGGCGCCTCCAACCCGGTGAGCGGCGACGAGGTCACGGGCTTGGGCGGTGCCAGGCCCCGCTCGCCCTCCTCGTCGTCGTCCTCGTCGTCCTCCAGGTCGTCGTACTTGTCCTTGCACTCTGAGCCCGATTCGCACAGGGGGTCCCCGGCACGGCAAGGAAGCTTCTCCCCGTCTGACTCAGCCGAGCACGAGTGATCCGTGAGCGAGTCCACGTGCAGGCTGATCCCTGCGGGGGCGCGGGCACGGTGGGTGGCACCAGGGGACAGCGCAGTCACCTGGAGCCCCCTCCGCCCCTTGTCCTGCGGCACTGAGCCCTCCCCACAGGACCCCTCACCTCGCCTCCACCCGGCCACGTGACAGGGGGAGCCTGACCTCCCCGGAAAGCGCCCCAGGAATCGCTCGCTCAAATCCCGGAGACCCCAGACCCATGCGGGGCGGCTGGGGCTCCGGCCGGGACCTGGGATGTCCGGTGGGCAGCGTCCTCCCGACCTTAGCTCTGCGCCCCGCCTGGGAAGAAAGCGCCCCGAGACCTTGCGCCGGCCGCTGCCCGCTCACCTTCGTCCTCCGCCGAGGTCTCCGTGCCCTCCTGCGCCTTATCCGGACTCTCGTCCTTGCTTCTGGCCGCGTCGCCCTCGTCCTCATCCTCATCTTCGCTTTTGTTCCTCGGGGCCCAGGTCATCTTGTTCTCCTTCTTGAGGCGCCGGCGCGCGTTGGCGAACCAGGTGGAGACCTGGGTGAGGGTCATCTTGGTGATGATGGCCAGCATGATCTTCTCGCCCTTGGTGGGGTAGGGATTCTTGCGGTGCTCGTTGAGCCAGGCCTTGAGCGTGGCCGTGGCGTCCCGCGTGGCGTTCTTGCGGTACGCGGGGTCGTTGAGCTGGTACGGGTAGGCCGCGCTGCCATACGGGTGGTAGCTGATGGCGCCGGTCATGCCGGTGGTGTGCGCGTCGTAGGGTGCGCCCTGGAACCACAAGAGCCTGTGAGTGGAGTGTGCAGAGAGCCGGCGAGCAACCAGCCGGAGGATGCTGCCCCTCCGCCCGCCCACGGCCACCGTTCCCCCGTGAGTCTCTGGCTCTGGGGCTGCGCTTCCCGCCGCAAAAGAGCAGGAAAAACGAAGTGTGATTCGGGACCAGCTGTTGATCACAAAAAGTACCATAGTTTTATTCTCGAATTTTTGAACTATTTCACTTTCCTAAAATGACCCATCTTCCCCCAAGTGTTTCGGAGTTGCGCGTGGCGATGTACACAAACCCTCGCACATGCGCGCGCACAGGCCCACAGGTAGCTCTTTGATATCTAAATTTCTGCCGTTGCCTGGAGTGCCGCTGCCTCCCCCTACTCCCTCTTCCCCGCCCTTATATGGTTAAAAAAACACCCCAGAGCCCCCAATTCACTATTCACTGCTCTAAAGCTGGGCAAATCCAATTTGCAACTCAGAAGCCAGTCACCGTTTCGAATTCTTCAAATACGCCGTAATTAGCATTTTAATTCATCCTTTAACTTTTAAATTCGAGACATTTGCAGCCTTCGCCAAGGCCCCAGCGACTCGGTCGCTGCCCAGAAATTCCGCCGAGGGACGGCAGTGGTGACAATCCCGTAATGGCCTCAATCGCCCGTAACGTGCTTCGCTGCGGCCCGGGCCCGGCCCAGCTCAGGAACCTCGAGACTCGCTGGCCGCCTCAGGTCGCCGGAGCAGGAGCTGCGCTCGGGGCACGGAGCACTCAGGCGGCCCTTAGCGGGTCACACGCCCGCATGCACGATTTTTGAAAGCATGGTCCGAGGGGCAGATTAAGGCCGAAACCTGGGCGCCTCTGGTCGGACTCGGGAGCCGCAGCTGGACGCTCGGCTCCCGGGCCCAACTCGGTGACCCCCGGTGGCCCCCGCCGCCCCCAGCCCCGCTAGTGAATGCGAACCGCCTGGCCGTCGGCCCAGAGGCCGCAGTGACGCCGACCCTCGCGCCCCACGCCAACGCAGGAGAGCACACAACCCGCTCCCAACGCCTTCCCAGGCTGCGGTGCGGGAACGAGGGACAAACCGCGCCAGACCCCGGCCCCCGGCGGAGAGGCACTTCCCAGACTCTCAGAGAAAATTAGCCGGCGAGCCGAGGAGACGCGCCGGGGGAGCGCGGGTCCCGGCCGGACTCAGGGACCTCCCTGTCGGCCGCGCTGCCCTCCCCACCAGGGGCCCAGCTCAGCCTGCGGGGCGGCCAACCGAGCCGGCGACTCCTGAGCTGCCGGCCGCGCCACATTCCCAGAGGCCCCCGCCCGCCGAACACTAGCTCCGCTCCGCGGGCGCCCCGGAGTCCCGCGTCCCGCCCGCTCCCGGTTACCATGTAGGACGGGAAGCCGGCGGCGGCGGCCGCGGCGTCGGCCGAGTACTGCAGCGGGCTCCCGAAGCCGGTGGCCGCCTGCGCTGTGAAGGCCGCCGAGCCGGGGTAGGGGCTGAACGCCGAGCCCGACGCCGAGCGCGCCAGCTCCTCGCTGCGCGGAGCCGCCAGAGCCGACGCGCCGTAGGCCGGGCACGAGTAGAGCGCCAGCGAGCCGGGCGCCTGGTACAGGTAGCCCTGCGGGTAGGACATGGTGGGCGCGGGGCGCCGGGCCCGCGTCACGCCGAGCAGCGGGCAGGGCGCGCGGCGCCCTCCATCCACGCCCGGCCGGGGCGCGGCGCGGCGGCGGGCACCCGGACGGCGGGCGTAGGCAGGCCGGCCCGGGCACTAGCCTGGGCGGCCCGCGGGCCGGGGCGGCGGCGGGGTGGCGGTGGCGGAGGCGGCAGCGCGGAGCCGGTGGGCGCAGCCGCGCGCCAGGCCGGCGGTCGGGGTTTGGGGGAGTCTGGAGTCGGGAGTGAGGAGTTGAGGAAGGAGCGCTCGAGTTTCCGAGGGACATTGGAACGCGCAGCTGTCCATCACGCGCTCATCTGCATATTCGGGGGCCCGCCCCTCCCCTGCTCCGCCCGCTCCAGCCTCCAGGCGGCGGCCGGGGGAGGGGCAGAGAGAAGGGAGGCAGGCGGGGAAGGGAGGAGGCGACGGAGGCGGGCAGCGGGAGGGAACGACAGGCTTTTGTGGCGCAGCCGCCTCTCTAGCAGCTCCGGCCCCAGCCCGCGGCTCGCGGACCTGAGCCCGGCGCGGCCGCGCTGCGTGCCCCGGCGCGCACCCTCCCACTCCCACCCACTGGCAGCCACGTCCCCTGCCCCGCTCCGGCTGGCTCCCACCGTCCCCGGCCACCTTCTTCGCCCCCGCCCGGCCCCCGCCCCTTCCAGCCACTACCCCACCCCCCACCCCCTTCTCCACCCGCGCGGACTAGGCAGAGGCCGCCCGCGGTCAGGCCAGGCCGGGTCCACTTGGGGGGCTCACGATCTGACCCGCTTTACACCCCGAGGAGGCCAGGCCCCTGTGTCCAATCCGGAAGTCGCAGGGAAGTGGGGAGGTCAGGATGGTGGCGCCCGCGGCTCGGGTCCTCCTCCGGGCAGTGCGCGCGGCTCTCGCTTCCACGGTCCCGGACCTGCTCTGCCTCCCGGCCCAAGGCTCCCCGCGTGGCCTCGCGTCTGGTCGCCTACCCCTCGCGGCCCGCTCCTCGCAGCATGGACCTGGATCCGGGGCGCCTTGGTTTCGAATTGCCAGGAGGGCCCTGAGGTGAGCTTTCCGCCCCCAAATCCTCAGCGCAACCCCCAGGACCCTGAACCTTACGACTTTCCACTGTTGGGAATGCCGCCAGGGCTTCACCTAAGACGACGCCGTCCCCTAAAGAGTTTTATTTTATTTTGTTTTTCTAAGTTGACTCCTCTTTCGGATTTGTGTTGTCAAAACACTGGGGGGATGATTGTTACCCGACAAACTGCCTCTGGCAGGACCTGAAGCCTCCCCGTCACCTCGGGAACGGGCAGGAGCTCAGGCTGGCGCCTCCGGTGCAGTGGCATTACAGGTAGCTCAGGTGACGCGCGGCTGGAGTTGGGGGGCAGTTAGTTGCCTTGTGGGGCTCAGAATCGAGGCGGTTGGCGAGGGTCCCTGGGACCCTAGCTTCCTAGAACCCGCTCCCCATCACGCTTCTTCATCCCTTTTCCACTCGGGGATGGCCGAAGAGGGCGTCTGACGGCCCACTCCGAAGGGTCACCTATGGGGGGCGCTCAGGGGGATGGAAGAGTGTCAGGTCTGTGCTGGCCTATTGGAAGCACCCACCCAACAGGTGCCTCTATCCTCGGAAGCCGTCTCGGGTGGGTGCGGTGGAGGAGAGAGAGCGCCGTGGCCTGGGGCGGGCCTCAGTTTAGGCCTGCAACCGACTCCTGCACCCCCGCTGGCTCTGCAGCCTGCGGAGCGGCCTTGGTGATCTCAGGACGCAGGGCATGTTGCGGCCTCCCCGTGGTGCAGCTGCAGCGGCGCGGAGGGAGCGGAGCTCGGTTTACCAGCCTGGTCCAGGGGGCAAGAGAAACACTCACGGCATCAGGCTGTCTTTCCCCAGGTGCACGGGAACCAGTTGCAAACTGCAGTGCTGGGCTTGAGGATGGCTCCTCCCGAGCCGGCAGGCAGGGCGACTCTCCCGGTAGGCGCGATCCAGGCATGTTACCCCTCCCGCCAGGAGCTCCCGAGCCAAGCCAGTCGCCCCCTACTAGTTCTCCCACCCACCCCTTGGCCCACACTGCTCCCCCACCGCTCTTCCTACAAACCACACCCCCATCCTGCACGCATCCTCTCCAGGTCATCTCAGCACACGCACACGCACACACACCCACGACCACCGCTCCCTCCACCCACAGACTCCCCGTTCCCACAGGCTGGGGCTCCTGCAACGACCCAGCAGGGGGGTTTCAACCATGCTGCGAGTCCACCTGGGACATCCTAATTCAGCTCAGCGCAGATACTTTTATTCAATTACTAGAGAGTTGAAAAACAGACAGAGGAAGCAGCGGGGTTGGGCAAGCCGTCGGCAGTCTGCGACATTTTTGCGTTTCCTGGGAGGGAATTCCTCCAAGAAGAGGGGTAAATGAGAGGCCCACACGCTGGATAGCAAACACAAACACTGGCAGAGCAGATGGCAGCTTTTAGGGTTCTTTTCCGATCAGATCAGTTTAAATGAAAAAAAATCGAGTGTAATTTTTATCACCAGGGAGGACTGGCCTGGAGTATTTCCATTTCTAAAGAGCGGTTCCCGCTGTGGTTTCATTAGCATTTGGGGCTCATCCTCCCTCCCCCTCCCTTGACACCCCCGGGCCTGACCTCTTCCAGGGACAGAAGAGAAAACAGCCAGTTATTACAAAAACATCCTCAGTTTGGAGCTGGAGTGTCTGCTTTGGATACAGTCGATTCTGACATCAATTAAATATATAACCAGACACGTGCAGTGACCGGGAGGGTCCCCTCACCCAGGGTGCATCTCCAGAAACGCCGCCTGCCCTTCCCCTCTCTTTAGCTCAGTGTTGGGAGTTTGAAGATGGGCTCTTCCCGTCCTGTGTGTATTTTCCCCGCAGCAATTATACTCCTCCACTGAAATCTAAATTTTCCATACCGTTGCTGCCTGTTACTAATAAAAACCGTCTACCTTGCACTATTAAACAGTCGACTCTTACTACATGCCGTTTTTATTGGTAGTGACTGTAGCAAATTAAAATGCCTACGCAGGGACATTAAAAACTTACACTCGTCATTGTTATTGGAATATATAAACTCCGTTTTGCTTTAAAGCTCTCAGATACTAAAGAAAAAAATCATTTTCCTTCTTAAGTTAAAGTTGGCTTGGTCGTCTTCTTCTTCTTCTTCAAAAAAAATATCAATCAGGAGAAAACATGCTGCCAGCCTGGAGTCTTGGCACGGCGGTCCCGGCGAGGCTGCTTGAGAGGGTGGCGGGCTCAGCCCGGACTCGGTCTCGGGGCCACGAGGGCCGCAAGGCCGCGGCTCGGGAACAGGAGGGCCTGGGATGTTTTGCTCAAGGGCGAAGGGGGTGCTCAGACCTGTGTGGTTGCTGGGGAGGGCCGGGCACTGGGCTTCTGCGGTTTTTCAGTTGCCATTCGAGCTGGAAGGAGGGAATGAGCAGGCACGCAGGGGAAACCGAGTAACTGCTTTGAAAACGCGACCCCTGGCCACAGTAACCCAGGCGACGTGCAGTTTCAGGTTCATGGTGGGCCCTGCCCCCTTTCCCAGGTGTGCTCTAGGAGACGGGGAAAAAGTTAACACTGTTCTATTTTTCTTTATTGTCCCTCCAGCAGCCAAGGAATTTAGAACGAGTCCACGTGGACACGCAAGTCTCAGCGAGTGGGGATTTCCTGCGAGGCCGAGCGCGAGGACAAGCCGGCCTCGGAGGCTTGGGCTCGGGCTCGGGGTCTCCCCGGGAACGCGGCCGGCCGAGAAGGTCGGGGCGCTCGCCGGGCTCGGCACAGTCCTGCGTGTCGCTGGGACGAAGGAGCCGACGCAGGCCAGGAGTGGTGCGCGCGGGCGGCGAGGGGGCGCTGTGGCCCGTGTCTGCCGGCCTGAGTCCTGGCAACGGTGGGCGCGACCCACCTCCTCCCACGGCGGCTTAATTCGGGGAAGAAGAAAAAACGGCATCAAGGCATTTCAATAAAACTTAAGCGGTTCCTGATCCTTTCTCATTGTGGTTCCTTATGAGCTTTCGGTGTCTTGGGGGGGAAACAGTTACCGTTCGGGGGTGTGGCAAACTTTTTTGGCAATTAAGATGAAACAGACACGTTTTATGTGGGTTTCCTTTAATGAAGTAACATTGGAAATATAAGTAGTTTCAGTGCATCAAATCACATCGCTACCGTATTCACCGTCACCGGTCACTGGCTCTCCCGTTCCAGGGCTCCCCGCGTTTGTCGAGGGAAAGAGCGAGGCAGGAACAGGGGGATGGGGACGTGAGAAGCTTGGCTAAGCAATTTTTCTTTTCTTTGAAAACAAATACGTCGTCATAAATGGAACAAAATTTAAGTCAGCATGGAACGCACATCTCTTTCAAACGTCGTTTCCAGGTCTAGTACTCTGTGAGTAAGTTGGACTGGATTTCACGCGCAACCGGCATTTCTAGGCTCTCAAAGACGCTTCTGAGGCCTAAATGTTTTCCTGGAAAACACGCGCAGAGGAGCATCCGTGGGAGACTGAGGGGCCCCAGCAGCTCCAGTCCTGGCAGGATGTGCGAGGCCTCTCGAGGTTTTCAAATGGACCCCCGAGGCCTGGGAGATCCCCGAGTAGCCACGTGGGAGTCACTTTAGGGACTCCGGGCGGCGGCTACTGTGGGCTGGGAGGGTCCCCGCCCGGGCTGCTCCCAGCGCCTGGACCTGGGACCCTACAGCGCGCTCTTTTGTTTTTCTTTCATTTCTTTCTTTTTTATGCATTTATTTATAATTTACATTCTAGGGACCTCGGATTCAGCTAACTAGCTCTTGCTTACTTAACCGCCCTGTTTTTAGCTCCGGATTTCTGCGACGTCTCCCCATGGCTAACTTGTCCTTCCCGGCTTCCTTTACTGCTCTGCAAAATTTGCCTTCCTTCCACAGATGCCCCGCCTCCGACGTGCTTCCTGAAGTTTCTCTCCCGCGCAGGGTCCCCACAATCTTGAATTCTCCAGCATCTCGCCGACTCCGTCTCTATCCTCCTCTCCTCCCTAATCTCGCGCTGGCTTCGCCCTCTTTCTCTCTCCTCCTCCTTCCTACGCGCCCCGCCCCCTCCCCCCAGGTCGCCGTTCTCCGGGTCCGGGTCGGGAGCGCCTCGTGGTCAGGCGTCCGCGCGGCTCCAGTTCGAGGTCCCGCCACGCTGGGCCGCTCGTGGGCGGCTCTCACCCGGCGCACCCTGGAAACGGCGCGTCCCGCCAGCTGCGGCTTCAGCCTGGGAGGGAGCGCGGCGCGGGGAGCCTGCAGGCCTGAAGAGGGAGGAAAGGGGACATTTCCGTGGAAATGGACAGACCCGAGTTCCTTGAAGGGATCGCAGTTGAAAGAGACCCTCTTCAGAATCAGCAACCACCTGACCGCCCTCGTTCCTCAGCAGGAGATGGTTCGAAGATGAAATGTTTGAAACTCCGCCGCCGTTTCACCTTGGCACACACGCGCACGGCAGGCCCAGATCCGTACAGAGACGCAGACACGCGCGCACTCGCGCTTCCCGGAGAGGTCGGCGCGTCTTGCTGAAGCCGCTCTGGTCAAGTGGAGTTGTCAGGGCTTTGCTTTGTTTTTGTTTTGTCTTTTAAATGTGCGGGAGACAGTCTTCCGCAGAGCTTAGCTCCCTCAATCCCCCGTCCCTCCAGCAGCTCCTCCGTGGCTTTGCAATCTTCTTTTTAAACACCAGAGCGCACCTCGGTGCTGGCTTCGGTGGGGGTGGGGGGCGCGGGGTGTGCGGTAACCCAGGAGGCTGCGGAGAGTGCAGGGGTCAGCTCCGTCCCGACGAGAGCAGATAGGACTCCAGGCTCGCAAGAAACATTGGAGAAAAGGAAATACTTTCTCGAGTGTTTTTACAATTATTTTAATCCAACCAGCGAGGCTCTAAAGAGCGTTTATCTTGAGGCCGTGTTGAATACCCTTTGCCAACTGTAAATTCGGCGTGTGTGCCCGAAACAGCTAGCTCTGACCAGGGGTTCGGCAGCACATGGCCAGACACACACCGAACTCCTCCTTCCCAAACCCGTCTGCAAGATCCCACACCCTGGAGTATATAGGCAGGGGGAGGGGAGGGTTGGGTTTTGCTTTCTTTGCTTTTTTTTTTTTTTTTTTTTTTTAATATCTATATGACTGGGAATGCAGAAATTTTAAAAATGGATACATTCGAGTGTGTTAAAAGTAAAAACGTCTCTTGAACAAAACATAAACTGCTAACCCCAACGGGAGAGAAGATATTTGCCCTACCTGTAAATAACAAAGACAGCACCAGGAGGAACTCTGACTGCCAATGGGCGAAGACGAGGCACCCAGGGAAATAAAGGGGCAGGGATAGGGGCAGCTCTTCACGCAGAGGAGACGCCTGAGAATGCGCAAATTCACTGGTTGTCTATCTCTAGGCAACAGGAGATGCCACTTCACACTCATTGATGACACCCAGCAAGGCCTAGAGTGTGCACTGTTGAAACTCTTCCTGCGGTGCAACTTAAATTTCTATAGAGAAATTCGGGAGACATTTGGCTGCATCTGAGAGAGCAGAAGGTGCCTGCTCCCTGGCACCCAGCACACAGGTGCTGCGGAAGCGGGGACGGACTAGGCAGCCCTGGAGCATGGTTTGCAGGAGTGCAGGACTGGAAGCCCCCTCCAAGGCCTCCACTCCAGGCCTGGATAAAGAATTCGTGGCATATTTCACCGAACAGAATGTCCCCTGGGGCGAAAGGGGATGAAGTCATTCTACTTGTACCAACTTGAGTGCCTCCTAAAAGTGTAACCTTGGGGGGGGGGGGGATACAGAAGGGTGATGCTGACAATGGAATTTAAAAACAAACAGCAATATTTTGTGGTGTCTACAGGCATGGGGGTGGGGGAGCAGCAGCATTACCATGGGAACAAAAGTCTCCCACACATGTCAGGCCTGCGGAATCTTTAAAGAGGGAGAGTGGGCATGGGAGGAGGACTTAAACTCTGTTAGTCATGTTTTATTTCTGAAAAATAGATCTGAAGTAACTGTAGCAAAATCTTAACAATTCTTACCTTGGAATACTGGTTACATGGGTTTATATTACTCTTTTTTCATCGGATGAAGTATTTTGTATTCTGACAAAACTAAATAGTAGCTTTTTATTAAAATGTCATATGCATTGAAGTATAATGTGGTAATTTGGGATTAATTCATTTAAATAAAACAGCTTTCTTAAAATATTTTACTTTTAATGTTCCTTTTCTCATCTCAATTCCCCCACCTTTAAAAAACCCAAACATATCTTGGAATTGCCATTTAGTCTTAAAGCAAATTCCGCTTGCACACATGTCTTGGTGCCCCTGTCCTGGGCATCCTGCAGAGGCTGTCCCAGCCCTGGCCCTCCCTCCGCTTCCTCTCTAAGCCCAGGGCCTGGTTCCCACTTTGCTCATGGTGGTGCACAAGGGGAAGGGGTACTCTCTTGAGGCAAAGGACAAGCCTGGGTGTGCTGGGCACAGTGTGGCTGCATGCCATCACCCGCATGCATCTACAGAAAAAGATGTACTTCTATGGGCTATTTGACATTTTCTCTCATTCCAGAGTCTTTGTGGTATAAAGAATATAGCCTGGAAAGGAAAAGGGCAGTCAGAGGCAGAGAGGAAGGTTGGCCTTCGGTGCTCAGCTGGACTCCAGGTTCCTGGCAGGCCCTTTCCCCTTCCACATCTCCTCTCACTCTCTGCATAGAACACAGGACCTTTCTGGCCCTTATGCTCCTTCCAGAAACAACCAGTTCTGCCTAGTTCTCTTCACTGTGCCCAGAAGAAGCTGGATCTTTGCAAATACAAATCTGCTGAGAGCCCCAGCACAGTGGGAGGCCTTCGGGGCTGGCCTTGGTCGGTAGTTAGAAGGTGATGTGTTTGGAAGTGTGTTCCCTCCAAATCTCATGCTGAAATGTGGCCTCCAGGATTAGAGACGGGCCTCCTGGGAGGTGTCGAGGTCATGGATGCAAAGTCCTCATGAACTGCTTGGCACAGTAATGAGTGGTCATGAATTCATGGGAGAGCTGGGACTCCTTCTTCTCTCTCTTGTTCCCACTCTCACCCTGTGACATGCCTGATCTCCCATTGCCTTCTGCTGTGATTGGAAACTTCTGGAGGCCTCACCAGAAGCAGATGCAGGCACCACACTTCCTGTACAGCCTGAAAACCGTCAACCAAAATAAACATTTTTTTCTTTATAAATTACCAGTCGCATGTATTCCTTTATAGCAGTGCAAACAATCTGGGACACGAGGTCTGTGTATTTGATTCTGTTCCTTGCTGTGTTCAGATCTGGTCAGGGAGGAGACTGTTGTTTTCCTGGGAAGCGACACAAGTCCAGCCCTCCCTCTACTGATGTGCTCCAGGCCTGGTCAGTAGTTAGAAGGTGATGTGTTTGCACCCCTTGCCTTTCTGCCTGCACCCAAGCTCCCCGCCAGGCTGGGGCTCTCCAGGTGGCTTCCTCCTGTAGGCTTTGCATTTATTTCTCCCTTGGAGGTCAGCAGAGGCCCAGGAGGCTCCCAAAGCTCTGCGGCAGCCGCTGCCAGAGCTGTAGGTTCCTGTTGGGATGGCTCTCTGGCCTCAGCCCAACCCCTGACTCCACGCCTGGCATGTTGGGGGCACTCGACAAACATTGATTAAATGAACGTATGTGAGAAAGAATGAATGACTCATTCTCAGTTATTCTTCTTTATTTCTAAAAGGCATGGCGGGGTGATGAAGGAGGTAAACAAGAATGACAGGAACACTTGCCCACGGGCCACCTGCCCCATCAAGAGCTGTCACTAGACACGACCAGGGTGAACCACCCAGGCTCCACCCAAATCATTTGATGGCATTCTTCAGCAGCACAGGCTCCCAAGGACAAAGCAAGAACAGTTGTGTAGGTTAAATTTTAGGGTTCAGTAAATAGATATGTACCTTCAAAATAATATTTAGTTAGTAAAATAAATTTTTTCATTAACAATCCAAAACCATGTGTTCCTTGAGAAAAGCAGACATGTATTTTTATTGTTCTATCCCAAAGAACCTCCACAGCTCCCAGCGCAGAGTGGGTGCTCAATACAGATAGTTGAGGGAATGAATGAATGCCTGTTGAAATTTGGGGGAAAAGAAAGTTTAATAAAAGCAAACTAAACTTTAATAATATTTTCATTAAAAAAAAAAAGTGGAAAACAGTTATAGATATCTTATTTTAAAAGCAAATTAGATCCCAGCAAGGTTTTGTAGACATAGACAAGTTTATTCTAAAATATATATGGAAAGGCATGGGCCTTAGAATAGCTAAAACAATTTGAAACAGAAGAATCCAGTGGGATAAATCAACTCACCCAATTTCAAGATATTTATATGGCTATAGTAATCAACACAGGGTGGTGTTGGTGGACGGACAGGCCCTGATCAATGGAACAGAACAGAAAACCCAGAAATAGAGCCACACAAATACGCTCCATTTATTTTTGACAAAGGCAGAAAAACAATTCAATGTTTCAACTTTGTTGAAAAGTTGGCCTTTTCAACAAATGGAGCTGGAGCAATTAGACATCCATTAAGAAAAAAAAAAGTTCACTTTATGTAAAAATTAACCAAAATTGAATCACAGACTTCAATGGGAAATTATAAAACTTGAGAAAAATAGGGTAAAGTCTTCAGGACCTAGGGCTCCGCAGAATTTTCAAATCAGATATCAAAAGCACAATACATAAAAGCGAAATTTTGATTAACTGAACTTCATCAAAATGTAAAACTTTTGCTTGTGTGAAAGACCCTTAAGATAATGAAAAGATGTATTAGAGACAGAGAGAAAATATTTGCAAACCTCATATCTGATTAAGGACTCATATTTACAATATATAAAGAAACACAATAGTAAAACAGAGACAAAAAAAAAAAACAAAAAACAAACAAACAAAAAAACAGAACCACAAACCAATTAGAATTTAGGGGGAAAACACAAATGCATTTTCTGTTTTTCAAAGAAAAAATATAGATGCCAAAAATAAAAAATAAAAAGCACAAACAATGATTTCAACCTCTTTAATCATCAACGAAATACAAATTAAAACCACAGTGAGATCTATATATCTATCAGAGTGGCAAAAATCTAAAAATAGTGGCAATACCAAATACTGCAAAAATGCAGAGAAACAGGTAACTCATACATTGTTGGTGGGAATATAAAATCTTATATCCATTCTGGAAAACAGTCTGGAAGTTTCTTGTAAAACTGGAGATGCAACTACCATACAACCCAGCAATTGCCTTCATGGCTGTTGGTCCCAGAGACTCTTATGTTTCACACAGAAACCTGTATACCAACAGTCACAGCAGCTTTATTTGTAACAGACAAAACCCAGAATCAGCCCAGATATCCTGGGCAGGCTTTAGGCAGGGGGTAAAATAGTTTCATTTACTTTTTAAAAGAAGAGTCGTTCAGATATAATTAACATACCAGAAAACTTACCTATTTTAAGTGTACAGTTCAATGATGTTTGGCATATTTAAAGAGTAGTGCAACCTTCACAGCAATCTAATTTTAGAAATTTCTGTCTTCCCAAAATGAAACCCTGTATACTTTGGAAGTCTTGTGTCTGGCCTTCTCTGCTGAAGATACTGTTTCTGAGTTTCACTGCTAGTGGCTTTCTTTGCAATAGCTGGAGAGTGAAGAGTGTCTGCCTGCCCAAGGATGACTAAGCAGAGTGTGGTTTATCCGCACAGGGGAACTGCACTGGGCAACCACAGGGGAGGGCTTTGTCGGTTTTAGAAGGAGACTAGACCTTGTTATAGGCAGAGGAAGGGGAGGGAGCAGGAGGCTGGGCCCCTCCTCCCAGCTCTAAGCTGGAAAGAAGAAAGGGAGGGAAGGAGGAAGAGAGGAGAGATAAAAAAGAGGAAGAAGGAAAAAGGAAGGAATAAAAAAGAGAAAAATTGAAGGAAGAAGGAAGGAAGGAATGAAGGAAGGAAGGGAGGGAGGAAAGGAAGAAAATAAAGGAGGAAAAGGAAGGCGAGAAAGGAAGAAAGGAAAAGGAAGAAGAAAAAGAGGAAGACACAGCAACTACCGCAGTGTTTAGAAAGCTCTTTATATGCATACATAAGAAATTACACGTATACAAATATTTATTTTTCTAAGTAACATATACATTTAGAAAACTGTTAAAATGGATAAGTAGTTCTAAAATGCTTAGTACAATGTATAATTTCCTGTCCTGCCATCTGCAGCTTAAAATCCTGGTTCTTACAGGCAGCATTTGCAGTTATTCTGACTTTTTTTTTTTTTTTTAGCATTCACTCTCATGTTATAAAGTAATAATCTTACGCTTTCCTTTGTTGACCTGATCTATGTCTGAAATTAATTAATTAATTTATTATTGGCTTCCCATTTTGGAAGGTGAGGGCTGAGGAGAGTGACTCGAAGCTGCAATGGTATTGTCACCATGAGGACCCACAGCCCCAGGATGTATCTTGTCCCTTCCCGGAGTTCACCAATGGCCTCTGGAGAGCAGTTGCAGCTGTGACTCTGGGCGACAATCTGGCCAGTGCACGTGGACGGTGGGGGGTGGTTATGCCTCTGTTCACCCAGAGCAGTCCCTCCACTTCTGTTTTTCGAATTCTCCGAATGACATCCAAGCCAGTGTTCTGGCTTTGTCTTGCTTCCTCTTTCAGGAGTGTTATGGTCAACGGGAAGCCGAGACCCCTCAGGCTCAGGGGGAGCACAGCAAGCCAGGCGGCCACCCTAGGAGGCCCTGGCACAGGTGCTGCATTTGCCACCTCATTGCCACCCGTGGCTCCACTCTGTACCTGTGGGTGACTTTGCTCCCCACAACCACCCTGCCCTGCATCCTTTGCTGGACATTCTTTGCGGTGTTTAGGAACATTCTAAATCTCTTTATGGAACGCATCGTCAAGAGCAGTGAAACCCTAGAGAACTGTTTCTGCTCCGGCCGCTGCAGCACCCACATCCCGCTGCTGACACTGGACCGTACTTGCAGAAGAGTGCTCTCTGAAATTGCCAACAACCTCTCCTAGTCTTTTGCTGAATGGCCCCAGCATCTGTTCAGCAGACACAGGACTGATCTCTCCAGATCCTTAGCTAGTGTCCCCACTCCTGGCCTCCTCTCCAGAGAAGGCAACACCAGGCGAGAGGCGTGGGACAACCTTGGCCTCCTGTTAGCCCTGGCTGGGGCTTCCTCCTGTGCATGCTTGGGTCCCAGGTTAAACGGGAGGTCTAGGAGACCCCTGTCCTCCTGAGGTGCAGTGAGGCCTCCAGTGCTTCTATTAGAGTATATTGTTTTTACTTTAGTCGGAACATGTACTTGAGTTTTGTTTAATTTGTGTCCAAATTGTTACTCTGTTGACACAGAGACCCCACTGAAAGTTCTCTTTGATATATCCTCTTTGCTGTGTACACAGTCCTTAGGCCTGCCTGTGAGTCTACATGCACATGTGTGTGTGTACATGTGTGCATGCTGGTGTGCAGGGCAGGCTGTGTATGACTGCACACATGTGTATATGTGTGGGGTGCATGTACGCTTGACTTTTCTGGAATGTCCAGGTGTGCAGGTCTCTGGGGACAGGCCTCAGGGAGGTGGCCCACAGCTATCGAAGCTACTATCAGGTGGTATAATATCATCATTTCCATTTGATAGCAGGACCTACTTTTATTTTGTTTTTTGGGGGCTGAGCGACAATCTGGCTCATTCATTTTCCTTTGAGTGAGAATCTGACAATGTAAGAAAGCATGTGTTTTAAAAACAAGTTCTATCATAAGTTTATCCATAAAATGGTCTTAACTGATCCAAATCATAATAAGGAATTTTAAAACTTGCCTATAATCAGTGCCAGAGTATCCCTGACTTCAATCTTCTCTAATTCTCACCTTCTTCTTTCTGGGTCCGCGATTCTCCTTTAGAGCCTCTTTTCATGTCAAGTCTGATCTTTGTTGGAATGGGAAACCATTGTGAGGGTCACACTCGCTTCGGCGGCAGCTCCCTGTGGTCAATGAGTTCCAAGCTTGTTTCGAAGTGAAAGAAGCAGGAGGAGCGTTTGGGACCAGGGCTCTGGAAGGAGCACCAAGCTAGCGAGAAACAGAGGAAGCTGCGCAGCCCCATTGGGAATGTCACCATTTTCTGCTCCAGCCAGGCCAGGACAGAAGTCCAGTGCAAGCTCATGGTCATAGCTGTGAGTCTGGGGGCAGCACGGAAAGGCACGCTTTCTGCTGCTTCTCTTGGGAGCACATCTGTCATGGCCACTTGCACTCACCAGGGACCAGGAAAACGACCCCTCCCCGTGCCAGCCACGCTTCTCCCATCTTCCACGGACAGTCACATCCTGCTTCCCTGCCCGGGGTCCCAGGGTGGGTGCTTGGGCAAGTGGGGTCCTTCCTGCCCACCCACCATACCCAAGGCCCTCAGCTCTGCACCAACCTTCGCTTGAGCACGCAGGACATTCTGGCGGTGCCTCTGTCACAAGCACAGGCCCCTGTTCCTCCTGCAGTCTAGCACCCGTCACTAATGTAACAGGTATTTGATATGTTTAATGAAGAAATGGACACGAACTTAATGTGACAGGCTTTACCATGTTGTTTTTAGATGCTTTCAAGGGACCAATATGGCACGAGGGCAGGAGATGTGGAATGTGCTGACAGGGTTACTCCTCTGAGGGTGCAAAGGTCGGGCAAGTGATGAGGGCAGGGGGCAGGCTGCGCTTCTGAAGGTGCAGAGCTAGGAACCACATCAGCACCTGCACTCCAGGGCAGCTTCCTTGCAGGCAGGGGTTTCACAAATGTCAGCCGGACAAGTGGGTCATGGCCATCTCATAGGCAGTGACCTCGTGGTTCTTCTCCTGTAACTAAGGAAGGCATAGCAAAGAAGGCACAGAACATTTCACAAGGATGAATGTCAGTGCTAGATACAATATGGGACTGTGGCATGGTTTTTCTTTGTTTCTAAAAACAGTTATTATCTGCAGAAAGATTTGTAAGGATACAAACAGAATTCCCAATGCTTTTATCGTGAGGAATGAAATCTATAGCATGAAAGTGGAAATATTCACATTTTATCAGTCCTATACTTTTTGACCATTTTACAGTAAGCGTGTATTTGCTGATTTAAAAAATTTGCATACAAAAATGTTGAATTGGATGTATATCTTAACGAAATGAGAAGAGCATGTTTTTATATAAGTTATCTTTTGTAATCTCTGAGTTTTCCACAGATTTATATGACTGAGAGAAATGTCACATACATAGATATTTGGATTAAGGTAGACTACTACACAACTAAAGAGTCTATCTTAATTCAATTCTGCACACACACATATATTTCCAATTCATATTTAAAACTGAAGTGTTTTTATTTATATATCTTCTCATAGATTAGAGGCCTTGTTTTCTTCAACATTGACCTGTTTATTTACTGGATTTTATCTTAAAATAGATATAAAAGTTTCAAAATCATAATATCGACATGACTACTAACAATAAATTCACTGAGTACAGTTTTAAAAAATTCTTTGCACATTTTTTTGCATCTATAAAATATCACACTTGGGATCTATACTGAAAGCATCATTTTCAAACTTCCTTGAAAATACTGTTTTATCTGTTACCTATTTTATACACTGAAAGGTTTATTTATTTCTGTGTTCAGTTTTAGTGTCTTTCCCCTTTTTGACTTGCTTGCAGTTTTGCAAAATAACTTACCTGGTTTAAAAGTCAGCCAGGTGCAGTGGCTTACGCCTGTAATCCCAACACTTTGGGAGGTTGAGGCGGGCGGATCACCCAAAGTCGGGAGTTCGAGACCAGCCTGACCAACATGGAGAAACGCCATCTCTACCAAAAATACAAAATTACCTGGGCATGGTGCACACCTGTAATCCCAAGCTACTTGGGAGGCTGAGGCAGGAGAATCGCTTGAACCAAGGAAGTGGAGGTTGTGGTGAGCGAAGATCTCGCCATTGCACTCTAGCCTAGACAACAAGAGCAGAAAATAAATAAACAGAAAGGAAGGAAGGAAGGAAGGAAGGAAGGAAGGAAGGAAGGAAGGAAGGAAGGAAGGAAGGAAGGAAAAGGAGAGGAGAGGAGAGGAGAGGAGAGGAGAGGAGAGGAAAGGAAAGGAAAGGAAAGGAAAAGAAAGGAAAGACAAGTCGTAAGAAGTGTGCTTGGTAATTTCTGGTGTCTTTCCTTCTCTCCAGCTCACTGCCCCCGCCCTCTCTTCTTCCCTTTCATTAGCTTCCAGGCAGTCTTTGCTGCATTTCTTTTCGCATCTGTAAACACATACATGTATGTATGCAGAAGCATAAGTAAACAAACCCTTTTTTCTTTTTATCTTAGGTAAAACGTAACCTATCATATACACTCTTCTACAACTTGGTAGAACCTTTCTTAATAATAATGGCGATCACACTAGTGAGTAGAGATTTTCCTTATTTTAAAAAATACGTAAATGGCATTTACTTTAGAAATACACAGTAGTTATTGAACCAGATCCAACTGCAGGTAATTTGTGCTATTTATAATCTTTTGCTGTTATAAACAGTGCTGCTACACACGGCTTTCTACACCTGTTGTTTTGTGTTAGTGAAGACACAGTTTCAGAATGGATTCTCAGGAGTGGGATTGTGGGCTCCTATAGTGAGTAAGTGTATAATTTTACGAAGAATTGCCAGGTTTCTGCTCTGTTTTGTACTCCTAACATCCGTGTAAGAGATTGCAGGTTCCTTTTACAGCCTAACCAATTTAGACTGCCTAAAGGAACTTGGAATTTTTCTAATATAATATGTGAAAAATAATATCTAATTGTAGTATTTTAGCAGGGCAAGGTTGCACTCATTAAGGCAAAGTTTCCACTGCCCTAAATCATCCCAGGAACAGGTACCAGGCAGCTGGAGATCACACCTGCACCCCCAGAGCCCCGGAATCATATCAAATCAGCCCATGCTAAACTGTCATGTCTGCCCAGACTCACCTTTTCCCTGGAATCCCTGGTGGAGGTTCTGGCCGTGGTGTCCCCTGGATCCTGCGTCTGCTTCTGGCCATACCTGATGCTCATCACATGACCGTGCTTGATGAGCTATGCTCTCTTTTCTTAGGAACATGAGTAATAAATTCTTTCAATAGCCTCAGTCTCTGCCTGGGCACCTCCACGCATTAAAATCCTGTTAGGTACATTTCAGGTTGAAGTGGCCTCCCATTGTGGTTTAATTCAAATTTTCTAAATGACAAACGATGTTGATCATCTTTCCACGTGCTTGCTTGCCACCCAGGTATCTTCTCTGAAGTATCTTTTTAACTCTTTTGGCAATTTAAAAATTGTCTTATTTTTCTTCTAATTATTTCCTTATGAAGAGATTTTACATGTTATGGTCACAGCCCTTTTTAGATAAGTGTTTTGCAAATACTTTCTCCTAATCTGCAGTTTGCCTTTTTAATCTTTTAACTTTATTAATCAAATCTTTCAATTAGCAAAACTTTCAATTTTGATAAAGCTCCAATTTACAACATCTCCTTTTTTTGCTTTGCCTTGTGTATATATGTGACTGTGTGTTCCCTTTAAGGAGTGTTTGCCTCATCTAAGGTCATAAAGATTTTCTCTCATTTAATTTTTAGAACTTTTTATGCTTTAATTCTTTCATTTAAGTCTTTTACAATTTATTTTGAAATATTTTGCTTATGCTGTGTCATGAACATAAGGGTCAATGTTTATTTTTCCCCATACTGTATCAATTGTTAAAGACTATTTTTCCATGGAATAATCTTGGTGCCTTTGACAAAAATGATTTGATTATTTGCACATAGGTCAATTTTTAGCTTCTTAACTCTTCCCTCGGTATTTATGTCTATCCTTAGACCAATATCCTACTGTTTTGTTTATTATCTCTTTAGAGTAAGTGTTAAATCATGTAGTGTGTGTTTTCCACCTTTCTTTTTCTTTTATAAAATTGTTTTGGAAGTTCTAATTTATTTACATTATATGCAAATTTTGAATTAGCTTCTCAATGTCTACAAAACACCTGCTACAATTTGATTGGAATTAAATTGACAATAAAGAACAATTTGTGAAATGCTCTCTTAAGGATATTGACTTATTCAATTCATACATATGGTATACCTTTCTTTTTACTTAGGTTTTGAAAGATTTTTCTGAGCAATGTTTTATGGTTTTTAGTGTAAATATATTGAACACATTTATTAACATTATGCCTAAGTATTTTATCTATTTATGTATTATTTATGCTTTTGGAAATGCATTTTTGTAGCATATTTTTAATTACTTAGTGTGAATATATAGAAGTACAACTGATTTTTTTGTATAGTAACCTTGTGCTCTACAACCTTGCTTACTTCAGTAATTAGTTATATTAGCTTTTTAGCAGATTTTTAAAAATCTATGTCAATTATTGTGTCTTCTGTAAATAAAGAGTTTTAATTCTTACTTTCCAATTTGTTTGAAAATTGCATGTCCTATATTGATTGTAGTGGCTGTGACCTCCAGTGTTCCCTGTCTTGTCTTATCCTAGTTAGGAAGCTCAATCTTTCTTCATTAAATAGAATGATACCCGTACTCTTGTTGCCCAGGCAGGAGTGCAATGGAGGGATCTTAGCTTACCGCAACCTCCGCCTCGCAAATTCAAGCGATTCTCCTGCCTCAGCCTCCCGAGTAGCTGGGATTACAGGCATGCGCCACCATACCCGGCTAATTGTGTTTTGTATTTTTAGTAGAGATGGGGTTTCTCTATGTTGGTCAGGCTGGTCTCGAACTCCCGACTTGAGATGATCCGCTTGCCTCGGCCTCCCAAAGTGCTGAGATTACAAACATGAGCCACCATGCCCAGCCTACTGGTTTGCTTGTTTGTTTTGTTTTTCGATGTCCTTTATCAGGTTGAGAAAGTTTCCCTCTATTTCTAGGTTCCTAATCATTTTTGTCATGAGGGGAGGGCTGTATTTTTCTGGAGATTATTTTTCCACACCTATTGAGATAAACACTTTTTTAAATTTACTTTTCTTATTATAATATGGTGTGCTACATTAGTTGATCTTCAAATGTTAAGCCAACCTTGCATTTGAGATTAATACTACTTAGGGTTAAATTATCATTTACCAGCCAATAATACTTCTCGTGAACATAGAAAGAAAAATCATCAAATACATGAGTGAATCACGGTCAGTAGCATACCAGAGGCCAACACATTATGCACAAATTGGGTTCATCCCAAGAATTTAAGATTAACACCATTTTGGAAAATCAATCCATGTAAGTCACCATCCGAATAGAATAAAGAAGAAAAACCATATAATCCTTTCAATAGATGCGGAAAGAGCTGTTGACAAAATTTACAACTCCTTCATTAAGAACACACAGAAAACTGGGTAGAGTGAAATTTCTCATTCTGACAAAGGACATCAGCAAAACATCTAGAGCTGACATCATTGTTCATTATGAAATATTGACTGCTTTTAAAGATTGGGAGCAGAGTAAAGACATCTACTTCTGTTCAACAATGTGCTAGAGGTCTTAGCCAGTATAATAAGTCAACAAGCACAGGCATACATTTGCATGTTAACAAACAAATGAATCAGTAAGACAAAGTGCAGAAAGTTTTTCTAGACAGCCTAGTTTTCTGTGAAAAATCCCAGGGCGTCTATAAAGCATCTCTTAAAATTAACATGAGAAGTTAGCAAAGTCACAGGTTATAAAGTTCATGTGTTTTAAAATGTCACCTACATTTCTACAAAGAGACAACAAATTACAGAAAAATGTCATTTACAAATACCATTTACAATATCATCAATAATATTAAACAAATACAAATGAAATAATCAAATATGATGCACAAAAACTCTACATGGAAATCTACAACATAGTGTCCAGCATTATTAAAGAGTTACATATAATAAAGTTTATAAATAAGATGAGATAAAATACAGTCATGGGTTGAAGCCTCTGCATTGCTAATATTTCCATTCTTCCCAAGCTGATACATAGATTTAATGTAATGACAATCAAAATCCCAACTGTACTTTTTTTGTAGAAACTGATAAATTAATCATGAAGTTTATGTGGAATTAGAAAGGACTAGAATGGTAAAATAATTTGGAAACACACATGCCAACCCAAGGAACTTATGCTACAGGATTCCTGGCCTTACCATAAAGTTACAGTAGTTAAGAAGGTCCCATATTAGTGAAAAATTGGACACAGATCAATGGAACAGAATGTAGAGACCAAATACAGTGAGCTGTGATTGTACCACTGCACTCTATGCTGGGTGACGGAGTGAGACCCTGTCTCAAAAACAAATAAATAAATAACCCAGCAAGAGATCTCTGGATATAGGATCAGTTAATTATTGTTATCAGTGTCCTGGTGCTAGAACAACTCAATGTCCACATGAAAAAGATGAATTAATCATGTCCCTACCTCTCATCATACAGAAAATTATTTTAAAATGGATCATAGACCTAATTGCAAAAGGAAAAGCGTCTAGAAAAAACACAGGAGTAAGGCTGGGCGCGGTGGCTCACGCCTGTAATCCCAGCACGTTGGGAGGCTGAGGCAGATCACGAAGTCAGGAGATCGAGACCAACCTGGCAACATGGTGAAACCCCATCTCTACTAAAAATACAAAAAATTAGCTGGGTGTGGTGGCGGGTGCCTGTAGTCCCAGCTACTCAGGAGGCTGAGGCAGGAGAAGGGGGTGAACCCAGGAGGCAGAGCTTGCAGTGAGCTGAGATCACACTACTGCAATACGTGTTTTAAAAATGATTCACATCAGTCTTGAGAGAAACATAAATCTAAACCATAATGAGATACTGCAACACATTGGTGAGAATGTCTAAAGTTAAAAAGGCGAACAGTATCAGCATGGAGCAACTGAGATTCTCAAGCAGCATTGGTAGAAGTGTAAAATTATACTAGAACTTTGGAGAACTGTTTGGCAGTTTAACATAACCTTAAACATACACTTACCACTTGTTCAGAAAGTTCTACTTCTAGTTATTTACCCAAGAGGAATAAAAACATGGGTCTCCTGAAATATTTGGCCCAAATGCATATGATAGCCTTATTACAATTGCCTCAAACTGGCAAAAACTGAAATATTAATCAACATTTGGCTATTCCGAGTGGTTTAGTGGTCTAATTATACGATGTAATATATACAGGCGTAAAATGGAAGGAACCAAACACACAGCACAGGTGAATCTCAATATCATTATGCTGAATGGAAGAAAACAGGTACACAAGAGTACATCCTGTGATTTCATTACGCAGCAGTCTATACCATCTCCAGAGCAATACTGATTAATGCTAATCAATGGTGATAGAAATCTCCTGGGACTGAGAGAAGGGAAGACTGAGAAGGGACAGGAGAGCATTTTATGGGATGATGGAAGTATTTCATATGCTAGTTGGGGTTGTGATTACATGGATATAGTATGTGTAAAAACTACCAAATTTTATACTTTATATCTGGGCTTTTTAATGTATATAAATTATACCTCAATTAATAAAACATATACTTACATTTTTACTGAAATTATAATGTTTAAAATACTCACTGAAGAGTTTACATTTATGTTGCAATGCCTGTTTATAAACTCTTATCAGACTGGATGTTATCATTTTTATCTTTCTAATCTGATGTGTGATAAGTAGTATTTTACTTGTTCTAACTCTCTTTTATTTTTATTATATTTGAAGCTGGATATTGTTTCATATATTTATTTATTAATTATCTTTCTGTTTCTGTAAATTTTCTCTTCAGGTCCTTTTCTGTCTACTTGATTGTTAATCTTCTGTTATTAAAAGATATCTTTGTATTTTTATGATATTAAGCCTTTTACAGCTATAGAAATTAAGATTATTTTCCTCATTTTTTTGGTCTTTCAAGTTAGTTTAAAATTTTTTTTCTTTTTACTTTCACTCCAGCTGGTGTAAACCTGTGAAATGCTTTTTAGCTTACATAAATTCTCGATTTTTAATGGTATAGTATATTAATAATTTATGGGTTGTAATCTTTTGGTTGATTAAAATCATTTTTTCTAAGTCATGAAATAAAAATATGCATTTTTTTCTTATATCTATTGAACTTTCATATTAAAATTTTTAATTTATTTGGAATTTACTTTTTAATTATGTAAGATTACATTTATTAAATCAATAGCAAATTTTCTCAAGCCTCTAATTCATCTCCTCTACTGATAACTTATCTGAAATGATCTCCTTTTTCCATATTAAAATTCCCCAAATCTGTGTTTCTTATCTAGTCTGTATGTTTCTTTTTCTAATGTTGTTTTTATTTTTATCAAAGTTCTATCCCCCATATTTTAAAGACTCGGAGAGCCCCACAGCAATTCCCTGGCTTCCTCTCCTGGGGTTTCTGCCGCCAGCCAACATGCGTCCTCTCCCCTGTCTGTTGGGTTCCATAATCCCAGTGCTCCATGCATTTCTTCACTTTAGGAAGACGCAGCGTGGATCCTCTCAGCCCTGGCCCTCCTTATCCACCCACTCTCCCAATATACTTACACATGTCCTTGGTAAGCTTGGTAGAGTTATATTTCAGTGATATAAACATCATTCACAGATGTACAGTACATCCTGAGTTAATAGTTGTTTTGTTTTCCTTTTGCTTGGTTTTTGCTTGACTAATTCAAACCTAGACCTATCCCCTACCTATTGCCTCTCTTCTCAGCCATTGGACGCATCATGCATTCCATCAATTCCATCTCCCCTTGTGCTCTGGTCAGGACTGGGAGTCACCGCGCCTGCTGCAACTGTATCACCCCACGCTGTCTGTTCACCCCTGGGTCTCCCTGCACATCTCTCCAAACCCACACATTCCCACCCAGGGGCTCTTGTCTCCTCTCCCCTGCCCGCTTCCCTCTCTCATTTTACTGGAGCGTATTTTCCCCAACTTCCTGAAATAGAGGTTACAAGACAGGTATTTTGAGTTTTTAAAGTCTGACAGTGTATTTCTATTTACCCTAGAATTTTACTGACACTTCAAAAGATTTAGAATTCAAGACTGAAAATAATTTCCTTTCTGAATTTTTTTAAATGACCTTTTAATTTTGGAATAGTTTAAGATTTGCAGAAAAGTTGCAAAGATTGTGCAGAGTTCCGTATCCCCCTTTCCCAGGTTCCACCAATGTCGAAGTGAAACTTTGTGGAAAAACTGTCACAAGGAAGAAACCAACATTGGTGTGGTACCGTAACCAAACTCTAGACGTGATCTGGATTCCACCATCCTTTTTCCACATCTGTTGAAATGATTAGAGGCTTTTCTTCTGTTATCTGTAAATGGGTGCATTATGTCAATATATTATTTAATATTAAACTACCTGCCTGGCATGGCGGCTCACACCTGTAATCTCAGCACTTAGGGGGACCAAGGCAGGCAGATCACCCAAGGTCAGGAGTTTGAGACCAGCCTGGCCAACATGGTGAAATCCCATCTCTACTAAAAATAAAAAAAGTAACCAGGTGCGGTGGCATGCGCCTATAGTCCCAGCTACATGGGTGACTGAAGCTGGAGAATTGCTTGAACCAGGGAGGCGGAGGTTGCAGTGAGCTGAGATCATGCCACGGTACTCCAGCCTGGGTGACAGAGTGAGACTCCATCTCAAAAATAAATAAATAAATAAATAAATAAATAAATAAATAATACATAACCCTCATATTATAGAATCAAGCCAATCTGGTCATAAAAATTTACTTTCTTGGGAGCACATTTCTAGATTTGATTTGTTAACCTTTATTTAGACATTTTATGTATATGTTATTTAGGGAGACTAATCCATGTATTCCTTGCCTCAAATAAATTAGAACAGTTCTCTTAACCTGCTTTCTAGAAGAATTCCTAGACGACCAACATTTTGTGTTCCTTAAATATTTGATAGAACTAGTTTAAAAATCATCTGTTTTTGATGTTCACTTTGTGGAAATGTTTTCAATTACTGATTTAATTTATTTATTTTTCTTATCTTAATATGATTTTTCTAACCTACCTTTAGTTCGCACTTAAAATCTTTTCTCATATCTTATTTTTAATCTTTTTATGTCATCATATTTTAGTTGTATTTACTGTGAACTGCTTTTACTGGATTTAAAAAAATAATTATATTTGAAAAACTTGCATTTTTAACTGTAACATTTTGGCTGTACACATGTATTGATTATCTTTGTAGTTTGATTTTTTACTATACATTGGAAAAGTTACTTATATGCATTGTTTCTATGTGTTTTCTCTTTTCTTACCATATTTAGAAACAATTTTATTGCCATTTCTCTTTTTCACTAATTGCTTGGAATTTACAAAGCTGATTTTAATTTTTATAATGGTTGATATGTGCATATTTAATTTCAAGCAGTATGAATTAATTAATCCTTTTTAGAAGGATTTTAGAAGCCTGAAATAGTGATAAAACTCTTCTGATTTATATATTTTGTAAATATATAAACATATAATATTAAATGCATAATAGATTACATTTTAGGTTTTTATTTGCACAAAATATGTTATTCATGGTGCTTTACCCAATGTTGGACAAGAGTTACTTGCATGTTACTCTTCTTAATTTTATCATCATTCTTTCACCTTAGATACTCTTTGTGGGATAATGTCCTCCCTTTCTGGAGACCATTTTTTAGGAGTTATTGAGGAACGTTTTTCTAGTCTATCAGTGCTTTGGTCTTTTTCTAGAAAGATAATTTCACTGGGCATATCATCTAGGTTGACTGTTTGTTGTTGTTGTTGTTGTTGTTGTTTTCCACAGCCTTTCCAAAAGCAATTCTATTGTTTTTCATCTTCATTATCAGTTGTGAGAAATCAGTGACCAATCTAATTGTTGTTCCTTTGTGGGTAAGTTAACTTTTCTCTCTGGCTGCTTTGAGGATCCTCTCTTAGGCTGCTATGTTTTTGCTGATGTTTCAGGTGTAAGTTTTTTAAATGTTTTTCTTGAATCCATTAATCTTCCTGATTCTGAGAAATTATGTGTATATTCATTTAGGGAGAATTTTAACCATTATCTCCTCAATATTGCGTCTCCTCTCATTTTGTGCTCAATGTTTTTGGAAGTTCAAGGAGATGTGTTTTGGAACGGTTCACTTTACCTTACATGCCTCCACCTCTCTGTCATACTTCCTGCGTCTCCCTCCTTGGTGCTCGATTAGCAGTAATTTCTTTTAGGTCTGTCTTTCAGGCGATTTTTTCATTTATGTCATATATACTGTGTAAGTCACTCATAGAGTTTTTTAGTGTTTTAATTGATGCATATAACTGTGCATATTTGGGGGGCACATGCAATAGTTGATACGTGAATATAATGTGTAATTATCCAGTGAGCGCATTTAGGGTGTCTATCAACTCGAACACTGATCATTTCTTTGTGTCAAGAACATTTCAACTTTTCCCTTCTAGCTATTTTGAAAGACACAATGTATCCTTGTTCCCTGTAGCCACCCATGGAGTCCTAAATTGCAGTCATGGACACTATTTGGCTCTGTTTCTAGTCCAGCTGTTCATTTTTTATAGTCTCCTACTCCTTGATTATATTTTGCATTTCCTCTCTTATATATTTAACATATTTATCTTCTGTCTCCTATAATTGTTGTCTCATATCTGAATCAATCGAGTTAATAAACTTGAGGGCCTTCTCTTTTAAAAGTATCTACTTCGTATTCTCCGTGGGCTCAACCTGACCTCTTCGAAGAGCAAGGATGAGGCTTCAGAAACTTGGACCGAGGTAGGCATCTCTCTCCCCAGGACTGGACGTATTGGTCGAATCTGACCTCATTTGAAATTTGCCTTTATTTTATTTTGTTTTATTGTATTTTACTTTATTTTATTTATTTATTTTTGAGATGGAGTCTCCCTCTGCTGCCCACGCCAGAATGCAGTAGCACTTGGCTCACTGCAATCTCTGCCTCCTGGGTTCAAGCGATTCTCCTGCCTCAGCCTCCCGAGTAGTTGGGACTACAGGCGATCGCCACCACACCTGGCTAATTGTTGTAATTTTTAGTAGAGACAGGGTTTCACCTTGTTGGCCAGACTAGTCTCAAACTCCTGACTTCGCGATCCGCCTGCTTCGGCCTCTCAAAGTGCTGGGATTACAGACGTGAGGAACGGTGCCAGGACTATTTATTTATTTTTTGGTTGGGTAGTTATCTCGTTTGTTAAATGCATCAAAAAATACTTTTTGAGCACTGTTATGGTCTAAACTGTGACCTACCCAAATTCATATGTTGCAACCTTAACCCCCAGTACTTTAGAATGGGACTGCATTTGGAAATGGAGCCTTTAAAGGGAGGACTGAGTTAAAATGATGTCCTTAGGGTGGGCCCAGTCCAATATAACTGTTGTTCTTAGAAGGAGATGAGGTCACCGACATGCACAGAAGGACCTCCCTGTGAGGACCCTGGAGGACAGAGACATACATGGAGGGATGACCTTTGAGGACACAGGGAGACGAGAGCCGCCACCACATCAAGGACAGAGGCCTCATGAGGAGCCAACACTGCTGAGTCCTGATGTCTGACTTCCAGGCTCCAGGACTGCAAGAGAATAAATTACGGATGAAGCCCCAAGCTTTTGTTTTCCTGGGGTTTATTCTCAGGTGGGAGTGAGGATGGAAATCACAAATTGAGAAGTCACACCAGCATCAGCAGGAACCTCTTATGGCCTCTCCTGAGGGTGACACCCAGCTTCCGTGGTGTTTGCAATCGTCCCCTGCCCACTAAACTCCATGCCATAACCCAATGAAGAAAGAATGGAGCCCCACACCTCCCAAATAATTTCTCTCTGGTGGGGTGCTCAGAACATAGGTTGGGGTTTTAAAATAGATGACATTGTTGGCAGAATTCTTGAGAGCAGGGAAGTGGTGGGATGCTAGCCTGCCTGGAAGCACGTGCCCTCGACCACTCCAAGCACGCGGGCCGCAGGCTGAGGAAGTCACAGAGAGCCAGGGACTCCCCCACATTTTGTGAAACTTGGGTAAGAAGGCACTGAGATCTAATTTTATTTTTCAGGGTATCTGTCCTTGCATTCGCAAAAGGAAATTGAAGCCAGAATGAGCAGGGTCACCAGAATGTTCTGTTTATATATTCACATGTTTACTGCATGCTCACTTTGTACAAGGACACTTAGCAGTGTGGAGCAGAAAGAGCTGACGAAACAGTTCCCACCTCCACCCACTGGAAGATCTGGAGAGAACATGCTTAGCTGCAGATGCTGATCTTCACCTATCTGTGTAATACAGAGAACGCTGCCACAGGGAGAGCAGAATTTCAGAAGAGGAGCTCCAAGGCCATTGCCCACCTCCAAAGGTACGGGGCACTTGATGCTGAATGGTGAGATTCAGTCGATCCTCCCTGGCTGCCTTTTCACACATTTGAAGCAGGAGCCTGCATTCACAGCCCCCTCTCATCCCCAGTGGTTCTTCTTGGTCTCCTCTCTTTGCCTCCTGAGAATCTGCTGAGGAATTATGACCTTTCCAGGGCTTAGAGTGTGCTTTACACTTTTTATTTTTAAAAGTATGACCGTGTCAAAGAATCTTTCTTTGGCCTGTTATCCATGTCCTGTGTGGTTTTTAATAAACCCAGTTTCTCACCTATAGCTTGATCACCTTTGCTGTTGGGTGGAGTGACATGGCCTGTGTCTCAGTGGCTCTTCTTCCTCAGCGTGGACTTTCAGGAGGGTGCTTTGGTAGTAGGATGAGCCCCATCACTCTGAGCTCTGCCCCTGTCTTCACACAGCTTTCTCCTCTGGTCTGTGTCTCTCCTTTTCTTAGAACGACACCTGTTACTGGATTTAGGCCCACTCTAACCTGGGCTGATCTTTACCTTATTCACAACTGCAAAGAGCCTATTTCCAAATAAGGTTGGATTCACAGATTCTGATGACGGTATCTTTTTGGGGGTAAAGGAGACCATCCAATCCACCATGCGTGTAGAAAATACAGATGTTGGAAGGAATTCAGCATGAGAGCCGCACTCTGGAGAGGGCATTTGTTGTCAGCACCCAGCACGGTGTAGGAAGAGGCTGGCTGCCCTCAGGCTGGTTGACTCAGATAAAATCTCAGATGGACACGATGTTCACAGGGCCAAGGAGCAGCGGTGACTTGCTCAACTCAACGGACAGAGCAACGGAAGGCCCCAGGGGAACTGGGTGCTGAGGGGAACTGTAGGTTGGGACCTTGGCAGGTCGGCCTTGTGGGTCTTTTGGACAGACAGTCCCCTGGTCTGTCTTCTCTTTGCCTTCCTTTGACTTCAGTGGTCATTCCTCCCATCATGGTTTCCAGGGCCCCATGTTGCTCCTTCTCTCTCTCCCTCCTCACAGGCCCGTGATGGCAGGGCCACGGCCCCAGCTGTGGAGGGCAGAGCTCACCACTTCACTGTTTCTAAAAGTGCGCTCCTGAAAGCATCTGAATCCATTAGCCAGGGCTGACATGGGGGCTGTTAAAGGACAGACGCTTGCTTAGCTTCCTCAGTTCTGAATGCTGGAGGCCTGAGATCCAGGCATGGGCAGGGTCGGTTCCCTGGGAGGCTGCGGGGAGAACTTGCTCTTCCTACGGCCTCTGTGCTTGCCTGTATCCTAATTTCTTCTCACAAAGACAGCAGTCCCATGGGATTAGAACCCACCCCAAGAATCTTATCTACCCTAATTACCTCTTAAAAGGCTTATCTCCAAATACAGTCCCATTTTAGGTACATTTTAGCCATAGGACGTCAACATACAAATTGTAAAAGAGCACAATTCAAGCCAGGGCTGCACCCATCCAGATGGGCCAGGACCTTGGCAAGCTCGCTCTTGTACTTTAGGTCCTTCTCCGCTTGTGCAATGGCCTCAGCTGCCCACTCACTTGGCCTCTCTCCCTGCTCCCCCGCCCCCAGCCCTCTGCCTCCAACACTGCTGGAATGTGCCCTCGGGTCCCACACACCTCAAATGCAGGTGAGAGGCTTCTAAGCATAACTGGTTCAACCTGTTTCCACTCCAGCTTTTCCACCAGGGGACCAGGGGATGGAATCCCAGCCATTCCAGAACCAGTTCCAGAAGCCCGGAGTCCTCCTTTGCCCCAGACAGTGGTTGACCAAAGGCGCTCCCGGCCCTGCATCGCAGTCCTGCGGTGGGAACAAGCGCATTGCTGGGGTGCAGGCAGCTTTGGGGGCATGAGTGCAGAGGATGACCACACTCTCCCACCCACCAGCTCCCTCTGCTCCTTCCTCGTCTGGAGTCTTCTGGGCTTCAGTGGCTTTGAGGAAGAGCCACGAAGTGTGTGAGGCAGGTTTACTGTAAGACAAAGGCAACTGCAGATTAAATATCGGTCACTGCTTTTCCCTGGCCGCCTTCCTCACCCTCCTAGTCCCTGCCTCACCCTTCTGCTCCACCCTCCCTGACTCCTCTCACATCTTACGAAGACCAGCAAAACCACAATTTTGTGCGAGTTTCTGCCAACAGCCAAACCATCAATCTTGAATTTCTTAAGAAGGTTTTATGCTGACGAAGACAGATTCCTCTCTAAGAGAGCTGCTTATGCCAGCTGTTAACTAATACATTTTACGTGGCTAAAAAATGCACATATATAAACATTTTCCAAAAGAATGAATATTTATAAAATACATAGAGATCCATAAAAAGAGAAGCTTAACTTGCAAAATTATTTCATTATTTTTTAAATAAAAATTTTGGAGGCTGAAATAATGTCATAAATTAACAACAAGGCAGTCCAAAATAGACTACTTGAAAATTAAACAACATTAGCAAAAATAGAAACAGAGCTCAAACTATCTGAAGAATGAATGTGCATGTGTTCATGAACATGGGGAGGAAAAGGAAATTATGCATTTCTGCTGCCCAGGTAAATTGGTTAAGTATTTCTGGAGGCCTTTTTTAAACATTTATCACAATTCAAAAATTTCAAATTTCATAATCTCCGATATAAGAATTACCTTTCCAGAAATTTAAACTATGGAAATACACTGAAATATGGGTTTGAGGCTATCTATTCTTGCATATTTTCAATAGCCTAAAATTGGAAGCTGTGTATACACCCGCTAGCAGAAAGATTTCCAATAAGTAACAACACACTGATGAACAGAATAGTTAGTAGCTTTTACAGTTGTTCATCCAGATTATATGTATGTTAAAATATTTGTTAAGATTTTCACTATATGGTTAAGTGTTTAATTTCTGAGCAATAGAATAATGGGACCTAGGATATGCTTATTTATTTCCATAAGATTTTATTATTTTAATTTCTACTATAAGTATGTATCAGTTTATAATTTTAGAAAAAGAGAAGATAGAGTAAGTATGCTTACTTATTTATTTCCATATGATTTTATTATTTTAATTTTAGAAAACTCCAGTTTACAATTTTAGAAAAAGAGAAGATAGGCCAGGCACAGTGGCTCATGCTTGTAATCCCAGCACTTTGAAGGTCGAGGCAGGTGGATCACCTGAGGTTAGGAGTTCGAGACCAGCCTGGCAAACATGGTGAAACCCCATCTCTACTAAAAATACAAAAATTAGCCAGATGTGGGGGTGCGTGCCTGTAGTCCCAGCTACTCGGGAGGTTGAGGCTGGAGAATCCCTTGAACCTGGGAGGCGGAGGTTACAGAGAGCCAAAATCGTTCCATTGCACTGCAGCCTGGGCGACAGAGTGAGACTTAGTCTCAAAGAAAAAAAAAAAAGAAAAAGAAAAAGAGAAGATAGAAAATAGGTCCTTGGTTAAATATGTTAGAATATGGCTAAAACGAATGAAGTAGCGGTGTCTGCAATTAAGTGGAAGCACAGCCGCTAGAATTTGTTAGAATATCTACATGTGTGGCAAAGCTACTGTGACCGGCATAACCATGTGTGCACGTGTATGCATTAATAAAGACGTGTAAAGCAAAACGACACCTGCTTCCTTGACCTAGTCCGTCGTCACAGCGGTCATTCCTCCTGAATAGAGCTGGTGTGAATGGCATCAGTGATGTATTGCTTTGGGCTGATCCAGCAACCACTTCCGATTGCACCTCAGCAGCAGCCCTCTGCGTCTTACAGGGCAATCGTCCTCAGCAGGAGATGATTTTGAATTGTCATATGAGTGGGGAACTGGATAACTTAGTACCCTACTGCACAACAAATTACCCTGCCCCGAATACCAACATCACCCTCATCCCAGAAATACTGCTGTATACTACTGGAATCCCTGGCTTTCACCTGAGTACATGGGTGTCTTGAAGAGAGACTACAGTTCCCAGATTCCTAACAGCTAGGTGTAGCCATATGGCTAAGCGCTGGCCAATAGGGTGTGAGCAAAGAGATCAAGGCAACTCCCTGGCAGTGTCCTCATCGGTGGATGGCTCACAAGTCTTCCCCAGCATCCTCTTTCTTGGCTGGAATGCCATGTGGCCACACAATGCAGATGGGGGCAAGACCCTGTATCCACAGGGCAGGAGCAGCAAGGGGCACGGACAGGCTCCCAGGGTGGCGTCAGGGTGCTGAGATGCCCACACCTGTTTCCCAGCACAAGCCACACCCACAGGGAGAGTCCTTTAACCACTATTGTTCTGGCTCCCTCCCTCCCTCTCTCCCTCCCTCCCTCCCTCCCTCCCTCCCTTCTTTCTTTCTTTCTTTCTTTCTTTCTTTCTTTTTCTTTCTTTCTTTCTTTCTTTCTTTCTTTCTTTCTTTCTTTCTTTCTTTCTTTCTTTCTTTCTTTCTTTCTTTCTTTCTTTCTTTCTTTCTTTCTTTCTTTCTCTTCTTTCTTTCTTTCTTTCTTTCTTTCTTTCTTTCTTTCTCTCTCTCTCTTTCTCTCTTTCTCTCTCTCTCTCTCTCTCTCTCTCTCTCTCTCTCTCTCTCTCTCTTTCTTTCTTGACGGAGTTTCACTCTTGTTGCCCAGGCTGGAGTGCAATGGTGCGACCTCAGCTCACCACAACCTCAGCCTCCCAGGTTTAAGCAATTCTCCTGCCTCAGCCTGCCTACTAGCTGGGATTATAGGCATGTACCACCACGCCCGGCTAATTTTGTATTTTTAGTAGAGACGGGGTTTCTCCATGTTGGTCAGGCTGGTCTCGATCTCCCGACCTCAGGTGATACGCCCACCTCGGCCTCCCAAAGTGCTGGGATTACAGGCATGAGCCACCACGTCTGGCAGCTTTGTGTCTTTCATGAGTGAACCAGATCCAAACAAATCTGGAGCTGATATTTTATCTACATAAGTTATACAGGATTCTACTGTTTCTGTAAATAATTTCAACATTATTGATAAAAATAAGATTGCCCTGATTGCTGTAACACATGATCACAAATTTCGTGACTTAAGATGACTGACATGTTTTCTCTCATAGTTCTGGAGGCCTGATGTCCTAAGTCAGGGTGCTGGCAGGACTGGCTCCCTCTGGAGGCTCAGGGGAGAAGTCTTCTCCCCTTACCTTCTGTGTCCCAGGCTGGCCGGCAATCCTGGGGTTCCTTGGCTTGTGGCCACATCACTCCAGTCTCTGCCTCTCTCTTCACATGGCTTTCCCTCTGCTCCTGTCTTCTCTTTTGTCTCTTGTTAGGATGACTGCCATTGGATTTAGGACTCACACAGATAATGCAGGATGACTTCGTCTCAAGCTATTTTACCTAATTCCATCTGCAAAGACCCTTTTTTGAAATAAGATCACATTCATGGGGGCTGGGGTTTAGGATATGGAATATTTTTGGGGGTCACCATTTGACCCTCTATAGACCGCTAACCCAATCTTATTTCCCCTCCCCAGGGAAATCCCCAGAGCTCTCTCTAAGTATTTATATGCATGTTTATACAATTACAGACATGTATACATGTTTGTGCACCTATAAACAAATTAGACCTAGGTACACATGCATGCACACCTGTAGATATGCATGGCTTGTGTGCATGCATGAGCACCTGTAGACATGCATGAGCACCTGTAGACATGTGCACCTATAGACATATAATGTATGTAGACATACATTGCTTCAATAGACTTGTTTGATGCAGAGTTGCCACAAATCCTCAATTTATTTAAAACAAAACAAAAAAACAACATTCTTTGTGAAGTGTGATAAAGTGAAACACCATAAAAAAAGGTGCAGCTCACATATATAAGCATTACATGTCTACAGGTGCCCATGAGTGATGTCTGCAGGTGCACCCACATATCCGCCAAGACCTTGAATGTCTACAGGTGTACATGCATGCACACAGGCCTTGTATGTCTACAGGTGCACACACATATGCATACAGGCGTTGTATGTCTACAAGAGCACATGCACACAGACCATGTGTTGTATGTCTACAACTGCACAAGCATTTAGGCCTTGTATGTCTACAGGTGCACACACATATGCACGCAGGCCTTGTATGTCTACAGGTGCACATGCATTTAGGCCTTGTATGTCTACAGGTACACATACACATGCACACAGGCCTTGTATGTCTACAAGTGCACATGCACACAGGCCATGTATGTCCACAGGTGCACATGCATTTAGGCCTTGTATGTCTACAGGTGCACATGCACATCCTCACTTCCTGTCTCTGTCACATTTTGGAAATTCTCAGAATATTTTAAACTTTTTGTTATTACAGCTGTTTTGGTGGTCTGTGATCAGTGATCTTTGATGTCACTCTTGTAATTGTTTTGGGGCACCAGGAATCACACCCATATAGGACTAAGAACTTAATCAATAACCATTGTTTGTGTTCTGGCTGCCCCATTACCTAGTTGTTCCCCAACTCTCTTCCTCTTCTCAGGCCTCCCTATTCTCTGAATCATGGCAATATTGAAATTAGGCCAATTAATAACTCTACAATGGCCTTTAAGTGTTCAAGTGAAAGGAAGAGTTGCACGTCTCTCACTTTAAATCAAAATCTAAGAATGATTAAGCTGAGTAAGGAAGACATGTCAAAAGCCAAGATAGGCCAAAAGCTAGGCCTCTTGTACCAAAGAGTCAGCCAAATTGTGAATGCAAAGAAAACAGTTTTGAGGGAAACTAAAAGTGCTGCTTTAGTGAAAACAAGAATTGTGAGTGAAACAGGCATATTGTTGATAGGAAGAGAGTTTAAATGGTCTAGATAAGATCAAACCAGACACACAATTCCCTTAAGCCAAAACCCAATCCAGAGAAAGGTCTTAATTCTCTTCAATTCTATGAAGCTTGAGAGAAGGAAGGAAACTGAAAAAAAAAAAAAAAAGTCAGGAGCTAGCAGAGGTGGGTTCATGAGGTTTAAGGAAAAAAGACATCTCCATAACATGAAAGTATCCAGATGAAGCAGCAAGAGCTGGTGGAGGAGCTGCAGCAAGTTATGCAGCAGATCTACCTAAGATCGTTCATGAAGGTGACTACACGAAACAACAGATTTTCAGTGCAGATGAAACAGCCTTCCATTGCAAGAAGATGCCACCTAGGACTTTCGTACCTTGAGAAAAGTCAATGCCTGGCTTCAAAGCTTCAAAGGACAGGCCGACTCTCTTGTTAGGAGCTGGTGGAGCTGGTGACTTTCAGTTGAAGCCAATGCTCACTTACCTTTCTGAAAGTCCTAGAGCCCTTAAGAGTGATGCTAAATCTACTCTGCCTACGTTCTATAGTTGAAACAACAAAGCCTGGATAATAGCACATCTGTTTACAGCATGGTTTCCTGAATATTTTAAGCCCATTGTTGAGACCTACTTCTCAGAAAAAAAAGATCTCTTCCAAAATACTACTGCTCATTAACAACTCACCTGGTTTCCACCCAAGAGCTCTGATGCAGATGTACAAGGAGATGAATGTTGTCTTCATGTCTATTACCAGATCCATTCTGCAGCCCAAGGATCAAGGAGTCATTTTGACTTTCAAGTCTTAATATTTGAGAATACATTCTGTAGGGCTCTAGCTGCCATAGACAGTGATTCCACTTGATGCATCTGGGCAAAATAAGTTGAAAATCTTCTGGAAACAATTCACCATATTAGATGCTGCTAAGAACATTCATGATTTGTAGGAAGAGGTCAAAATATCAACATTAACAGGAGTTTAGAAGAAGTTTATTACCACCTTCATGGATGACTTTGAAGGCATCAAGACTTCAGTGGAGGGAGTAACTGCAGATGTGGTAGAAACAGCAAGATAACTAGAATTAGAAGTGGAGCCTGAAGATGGAACTTGATTGCTACAATCTCATGAGAGAACACATGAGGAATTCCTTCTTATGGATGAGCAAAGAAAGTGGTTTCTTGAGATGGAGTATCTTCCTGGTGAAGATGCTGTGAACATTGTCGAAATAACAAAGGATTTAGAAATTACCTAAACTTAGCTAATAAAGCAGCAGAGAGGAAACACTCCAATTTTGAAGGAAGTTCTACTGTGGGTAAAATGCTATCAAATGGCATTACATACTACATAGAAATCTTTCATGAAAGGAAGATATAACCAATGGGGTAAACTCCATTCTTGTATTATTTTAAGAAATTGCTACAGTCACTTCAACTTTCAGCAACCACCACTCTAATCAAGCAGCAGCCACTGACATTGAGGCAAGACAATCCGCCAGCAAAAAGATGAGGACTCCTTGAAGGCTCAGATCATCCTTAGCATTTTTTACCAATAAAGTATTTTAAATTAAGTTATACACACTGCTTTTTAGACATAATGCTATTGCACACTTAATAGACTACTGTAAAGGATAAATATAACTTTTTTTTTTTTTTGAAACAGAGTCTTGCTCTGTCACCCAGGCTGGAGTGCAGTGGCACAGTCTCGGCTCACTGCAAGCTCCGCTTCCCGTGTTCACGCCATTCTCCTGCCTCAGCCTCCTGAGTAGCTGGGACTACAGGTGCTTGCCACCACACCCGGCTAATTTTTTTGTATTTTTAGTTGAGACAGGGTTTCACTGTGTTAGCCGGATGGTCTCCATCTCCTGACCTTGTGATCTGCCCGCCTTGGCCTCCCAAAGTGCTGGGATTACAGGCGTGAGCCACCACACCCAGCCAGGATAAACATAACTTTTTTTATAGCTAGTTCCAACAAAGCTTTATTTGTGAACTCTGATATTTCATATAATTTTCATGTCATGAAATATTAGTCTTTGATTTCTTTTCCCAACCATTTAGCAATGTGGAAACCATTCTTAGCTTGCAGTGCATATAAAAATAGGCAGCAGGCTGGATTTGGCCTATGTACTGTAAATTGCCAACCCATGGTGCAGAATATACCTGGAAAGCCTGTCACCTCAAAATTTCAAATCATTGCTTCCCAAAGATTTAAAGTGATTATTCAAATCTTCATCAGTAACTTGTTTTAGATCAGCTGGTTTCCATTTTGGACTCTGGTCTTTATCAGTTACAACAGCCCTAACGCCTTCATAAAAATCATGACCTCCCATGCAAGCTCGACTTAGCCGATACTCCATAGTTAGTACTTCTTGCAAGGTCTTTGAAGACCCCTCCATGAGTTACCTTTGTGTGATCTTTAGAGATGATGGAGACATTCTATTAATTACCTTCAATTGCTCTAGGGCAAAAGATGAACCATCTTGCTGTAAGTTTTCAATAATTTGTCCCACAGTATTGGCTGAAAAGCAACTGCTTATTTTGCCCATGTGTTCCTCAAGTATAAAAGGCTTGTCTCGATCAATCTTAGACTCCGTATGGTAATTTTCTAAGACAGCTGCAATATTTTCTTTTGAAGGATATTTCAAGGCTAACAAATCTTCCTCTAACATGCCCAACTTCTCAGAATCTACAGAGTGTGTAGCAATTCCTGCTCTGTACACATCTTCATTTTAATCTGAATCCTGTTAATGCAAAGGAGTAACCAAGTTTTCCTTGAAGTCGTGGCAAGAAATAACCTCCACTCACATCAGAGAATAGTCCTACTGCCGTTTCTGGCGTGGCAAAAAGACACTTTTTGTATCCACTCGAAGCTGCCCATGGACTGAGAGACCAACTCCCCCATCCATTGTAGTTCCATGAATAACTGTAACATAAGGTGTGTAGCAAGAACCAAAAGCATTATTCAGCATAGATTCTTCTCTGAAGAAAACTAGAGCTATCTTCTGTTTTGCCTTTTCAGCTTCCGAGATCACTCTGAGATCACCCTCAGCACAGAAAGCCGTTCCTCCAGCTCCCTTTATAACGATCAGGAAAGTTTCAGGCTCTTGCTCCCACTTCTCTAGTTGTGGATAAATCTGCCAAATCCTATTAAGAGTCAGTGCATTTAGGAACTTTGGTCTGTTTAGTATTATGATTCCTGCACACCCTTTTTTGTTTGTTTGTTTGTTTGTTTTTTCCACTAGCACGTCTTCTGCTGCATCTGTGTGCTTGGACTTTCTCAAATGGTGCAGTATGGTATTAATCCTTTTGAATGCATTAAACCTCGACATGAGCGTCCACACCTCCTGCTGCCCCATCGCTAAATACTCGAGAGCTAACACAGCAGAGCAAGAAGCACCCAGACGTTTCCAGCACCTCCAAATACAGTTTTTTATATGCATTGGGAAAATCAAAAATTTGTGTGGCTTGCTTTATTACAGTGGTCTGGAACCACTCAGCTCTGAAGTATGCCTGTATATACACTCGTGTGTATCTATAAACATGTAAATCCTGTGTAAACATATGTGTGCACCTATAGATGTGTAAGGCCTGCATCCACAGGTATGTGCACCTGTAGACATGTAAGGCGTATGTATACATATATACATGTCAGCTGTGAGAGTGGACTTCACTAATTGCTAATGAACAGAACATGTCAGAAATGATGGAATGTCACTTCCAACATTAAGTATTAAAAGATTCTGATTTTCCACCTTGAGTCTCCTTTCTCTCATTATCCTCCAGTCACTGATCTGGGGAAAATTAGCTGCCAAGGTTTCCCTGAGACCAGTGACCTGAGGTCATGAGGCCACCTTGTGTACAGGCTCACGTGGTGAGAGTGAGGCTGGTCAACAGCCAGGTGAGTGGGCTTGGAAGCCGGTCCCTGTCCCTGTTGAACACTTAAAACAAATCCTCTAATTGTTCAAGTTCAATATTGAAAGGCGAATTAGACTAAGCTTATTACGTATAGGTATTTAACTTTTCTACTTTCTTTCTATTTAATCTGTTAGTTTCTGAATTTTAAGTTACTGTCTCTTACAATGACTGAGAAGTTTCTACTTTATGTACATTGTGTGTTTTTAAGTTGTTATGTGCAGAAAAGTTTATGACTGACATGTCTTCTTAATGCATTATTCCTTTTATTGTATAAAAAACCAGTTTTATCCCTTTGTTATTTTCACCCTGACTTCTAATTTACTTTCTGTCAATACCTCCAGTTGCTAGCTTTTTATTAGCATTGGATTGGCATCCATTTCCCATCCCATTCTTTTCAACCTCTGTATGAAAGTTGTGCCTTGGTGCATCTCTTCTGTTGGTGCATAATTGGATGTTTTAAACCCAATTTGTAAGATTCTCTCTTTGGCTACATGAACAGAACTCATATTTATTATGAGTACTGATCTGCTTTACTTTTCTGCCAAATAGTTTATTTCTAGATATTATATTTCCCATTTTATTCTTTCCTCATAAATGTCATTGTTTTTAATTGATCATGTTTTCTCAGTTACTTTCCAACCTCTCTCTAATTATATTCAAAAATACAATTTTTTTCAAGCATCATTATTAAGGCGTCACTTTCGATGTGGTGATTTAGTGGGGGCTGTTGAGTAAAATTGCTATGAACATTCACATGCAAGCTTTTGTTGGATTATGTTTTCATTTATCTTAGGCAAATACCTAGGTGTACAAGCACCATACCATATGCTTAGTGTATGTGTGACTTTGTAAGAACCTTCCAAACTGCTTGCCAAAGGGCTGTCTCACTTGACATTTCCACCAGTGAGGTGTAGCATTCATACCAACACTTGCTACTCGTTATATTTTTCAGCTTTGTAACTTTAGCTAGTCCAGTGGTTTTGTGCTAATATCTTCTTGAGATTTTAATTTGCATTTCTCTGACAACATGGCAAACATTTTTCTCATGTGCTTATTGGTCATTTATGTATCTTTTGTTTATAAATGACATGTTGAAATACTTGCCAACATTTTGAAACAATCTGGTTTTTCAATATATTCTTAAGTTATGAGAGTTCTTTACATATTTTGGGTGCCGGACCTTGGTCTGAAATATGTATTATGAATATTTCTGCCAATATATGGCTTACCTCATTTTAAAAAAAGTCTAAGAAGAGAAGTTTTCTATTTTGTTGAAGTTTAAATTATCAGTTTTTTTTTTAATTTGGGATTTAGCTTTTTGCATCATATGCAGGAAATTTATGCTAGCCTCTATGTCACAAAGATTTTCTCCTCATTTCTTCCAGGAGTTTTGTAGTTTATAATTTTAGATTTAGGCCTATGACTCGTTTCAAGTTTTTTTGGTGTGTGTCTGACAGGTGCTGGTTTGTTTGTTTTGCTTTTGTTGTTTTTGTGCTTTAGCTGATATCCAGTTGTTCTACTAGTATTTGTTAAAAAGATTATCTTTTCCCCATTAACTTGACTGGAAAATCAACTGAACCCTGAAGTGCACATCGATTTGTAGGCTATTAACTTTATTCCATTGATCTGCATGTGTCTTTCAAAGTGGATATCACATTGACTTTGTTACTGAGGCAGACATGGAAGTCAGCTGGTGTAAGTTCGTCAGCTTTGCCCTAGCTGTGTTGGCTCTTCCAGATTCTCTGCATTTTCATAGAAGTTTTAGAATAATCTGGTCATTTTCTACTAAAATGTCTGTTGGGATTTTGATTTCAATGACTCTATTGATTAATTGGGGGAAAATTGATATCACAATATTGAGTCTTCCCATCAATGAACATGATATTTCTTGCCATTTATTTAGATTTATTTAATTTCTCCCAGAAATATGCTGTAGTTTAGCATATAATATGGCACATATTTTGACATTTTTATTCTTACATAGGTTTTGATGCTGTTGATAATGGACATGTAAAAAATTCATTTTCCAATTGCTCATTGCTAGCAGAGAGAAATATCATTAACTATTATATGTTGACCTTTTGTTATATGACCTTGATACATTAGTCAGTTAATTCTAGCAGCTTTTGTAGATTCTTTAGAATTTTCTACATCCAGAGATTATGTTATGTACAAATAAAGGCAATTTTATTTCTTTCTTTGCAATGTGTATGACTTTTGCTTCTTTTTCGTGCCGTATTGCACTGGGTAGAAGCCCCAGGACAACACTGAGAAGAAGTGGTGGGAGCAGACGTTGCCTTGCCCCTGATTATAGGGAGGAAAGCATTGTTTTTCATCATTAAATATGTTGTTAATTGTAGACTGACTGTATATGTTCTTTATTGGATTGAGGATGTCCCTTTCTCCCCTTATTTTGTTGAGAGCTTCAATTTTGTCAAATGCTTTTCTCTTTTTTTCTTCCGTAAATTCGGGTAATCAGGTAGGTTTTCTTCTTTATTTTGTTAACAAGGTGAATCATGTTAATCAATTTTTGAATGTTAATTAATCCCAAATTTTTGGGATGAACTCTATTCAGTCACAATATATTTTATTTTTATGGCTAGGTTTAATTTGCTAATATGTTATAAAAGAATTTGCATATTCAATGATAGCTATTGTTCTGTATGTTTCTTGAGATATTTTCGTCCGGTTTTGGTAATTTGGTATCAAGGTAGTTTGGCCTCATAAAATAAATTAGGAAACTTCTCTATTTTCTAAAAATAAAATGTATATTATTATTTATTCCTTAAAAGATTGATAGAATTTACTACTGAAGTCATATGAGCCTGGAGTTTTCTTTGTAGGAAGGTTTTTAAATTTTTTTTTTTTAGATAGATACAGAGCTATTCAGACTTAATTTTTTTTCTTATCTGTGGTATCTTTAAAAAGTTTCCCCACTGTATCTAAGTGGTTGAATATATTTGCATAAGTCTGTCTCTTTATAATCCTTCCTCATAACCTTTTTATGCCTCTAGGATCTGTGGTGGTATGTATTCTTTGACTCCCGATAGTGGCAATTTATATCTGTTCTTCTCTTTTTCTTGTTCAGTCAACTAAAAGTGTATAAATTTTATTGATCCTTTCAAAGAATGACCTTTTGATTTTATTGTTTTTCCATTTTTATTTTATTAATGGCAGATCTGACTTTTATTATTTTCTCCTCTTATTTTGAGTTTGCTTCGATATTCATTTTTGTCAGTTTCTTAAGGTAGAGGTTTAGGCTACTGAATTTAGACTTTTCCCATTTTTCAAACAAAGCATCTAATGCTATGCATTTTGTTTTAAGAACTGCTTTAGCTGAAGCCTGCAAAGTTTTACACGTTGCATTTTTAGTTTACATTTTTTTCAGCTTTTTATTATAATAAAATATATTCTGTATGTCTTTCTATATATTATAATATTTCTTGTCCTAAAGCCTACTTTATCTATACTAAGATAGTCACTTCAACTTTCTTATGATTAGCTTTTGCATTTTATACCCCTTTCTGTCATTTTATTTTAACCTGGTTCTGTCTTTATATTTACAGCTTATTTCTTACAGACAGAATAATTAGAGTATTGCTTTTCTATCATCTAATAGTCTCTTCCTTTTAATTAATGTTTTTACATTTTTTATATTTAGTGTAACTATTACTATGATTTGATTTAAATCAACCTGTTGCTGTTTGTCCCATCTGTTTTTTACTTCTTTGTCTTTCTTTTTTTGCATTTTTTTTATTTTGACATTATAAAATTATTTCAATTTATCACAATTATCATCTTACTAGTTATACCTCTTTATAATTATATATAATTTTAGTGGTGTCTGGTGTTTACAATATGCAACTTTAACTCAATGAAATACACCTTTAAATGTTATATCTCAATGTATATAATGCAAGACTTTTATAAGAGTGTGATTCCATTTCCCATTGTCATATATCTTATTTACACATATAAACCTCATAATGTAGTATTGCTTTTTGCATTAAATGATCAGTTATTTCTAAAAATTTCAAAAGTGGAAAAAATAATCTTAATACTTACTTGCACATTTATCATTTTGGGGGCTCTTTATTTTTTTTTATAGATCCAAGTTCTGAACTGATTTTTCTTAATTTCAGCATAAAGTTGTGAAGTTTTTTTCCTATTAACATTGTAGTTCATATCTACTTGTGATAATTGGATTTCTTTACTCAAAAAAAAGTTTGCCTTATGTTTGACAACTATTTCCCTGGACATAGAACTATAGGTTGACTTTTTTTTTTTTCTTTGCAACACTTTGTAGATTGTTTTCATTGTCTTTTGGCTTTCATTGTTTCTCTTAGGAAATCTGTAATCATTCTTATCTTTGTCTCCACTGTTCATGTTTTCTCACCCTCTAATCCCTGGCTGCTTGCAGGGCTTTCTTTGTACTTATTTGACTGGGCTTTTGTGAGCTTATTCTACCTGTGTGTTCATAGTTTTCATCAATTTGGAAAAATATTAATCATTATTTATTCAAGTGTATTTCTGACCTCTTTTCTAATTCAGGGACTCCAGATGTACTTCTATTAGATTGTTTAATGTTTTCCCATTGGTCCCTGAGATTCTAGTGTTTTTCTTCCCTCTCTGTGCTTATTTTTTTTTTAAATATATGATGCATTTTTATCTCTTTTGGTTATCTGATTTGTCTTCTGCAGTGTATAGCTCTATTTATTTTTGATGGTTGCATTGTATTCTATCTCATGAAAGTAGAATATCATAATTTATTCACCCATTTTTCTAATTAGGGCACTACATTATTTCCAATTTCTTGCCATTTGCAATGTTCGTGCAACAAATATCATTGTACATATATTTTCACTTAATTTATTTCTGTGGGATAGAGTCCCAGGTCTGGGATCTTTGGGCTAAAGGAATACTTATTTACTTTAAAAATTATTTACCCTTCCAATCTTCCTCACTTTTCAAATCCTCTGACTCAAACATTTCTAGTTGCTTATATACATATAATTTACACAAAATAATTAATATGATAATTTTATATGTTTTATTTTAGTGCAGTCATTTCTTTTCTTTTTCATCTTTGCTTTGTTATCATCTCCCCTTTTCCTCTGCCCTCTGAGTGACACTTTTCTGTAGCATTTAATCTGCTAAATCCATCTAGTGAGTTCTCATCTCAGATATTGACTTTTTTACCTCTAGAAGTTCTATTTGGTTCTTGCGTATATTTCTATTAGGTTTTGAGTGAGAGAAGCACAACATGAACAATTGGCTGTAGTTATACATCAAAGACCTAAACCAAACAAATAACAAAACCTGCATGTATTTGTGTGTAATAACAGCTGCATAGTATTTTGTAAAATATATACCAGATGGCCTAGAGGTAGAAGATACAATGCTATCATAAGTAATGCCCAAATCAATATTTGTGTGCCAGAATATATGTGCATGAATTTCTCTATGTTTGACAGTTAAGTGGAAAACTGGAGTTATAAGACCTTGCTTATGAACTCTCCTAATACCATCTGAATCTGGTGGTGATGGTGATGATGATGAAGACACAGGTATTTGATTACTGAGTCAATTTTTTGAAGTGTGTAGATTTATTTATGTTTGCTATTTCTTCTGGCCTCTGCTTTAGAAGTAAACATTAATCTTGTAATTTGTCCATTTCATCTAAGTTTTCAAATCTGATTTAGGAAACCACTTAGTCTAACCCAAGCAGGAAAGGAATTCTTGCAACAACACAGAGTCTTGTGGAACTCAAGAGCAGAAAGGTAGTCAAAGCTCAGGAAGGGCCTGGAACTAGGAGCTGAAAAGCTTTCAGCATGGTTTTCCATCTCTTTCCTCTTCCTCTTGGTTTTGTTTCTCTTCTTTTGCAAGATGGCTGGCTTTCTCTACTTTTTAATCCTCTACTTCTTCTAAGCAGCCAATTCACATGTTACAGTTCCACCCAAACCCTGAGAATAGATTGGTATTTCCCCATCCAAATCAACATTCCCAGGAAGGAGAATCTGGCTCACAGTGGCCACGAGTCAACTTCATCTCAGACAGGAGCATGAACAACAGACATGGGTGCCAGTTTCCCGTGGACATGTTTCCCGTAGGAAAGGCGGGAGTCTCCCTTTCTATACCTGCTTCTCAGTCAATTAGATTGCGTGAGTCACTGGAACTAAGCAGTATGATGCATTTAGCACATCTCCACTCTCCAGAATTATTAACCTGAAAGTATTTTTTTCTAAATCAAATTTTATAGGAAAATAAAGTTTTGATTCATTAAACAACTGAAAAATATTAGATGTTTATTACATGACATTCAATATTATCTTTAGTATAAATAGAAAAATGTTACCCAGTACATAAATATTTTCCTTGTTTAATATTCAATTAGTAAATTCAAGTAAATAATCGTCATTAGCCAGAGTAACTATGCTTCATTTGCTGTGCTAAACGTTCCTTAATAGATCAGACATATGACACTGTATTATTTCTCTTTATAAAAGTTCCATTTGGCACCTTTTAGCAGATCTCTGGGTTCTGTCTGCAATGGAAAAAAAACAATATATCTGATATAGATGAAAATTTTCAAACACTAAATATCAGTCTCTTAGCAACCATAGAAATTTAAAGAGTTCACTTTCTCAATACCCACTGAGAAGTGTCAATAATTAAATGTTTCCTAAAAGAAAGAGATTCAGTACATCTGCTTGGGAGAGTCTTGGGGGAGGCTCACATGATGTATGGCCTCAGCCCACATCATGACACTTAGCCATGGAACTGCGATATGTGTCCTGCCTTCGTAGCTGTCTTGGTGACAAGCTGTGGGTCGGGATTTAGGATGGTGTTTACTGGGCTCTTAGGTACCTTCCTCTGAGAGAGTCCCATCTGTAATCATTTTACCCTTCAATGTAGTATTACGTGCCTGCAAAAGTGATATTTCTGAGGATTGATACTCCAATACATCATAATCTGAAGGTTTTTAAGTTTATACTTTGTGTTCTGAACTAAGCAGATAACAAGAGCTAACAAGAGCTCACTTAGTCATTTCTCTGATAAAAAGTTATCTTCGAAGACTAGGACAATTTTGCAAATATTATTCTACTGCCAGCATTTAGTATTAAAAAGTGTCTAATTTGAAGGAAAATTTTCTTTGTTTCTTTCTTTTTTTTTTTTCTTTTTTTTGAGACAGAGTTTCGTTCTTGTTGTCCAGGCTGGAGTGCAGTGGCGCAATCTCGGCTCACCGCAACCTCTGCCTCCCGGGTTCAAGTGATTCTCCTGCCTCAGCCTCCCGAGTAGCTGAGATTACAGGCATGCACCACCACCTTGGCTAATTTTGTATTTTTAGTAGAGATGGGGTTTCTCCATGTTGGCCAGGCTGATCTTGAACTCCCGACCTCAGGTGATCCACCTGCCTCAGCCTCCCAAAGTGCTGTGATTACAGGTGTGAGCCACTGCGCCGGCAAAGGAAAATTTTCAAATGAGAATTAAGAGTGCTGATGCTTTGCAGAGGACGCCAAGTGACCTGAAACATCACCTTTGATTATTTCTAACAAGAGCACATCGTTTTAGCTTCTTGGAGTGGTTCGTAATTGGTTTCTAATTTGGGTTGACCCTGGAATACAAAAGAACCTCTCTGCTATTTTCTGACGTCATGAAAAGCAGTGGTGTCTTCCATTGCTCCGACTGTCTCTGAGCACTTGCCCACGAAGCTGCAGGTGTGTGGGAGTCTGGCAGGTGCACAGTCAGCAGGTGCGGGAGGCCCTGCTCTCTTGGGGTTTCTGTTTCTAGGGAAGCAGAAAGCTCTGTACCACTCAGGCCCTGTGGCCCTGTGCCTTCTGAGTGTGTCTTCCTCCACTCTCTGGCATGACTATAGATCTGCGAATAGCAGCAGATGTGTTGCTACCTGAGAATCAAGATCCATATGGAATTTTCATTGAGCTAGCTGGGGGAGCACTCATGAGATCACATTTGCTACGGAACAATGAAGGGCAACTACCTAGGTGAAAACAAAACCCAAAATGAAAACTTCAAATGGTCAGACAGGTGAGGAATCATGAATCTCTAAACAGGAATATATGTAGAAATGATTTAGGGTTTTTGGTTAACTAGAAATTCCCCATAAGTCAGCCATGGTGAAGATTCTAGTGTCATCTGATGTCTTCTTAGCCCTTGTTCATGAATACCTGGTGTCTATTCCTGGACTAGGAGGGCAGGAGTGCTTATCAGGCAGTACCTGAATAAGATGTTGGATATGAGGCTGTACATTTAAAGATGAGAATGCCTGGGGTCAGGGGCACGCCACTGAAGGAGATAGGATAGAATGATACTGTTATTAAAAATAAAATATGAGATAAATTGACACAGGTAGGATTTACCCTGAGAGATTTATTTTTGGGCTTCTTCAAGATATTAATTACTCAGGAATCGAACAAGCCTCTTTGTGAAAAGATCTTATGCATAAGGCCATTGCTTTTGGGAAATTTGGAGGAAGACCTTGCATTGAGCTTGAAGTACAGACAATTGTAAGGAGGATATGAGACAGAAGTGGTTTATCAGAACGATGATGACGTGTAACTAAATTCCAAAGACTGAGTCAACCATTCCTGAGAAGTAATTGTAGCTAAAGGATTTTGTTCTTCAAGTACCTACTACATTGTGCGTGTTTATGTGTGTTTGTGTATGTGTGTGCCTGTGTGTATAGACATTCTGATAACTTTTACAAAAGATAAATCTAAAAGCTTCAGTAAGAACAACAATCACATCGTATTTTCCAGAAATAAAATTTAGACTAGGTGTTAAGGCAAGTAGATCCTCAGAATCCAAGGCTTTTTTTTTTTTTTTTTTCCTTTGGAATATTGCTCTGTCACCCAGGCTCAAATGCAATGGTGTGATCTCGGCTCACTGCAACCTCTGCCTCCCGGGTTCAAGTGATTCTACTGTCTCAGCCTCCTGAGTAGCTGGGATTACAGGCATGCACTCTCACGCCCGGCTAATTTTTGTATTTTTAGTAGAGCCAGGGTTTCACCATATTGGCCAGGCAGGTCTCGAACTCCTGACCTCAAATAATCTGCCTGCCTAGGTCTCCCAAACTGCTGGGATCACAGGCGTGCGTCACTGTGCCCAGCTGGCTCTCTGTTTTATGGAAGGGTTTGTCTAACAGTTTGTTCCTGCAGCAGGAGACGGGAAGTCCCAGCAACCTTCTCCTTCGGCCCTGGGTGGAGGTAGCTTCTGGCTCCTGCTCACGTGTCCGGGGTGTCCAGCGTCGGAATCTGTCACCACGGAAGCCACGTCTAAGATCAGGCGCACGCTCTTCTCTCCCCCAGGAACAAACTCCTCCGTGATTTTGCATCACAGCCAAATTTCTCTGTGGGCGGTTGTGATCACGTGAGGGGGAGTTCAGCCATTTCCCAGGCATCCTGGGGCGGGGAGGGAATGTGATATGTGACAACGTGATAGATTCTCCGGTTAGAGGGGTTGGGGCCTGAAGATCATGGCAGGAAATCATCAGGCTACATAAATAAATGAATGAATGAACAAATGACCAATTAAATAAATCAACTACCTGGAATCACTTGCAGCAACTATCGAAAGCTGCTGTTTGTATTTTTATTTTACAGCACTGGTAATTGCTTTTTTTTTGTGGTACACTATGGCTATGATAGATTTTTCCCCTATAATTATAATTTCAGTCAATTTTTGCAATTGTTAAAATACTGCATTTTTAAAGAAATCCAGCTGTCTTTCCCTATTGAGCAGATCTTGGTTTTCTGTTGTTAATTCGATTGTGTTTTCCACTCTGGGTGCCCAACTCCAAGAACTCTTTACAGGGGCGGATTTATGATGGATGCCAGCTGGTCTGATAGAAGGAAACAGATATTGATTTTTAATATTTTCTCCCAACTTGTTTACTCTAGGATAATACAGCAGCTGTGTGGCAGCTTGTCTCAGAGTGGAAAGGATTATTACCTCTGCCTTTTGATGAGATAAATTACCTAGGATGACTTGAATGGCTAAAGGGGATACTTTGATGTTATGTCGCTTCATTTACCCTTATGACTAAATGATTATTGATTTTATATTTTTAAGCTCTTGAAACGTGAAAATAAGTTGGTGGAGAAGGCCGGCTGTGTTAGTTTTATTAATTTATTTCTGCAGGGCATAATTCACTTTGGACCAGGTTGTGAAGGTTTTGGGTTCATGACCGGCTGCAGATACAGTTGCAAAGAAATGGCTTATTTATATAGTCATTGCAAGTAGTCCCAAAATCAATACAGTCTGGGATTGGATGATTAAACTCAGTCCCTTTGTGGGATTCATTCCTGTAGCTGCTGCTGAAATCATGTTGACTGCAGCAGATCCATGTGATCAAGTCTACAAATAGCAAGTTTGTTCAAGTTGAAATATTACTTTTTTGCTCATCATTTTTTTTTATCTGCTGTGTTCACTCAATGACATTTTAACAGCCTGGGGGGGAAACAGTTGATTGACTGCTTCAATGAAATCAGTAATCTGCATTAAAAGAGTCGCCTCCAAGGACTTCTAGAATGTCCGTGGGTGGATTCACGCAGACTTTGATCGGAGGTCCCAGACTGCGCTGGATTTAGTTGTGGGCGCGTCCACCAGCAGCAGGAGTCCAAGGTGTAGGCTAAACCTTTAGCTGCTCCATGTGGTTTAGAATGACTTGGTGTCTCTGTGCGTGCGGGGCTCACTCTGTACATTTCTGTGAAATGTTGCTTTTTTTAATCACCATTTGACACGTTGGCACTCTTCTACATTATCTGAAACACTCCCATATCACTCCATTTCATCGATTACTCCTGATATAAGAGCAGAAACGCTGTCTACACAGAATCAGGTTCTGTTTTGATTTTTTTGTAATTTTCCCTCAATTTATTTTCATACATTTTAAACATAATTTCCTATGTCATATTTATTCCTTGTTGGTAAAATTTTGTTTGATTACTGAGACTCGGGCATCTCTTAATTGAGTTTAACGTTTGAAATCAGGAGTTTCGATTTTTATAATCTTCCCTGCTTGCCCTCTACTCAGTCACAAGAATACCTAATGCAGTGGGGAAATGGAAGCAGGAAGGACTGATTTTCTGAGAAGATTTTGCGTTTATTTACTCAGTCTGTCAAAGACCAAAGTTAGCCAAAGCCAGAGATTCATGGTCTTGATGGAAGCTAAGTCTTTATTTTCAGTCTAGCAAAGTTTTCAATCTGGCAATTTTCCTTCCCTGTCCTTCATCCACGCCCCAATTATTGGGCTTTGAGAGTTTGAAGAGATGGATGAGCAATGGTCACTAGTCTTGTCCTGGGATGTTTTAAGAGTCAAAAATTTATGTATCAGCTGGGCGCAGTGGCTCACACCTGCAATCCCAGCACTTTGGGACTTTGGGAGGCTGAGGCAGGTGGATCACTTGAGGTCAGGAGTTCGAGACCAACTGACCAATATGGTGAAACCCTGTCCCTATAAAAATAGAAAAATTAGCCAAGCGTGGTGGTGGGCACCTGTAATCCCAGCTACTCAGGAGGCTGAGGCACGAGAATCACTTGAACCCTGGAGGCAGAGGTTGTGGTGAGCCAAGATAATGCCACTCCACTCCAACCTGGAGGACAGAGAGAAACTCCATCACAAAAAAAAAAAAAAAAAAGAAAAGAAAATTATGTATCAGTGGAATTTGATATATTACTATTAGTCTTGGCAATTTATTTCGGATAAAGCTACGTGCTTATAGAACTTAATACCTGTTACCTGAGAAATCTGTGCTATATCCATTCAGGAAACAATTGTGAGACATTTCACATTCAACATAGGACTTCTCAATGTTGTAAGCAATGGTAGCGTGTTCGTATGGAGTTAAAAAAAGGTGTAAAACATTTTTTTGAACTTTATTCAGTGGTCATGTATAATTAATATGCAGTAAATTATATGGCTCCAGTTTAAAGCTTGTTTAAATGCATAGAATTTGAAGTAGAATGAAGAAATAAAATAACTTTTGGAGTGCTGTAATGTAATATGTTGATCAATTTTATAGGGGAGTGGTGAATATTTAATTAATCACCTTTTGACAATTATTCACACTGGTCGGAATCAAGGTCTCCATTAAAGCCGAAGAATAGCTTCATTACAGATGACCCATAAAAGTGTCAACTGCTGGCTGCGAGGACAAGTAATTTCCTTTCCCTTTAAAACCATTAGATGGAATGATGAGGGCGGAGAGGGTGATGGAGTGCATAATCGTGTGATTACAAAGAGAAGCTCAAACAGTAAATTTGACAGCTACGTTGGAGGGGAAGAGGATAAGGGTTATAAAGTGACAGCTGTATTCCTTCAAAGTGCTTTTAATTTTATAAGAGGACAAGAATGGCAGCTTTCTGGTTTTCGCTGGACATTTCTCTTCACCTCATCGTGTGTGTTTAGGATTTAGTCGTGCCAGGCTTTTGGCACTGGTGGATGTAAATAGAGGGATAATGCTGACGTTTTTCACAGTACCTCTCTAGATGACTCTCAACAGATGGAAAATGCATCCTCTGCCCCCTTGATTAATGGCTGGGAAGCTGGCCCTCCTGGAACTGCGTCTGGACAGCAGAGAGGGACCCGTACGTCAACAGAATCCGTACACGCGTTTCCAGGCTTGGCTTCGAGGACTCAGAAAACATTCATCATCGAGGCTCCTGTTCAGCCTGAAAACCATCTCAAAAGTTGATAACTGCTTACATTTCACTGAATCCATTTCTTAACTTTTCAATATTGGCCAAGAACCCTGACGTTGATCAACTTTCAGATGTCGAGATAGGTCTCTGGGTTTCAGAAATTCTTGCAGATTTTTTTCCTGAGTGAAAAATATTTTCCTTCCCAAATGACTCAGTTGTGAAAATTCATTTATGAGAATGTCAAGATTCCACAGCCTTGGAAAAAATGATACAAAATAGACTCATTTTGATGACTCCCCTCTTCCCCACCACACCGACAGTAGGCACATTTGCTGTGAGGACCAAAACAGCTTCAAGGGATCAAAGCTGTTAGGCATCAAAGCTGCCAGGTTGAATTCTCTGTGTTGTGAAAAGTGTTTTAGACCTTTGAATTTAATTGTCCGTGTAAGTGGACTCCTTAGCTTAAGTCTGGCAAAATGCAAAGGACTAGGACTGATTTGAAAATAAACATCACCTGAAGATACTTATGTTTTCAAAAGTTCAGGGCATTTTGACCACCACTACGGTTTGTTTCTTAAACCTCCTCTTTATTTCTTTGAACCTCGTTTATTTGAAGATCCTACACCCATGGGCAACCTGGCTGTAGTGCACACACCTACACACACAAGTTCAAGTGGCCACTTTTAAAACTAATGGCTATTGACTCTGGTTGGGAATTCTGTGATGTTATCTCGCCTGTAAAGACTTCGCGGTATGCCGTTTACATTGTATCTGGTGATTGTATAATCATTATTGATTTTCCCTGTGTGTAGTACCTATGTCAAACAACCTCATATATTTAAATGGTGATTATTTCAGTTATATATCTACTATTAGATAAGATCAAAGGTAGTTAAATGTGCGGTAGATGGGGGAAAGATGGCATAATGTACTTGTGCCTCTACCTTTGCTATTATACAACTCAACAACAATTGACAGCATTTAATAATTAACTTTCTAAAACATGTTGAGATTTTGGGCCTGCGGAAGAATGAACCTTGGCAGATGGAGGGAAAGTGTCAAGACCCACAGCTCAAGGCCTCATGGCTCCGGGAATGCAGGCAGCAGGATGAATGGCTTTTCAAAGGTCTTGGGAAATCATTCTGGGTGCTTAATTTGTGCCTTGTTTTTGTACAAATACTTTTGAAGAAACGAGAAACAAACTTAGACCTATGTGTAATTTCCCCCAGGATGTAATCACGGTTAATCCTAAGAGCAGGATTCCCTGGGAGCCCCACCTCGGGGGAGGAAGCGGGCCTGTTCAGGTCCATCTCCGAGGCAGTGTGATTATTTTATTAATGATCCAATGGTATTCTGTACATGCTGGGGGAGGAGAATCTCTGCTCTGGCACATTTATTTGAGAGCACACCAAGCTGGTTTTGTTGTTGTTTTTTCTTGCTGCAGAAATTTTCTTAACAACATTTTCATTTTCCAAAATATATTTTGAGTTACAGTTTTTGGAATTCCTTATAACACACACACATACATATTTATTATTTTTACAATTATTAAGACTACATGTAAGACAATCTAATGAAAGTTTGTGGCAACTGGGAAAGACAGCTCCATGAAAAACAAATTCTAATATGAGGCTTCACACACATGCAACCCATCTAGACTTGTTGGAAAGTCTTGGTCGCCGCTGTCTTCATGTGCCCAGCTTGTGCCGTCACGGTCGGCCCTCCTTTCCTCCCTGGTTCTCCTCCTCTGAGAGGCTGGGAGGGCTGGACTGACTGCCGAGTGGGCTTAGTGGGCCGGATTGGGGGCTTTTCTGCTGGGTGGAGGTCCGGGTGGAGGACAGATGGTTTGTGGCTTCACTGGCTTCATTAGAGGTATTATGCAGTGTATCTCCTAGGCCCTCGTAATTTTTTTTCTTTTACACAATGTACATTAGGAGTTATCCTGTTAGTTAAGGCAGCTAGTGGAACACCACCATAACAACAATAACAAAAACCAGAACAATGCAAGGTTATTTCAGGAAACAGGAAATTCTTTTTTTTTTTTTTTTTTTTGAAATGTGGTGTCACTTGTCACCCAGGCTGGAGTGCAGTGGTGCAATCATAGCTCATTGCAGTCTCAAACTCCTGGGCTCAAGCTTCTTGAGTAGCTGGGACTACAGGCCTGAGCCACCATGCCTGGCTGATTATTTTTATTTTTTTAGTAGAGACAGGGTCTCATTATGTTGCCTAAGCTGGTATCAAACATCTGGCCTCAAGTGATCCTCCCATCTTGTCCTCCCAAAGTGCTGGGATTGCAGGAGTGAGCCACCACCCGTCTCACAAATTATAACGTCAGATTTATTAGCTTGAATGATTTATTTTAATGGAACAGTTCACATTTTCAGATGAAAAGAGTTTCGTGAGAAATGTACCAAGATATCTTCTTTTAAGTTTTCCAAAATGCTCTTTGGATTTAGTCTTTTTTCTTTTTGAGACAGAGTCTCGCTCTGTCGCCCAGGCTGGAGTGCAGTGGCATGATCTCAGCTCACTGCAACCTCCGCTTCCCAGGTTCAAGCGATTCTCCTGCATCAGCCTCCTGAGTAGCTGGGACTACAGGCTTCCACTACCACACCCAGCCAATTTTTTTGTATTTTTAGTAAAGACGGGGTTTTACCATATTGGCCAGGATGGTCTCGAGCTCCTGGCCTTGTGATCCACCCACCTTTGCCTCCCAAAGTGCTGGGATCACAGGCATGAGCCACCGTGCCCAGCCTGGATTTAGTTGTATGTAAAATCGAACAAGACCTGATGAAGAAGAGGAAATCAACAGTGGTATTTCCCCGTGTCCTGTGGAATCCATTGTGTTGAAGGCGGCCCAGGGCCCCAGCAGTCGGTAGCTTGCACTGAGATTTTCCTGCATTTAGTGAATATTCTTCCCTGACACAGGCTGAATGTCTGTGTACCCCCAAAATCCGTATGTAGAAACCCTCACTCCCAAGGTGACAGTGTGAGGAGGTGGGGCTCTTGGGAGGTGATTAGGTCAGGGGGATGGAGCCCTTCTGAATGGGATTCAGGGTTCGAGGCCTTATCCAAGGGACCCCAAGGAGCTCCCTCATCTCTTCCACCGTGTGAAGGCACAGAGAGAGGGCGCCCTCTGTGGACCAGGAAGCCACGGGGAAGCTGCAGGTGCCTTGACCTTGGATTTCCATGGTCCGGAACTGTGGGAAATACATTTTTGTTATTTATAAACCACCCAGTCTATGGTATTCTGTTAGAATAGTACAAACCGATGAAGACACTCTCTTATAGCCCCAACAAATGCCTCCCGCAAAAACTCACTGTTGTTTGACTGGAAGGGTCGCATCTAGACGTGTTTCTTGAATTTTCCTTGATTTCCTCAAACACCACATTCTAGCTGTGACATGAAAACTGGGCTTCACCAGATCCTCACCCACGTTTTACCTTGACAGGAGTGGAATAAAATATGATTTGGGTCATATTCTTGTCAAAATTCAAGAACCGTTCTCAGAACAGTTGATTACATTTTTATTTAATTTGGTGATTTTAACTGATTTCATGTTTAGTTTTGGAGTCAAATTCACAACTTTTACCCCTTAAGCTAATCTCATATAATGTTCAATGGCTTAATGTATTGCTTGCCAATGAGATGTTATTTTCTTTTAGTTGAGGTCAAGGTTGTCATATTGTAGAAAATCTTCTAAGTTTCAGGGAAATGTAAACTTTTCTCTGGGGAAATCTGATTGTGAAATATAAAATTTGCTGTGTTATGCAAAATGGCAGCTTCTTGCCCACAGAAAGATAGAAAGCCCAGTGGTCTTGTTAATGACAGTGGATGTGGTCCTGGAGTTCACGTTCTGTTCCCTGTGCTGGAGGAAGCCCTTTGGGAGTAACACGAGGCCCTTAGCCCAGTGCCCACTGAGTGCCTGCCAGATAGGGTGCTTGCTGTTGAGAATCGAGGCAGGAGCTGGATACAACTCTTGGCTATCAGAGAGTAGACTCCACACATCACTGGGATGTGATCTGTGCACAGTCAGTGGGATGCCAGGGTTGGGGAGAACAGGCCCCCTAGGGGGCTGGAGGTCTTCCTGGGGTTCGCTGGGCTGGCGGCACTGGGGCCTTCTCTGGAAGAGTCAGTGGCCGGCCTTGCAGCTTCAGCCTGGAACAGTAATGCCATCAGAGGTGACCTGTATGTCGTCCTAGGCCAGGTTTGTCCTGGAGCTGCCCGGATGAGGAAGCATTTCCAGGAGAACCTGCTTGGGCAGGGAAGGACCTAAAACCAGAGGAGCTGAGAGGGCAAAGCACCCCAGCAGACCTTACGGAGGGAACCAGGTCAGTGCCCCTGGGAGCTCAAGTAGGCCCAGCCTTGTCTGCATGATGAGTAATGGGGGTTGAGGCAGCCAGGACTTTCACACACCCCACTGCTCAACTGCTGCTTCCCCAGAGCATGTTGGCAATTCCCAGGCACTGTCAGTTCAGGCACAGCTGGCTCCAGAAGCCCACGGGCAGCCTCTGAGAGTGACACAGGAGTTGGCTGCTGGGCATGAAGAGAATCCTGGGGCTGGAGCAGGACGCTGGTGATGAGGCGTGCAGGGCTGTGGGTGAGCAACAGACAGTTCTCCTCACCTGATGGAGGGGAGAGATGCATTTCTCAGTAGCTTGGCTGACTGTATTCTCATTTTGATAGCAAACATACTTCCTATCTAAATTTCTAAAATGCTCATGAAATTTGATGACTTAAAAATCTGTTTAAATTAGCCATTTGAACATTTTGTTTATGTCAAACCAAATAACAAACACAGAAGAGTTTTCTGGTGCCAACGAGTGTCATGAAGAATGAGCATTGCAGTGTGAAATATGAGAGCCATGGTAAGCGATGGGTGAACTTGTGGAGGCAGAGGAAGTCATGAGTTTTTATTTTATTTTATTTATTTATTTATTCACATGTGTCTTTATTGTATAATGATTTATAATCCTTTGGGTATATGCCCAGTATATGCTGGGTCAAATGGTATTTCCAGTTCTAAGTCCTTGAGGAATCGCCACACTGTCTTCCACAATGGTTGAACTAATTTACGCTCACCAACAGTGTAAAAGCATTCCTATTTTTCCACAACCTCTCCAGCATCTGTTGTTTCCTGACTTTTTAATGATCGCCATTCTAACTGGCGTGAGATGGTATCTCGTTATTGTTTTGATTTGCATTTCTGCGATGACCAGTGATGATGAGCATTTTTTCATATGTCATTTGGCTGCATAAATATGTTCTTTTGAGAAGAGACACGAGTTTTTAAAGGGAAACTGGCAAGGCCACACAAGTAGTTTTGAAAGTTATCCTTGGCTACAAGGATTGATAATAAGAATGGTGCCAGCCTGAGGCTGGATGGGCAGTGGGTGGGTAGAAGTCCTCGCAGAAGCGACTGCATGAGGTTGCAATGGCTTTTGTGCAGAGCTGTGGTTTTTTTGCAGTCTTTTGCCATGGTTATTATTAGCACTCTTGTATGAGGACTGCCCCCTTCATGGTCTTCCCCAGATCCATCGTGTCAAGGTAAGTGCCTCCATTTTGATTCTGACAGCTTTCACAGATACCATTTTCAGGGTGTAGATTTTTATCCACGGTGCAATTTTACTGACAGCGGCTCCGAGAGCAGCGTAGTTGTGTGAATGGCCAGCTCCAGACAATGTGCCCAGATTGGGACACATTTAGACAGGAGAAGGAATCAAGTTAAGGAGATAGGGAGATAGATTAGGGCAGGATACCTTGATAGGAAGAGGAACTGGGCACAGTGACCTTCGGGAGCAGGTGACCACATGAAGACCAGGCAGAGACCCAGGGGTGCATCCAAGAGCCAGGGAACCACCCCAGGGACTGCCAGAAGCACCAGGGGCTGGAATAAGCAAGAACCGATGCTTCCCAGCAGGCGTCAGAGGGAAAATTCCCTACAGGGAACGCCCAGCTGACACCTTGACCACGCACTTCTGGTTTCTGGAACTGAGAGAGTAAGCTTCTGTTTTAGGGCACTCAGTGTGTAGGGCTTTGTTTTGGGAGCCTCAGGAAACGGGTACAGACCCAGTTAATAAATGAGAGTCATGCATGCGTGGACAGCAAGAACATGTGCTTTCAATCTGTGAACTCTTCCCGGAGATCCCGCATTATCTTGGAAGGAAGGGGGATCCATCTACATTCCTGGACTGGAAGCAAAAGGAAGGAGGGAGAGTTGTAGGGCTGACTTCTAGGGACTCCGTGTGGTAGGGAGCATCCCTCTCACTCTTCTCCGACCAGAGCCTGCGGTATGAGGGCGTGAGGGTGCTCGCTGCCTCCACGGATGCTGGTGCCCAAATGCTGCCTTTGCGGGAGGAAAGCCATTTTGATTGGCAGCGGACATGCACCTGCAATTCTATTAGCGTGTGCTCCTTGGTTGGCTGACTTTCCATTATGTGTGGGGTTGGTGCCTGTTGAACAGACTCTGATTGGTTCCCCAAAGGGGGTGGGCTTTCCTTGTGTTCCAAAGTCCAATTGGTGGTTCCAGTTTGTGATGCTTAAAGCTGCTTAGAGGAACCAGCTGCTGTTCTTTTAAATCAGTTTGATATCCAGTCATAGAGCTTATCTAGAGCCAAATAGTCTGTTTTTGCCAGAAACATCCATCGCTTTTGTGAGCTCTTGGGGAGTCTCAGACATTACATGCTGCCCAGGGCTGTCTTTTCTGCAGGAACCTGGGAAATTATATCAACAACAATAACTAACATTGGGGTGCTTACTCTATGCAAATTATTCAGTTTGCATGTGTTAAATAATTTAATTTTGCACATGAATCCTTTGAGGTAAATGACAGGATTATCTCCATTTTACACGTGAGAAAACTGAGGCCCAGAATGATTGAGTAACTCGCCCAAGAATCCCCAGCCTATCAGTGGTGGGAAGTGATGCAGGCCCCACTCCTGTGACCCAGAGTACAGAGTGGCCCTGTCCAGGTGCATGCTGCCATATGCACTCAATTTTGAACATTATTTCCCCGAAAAACTCCGAGTTGTAGAATTAAGAAACTATATTACAAAATCCTAATGTAAATCAATTTTTTAAAAGTTTCTTGAAGTATTTTTACTGCAGCTTTTTTTTTTTTTTTTCCGAGACAGAATTTCACTCTTTTTGCCCAGGCTGGAGTACAATGGCATGGTCTCAGCTTGCTAGAACCTCCAGAGTTCAAGCAATTTGCCTGTCTCAGCCTCCCATAGCTGGGATTACAGGTGTCCACCACTACTCCCGGCTGATTTTTGTATCTTTAGTAAGATGGGGTTTCACCATTTTGACCAGGCTAGTCTCCAACTCCTGACCTCAGGTGATCCACCCACCTTGGTCTCCCAAAGTGCTGGGATTACAAGTGTAAGCCACTGCACCCAGTCAAACATTTCTTACTACATTGCCCTAAATTATTAAAAATACAAATTTTAATCATAATACAGTAGCAGATACTTTTGTTCATATTCTAATTTTAAATGTGACCTAGTGTTTCCCTATAATCATAACTTGGTTGATTTAAAATACTCTTAACATGTTAAGAAAAAATTTTTATTTCGATGCTCACATTTGCTAGAAATTTGGATTTTATCAAATGTGACCTCCCTATCTCTCAACTCATGTAGTTTTAACCTTAAATTCCTTGTGTCATACAACTATAGCATTTTCTTGAATTGATCTTCAAATCATCATGCAGAATGACCAAGAAATTTCTGATCAATGGAGCCAGCATGCCTAGAACATAGTTTGATATAGGAATGGCATTTGGTTGCCTCTCTGCTGTAGGGTGGGTTCACTGGGAAAGCATACACACCAAGGAGACAGGGCTGAAACAATCGCTGTGTTCCCTGTCACCCTCAGTGGTGACATTTTTGCCCCCACCCTCCCACACTCCTTCATCTCTAGATCTCTACCCAAGGCTTCCTCCAAGGCTGGCACGATCACTGCCACCATGGCCAGCCCTTGCCTCTGTCTCTGCCCATCATCCCGGCTGTGGAGTCGAGGAAAAGGCTGTTTCCTCAGAAGGAAAATTTCTTCCTGCTACTGTAGGAAAATTAAATGATGGTCTAGAGCGTGAGCATTTATCTTTCTATAATTGAGTGGCAGTTGCATCTCAACCAGAGTGCTAAGGTATTTGCTGTAGTAAGACCAGTTTCCCCTGGAAGTGTGACTCTAGAGTGATCAGGGTAACCTGGAGTAGGCTTCTGGGATCCCAACTTTCTTGAGTGCCTTAATACCATGAGTTAAGGAATTCTAAAGAGCTCTTCAGATATCTCACTCACATTTCCCTTGCTTATTATTTTGATATATTTTTACCAAAATTGCTAGCTGATTTCCAAATTGTCCAAAAAAGCTAATTTGGTTGTTGGACTAAACGAAACTAGCTTGCAGATTATATCCCTTTGCAGTATTGATGGTCCACAGCAGACTGACAAGTGCTAATTGAAACAGTAGCGGAGAATATTTCAGGTGTAAGTAGCCAGTGCAAAGGAATGTTCAATCTTTTTATTTTTCTATCTCAGATTCAAAGAACTTTTATATTTTTATAATTTGGTTCTTATTCTTTATCAACATGAGAAAAAATAATTAGGCAGGGCGCGGTGGCTCACGCCTGTAATCCCAGCACTTTCGGAGGCCAAATGTGGTGGATCACATTTCTCTCATATGATGCTGCTGAATGATCTTGTTACATGTTTCTAATTCAAGCATCATGGGAAAGTAGTTTTACAATGATGCATTTACTGGGTACTTTATTGACTGGAAAGCTCTGTTTATTCTAAGAGAAGATATTTACAGAAACTACATAAGCTGGCAAGAGCAAGATAGACCATAAAGAGTCTCATACAACATTTAAGAACAACATTTTATTGCTTCCTTATGCATAGTAACTTTTCAGGTCATTGAAACATTGTTTCATGTAAAATTATATTTCACCAGTTGTAACCATTGTTTCACCTTGTTTGAGCCAATTGTAAGCAACTTGAGAAGCAATAGGGGAAAATTAGATCATTTTAACCTGTTGTCAATGATTTTTGCCAAATGACTGCAGTGCCGATTTTCCAACTGGAAATATTCAATAATGTCGAGATGCCACGGCTTTCAGAGATGTTTCAGTTTGAAATTGTGAAGCATAAACACACATGTTAAAATTTAATTAAAAAATGCAAGCTAGGCTGCACGTGGTGGCTCATGCCTGTAATCCCAGCACTCTGGGAGGCGGAGGCGGGCGGATCACGAGATCAGGAGTTGGAGACCAGGCTGACTAACACAGTGAAACCCCGTCTCTACTAAAAATACAAAAATTAGCTGAGTATGGTGGCACGCACCTGTAATCCCTGCTATTCAGGAGGCTGAGGCAGGAGAATTGCTTGAACCTGGGAGGCGGAGGTTGCTGTGAGCTGAGATCACGCCACTGCACTCCAGCCTGGGTGACAGAGGGAGACACTGTCTCAAAAAAAAAAAAAAAAAAAAAAAAAAAAAAAAAAAAAAAAAAAAAAAAAAAAAAGAAAGAAAGAGAGAAAAGAAAAGAAAAAAATTCAAGTTAATGAAATACTTGATGCACTCCTATTGCCTGGAGTTATGAAGTTGGATGACTTGGAAGACATTTCTTGAGGTATTTCTTGTGATTCTTTCTAAACTGCCTCGTGCAGAGCCTTCTGCGGTGTTTGCAGACCCACAGCAGCCCTGGTGAGTGCTCGCCGGGATGCACTAGCCTCTGTAAAGTCCACTCTGCTTGCTTCTTCAAGAGCTGGCAGAGCTTCTCTGGTGTTCACGGAGTTTATTTTAGGAATTTCCTGCGTCCCAACAGGAATTTTCTAATGCCAAAACTTTGGTTTACATCAACAAATCAATCAGTCCCCATCATGTGCAAGCTATGCTTGCTCACTGAAGAAAATCCTTTTGGATCTATGCCTCTTCTTACCCCTTGTAGCCCTACATTTTATTTTAGTTTTCTTAATTAAGGAGAGTCCACAGCAAATCAGCTCAGAGGCAGGGATGGAATTGAGACATGGTGTGAACAAGGCTCTGGATCTGGTTAGCCGGGATTTTTTTGGAGCTGCCCTCCTCCGCATGTTGCTGTCACACAGACCCATTTTTTTTTTTTTTCACAGTGGTGAATAGAAGCAGGACCTAAACAATCACCTTCACCCACACAGCCTCCGGAGGATGAGGATGCAGTCCTGAGCAGGCGTTTTCTCCAGGTTCATCGGCCTGAGCAGAGCCACGGGCTCCATTGCCCCAGAAACCAACCCAGGGTCTTGTGCTGTGCTCCTTAAGCTCCCCTGATTACATGGCTCTCCCCAGGGCCCACTATTGTCAGCTTCTCCCAGAGAAGGTGGGGTGGCAGGGTGAGGTGGTTATTCTTTGCACACTTCCATGCATGAAGAATAATTCACTATTATTGATCACGGTGATTCAGGCTTCAAGTGCTGATCATGGTGATGGAGAAATCTCTAAAAAGAGAATCGGGAGCACCTAGCTGCTCTTCCCTCAGATTGAATGGACCGATGTCCCAGCTCCCAGCACATCGGCCAGGCCTCAGGGGGCTGTGTGTGTCAGGCAGCGAGAACCTGAAGCAGAGCTGCCCAGGCCCTCCCTGCCACCACCTGCACCTGGCGGGCCCCTCGGCTCCATTCCTTTCACATCATGACTCTGAGCTCTTGGTCCCCACCCTGATGTCAGCCCAGCCTGTTTCATGACCCAGCATTAGGAACTCTGTTCCCCTCTTGCTGTGCTGAATGGATCCACTCCCCAGGCCCTGATCCAGCAGGGGCTTGCAGAGAGACCCCCACATTGGCCCTGGCCTCAGAGGCTGACCCTGCTTGGGGTCCCTCCACACCTGGAGCACTGCCAAGGGAGGTAAGGGCAGGCTGGGATCCTCTGTCCAAGGTGTCTCCAGATGGAGGGAGCCTTTTCACAGCACTGAGCTCTCTGGTCCTACCTAGGTGCTCAGTGTGGCCGCAGCAATTCCTGGGGCTAAGTCACCCGGCACCCGGTGACCAGCCACGAGGGCAACAGCAGCCAGGGGCCACGCATCCCTCAGAGGCACACAACAGCAAAACGGCTTGATAGGTAAGACAATATCTGCGACCCAGCTCTTCCTCGGGTGTTTCACCTTTCATTTTTCTTTTCTCAGAGACAGGCAATGTCTGCGGTTCATTGAAAATCAGCTTTTTTCGGAGAAAGCATATATTTCCATTTAAAAGGTGCTGCAGGACTTCGCAACATCCTTGATGCTTTCACAGAGTCATTGCTGCTTGAGGGTAAAAGCAAGTAACCCAGACACCTGGGGGCTCTGCAGAGAAAGGAGGCAGGCAGAGCTTCCTGCTGGGGCAGGGTCCACAGGGTCCAAGGGCGGGGGAGGTGTTTGGGCTGGAAGGAGGGCACTGCTGGTAGACAGGGGCGGGCGCAGGATGTCCAGGTCCCCGGATGCTTCAAGGTGGGGGCTTGGTCTGTGGATCAGGAGCCAGCAAACACTTGTCCGGATGGGATGGTGGCTCCGCTTACTCAGCCAGAGCTGGGGAAAGAGTGACTTTGGAAGGGCAGGGTCATGAGGTGTGGGACACCCTCACACCCACAGGGTCATGCAGTGGAGGGTGGGAACATCAGCCTGAAAAGGAGGGGCTGCCTCTGAGGGAGGAGGAGTGAGGGCAGAGTGATGTCCATCCTCAGGCAGCTTCCCTGTCCCCCAGGAGCCTCTATACTTGGGCAGCTCCCAAGACCACTTAGACACAGTCTGTCTGCTCTGTGCTCTCTGAGGTCACTGAAGCCTGAGTGTGGAGCCACCTGAGCTCTGGACAATGGAGGAAGCCTGTGGAAACAAGAATTGGTTTAAACAAATTCTGAAGGATCCGTTCGGCTTGGTCAGTGGACGTGCAGGACAGGGTTCACCTGTAGATGGAGCACCCTGATGCGGGAGAAACACAAGCAGGTTTTGAGCCTCTCCAGGAGTCAGTCTGGGTGCAGAAGTTCTGAGTGGAGGAAGAACAAAGTGGTGAGGTCAGCCCAAGGTGGAGGATAGTCTCCTCTCGCTTTTACAAATGAAAGCGCTCACTGGAAAGTGAGAGAGTCTGCAGCCGCCGTGGGGTCCTCTGGCCCCATGAGTCAGCTCTGGGAGAGGAGCCGGTAGGAGACCACAGTCTCCAGAGTTCGAGGTTGGCACTGACCACGAGAATGTTCTCCTGCATCTCAGCTTTATTTCTACCTCACTCAACTGGAATTCCATCTGTTCAGCAGAATTCAGCCCACCCCTTTAGGTGGATGAGATGCTGTGATGTAAGAAGAAACAAGACAATTTCTGAAAGTTTGGGGTTATGAGGATGATCAGGGCATAGATGCGGATGGTTCCTGTCAGAAGCAACAAGAACATGTGCTATTATCTTTCACAAGGTTTTTCGCTTTCCTTGCCAAAAGTTACTTAGTGAGTTGCTGGGTCACAGGGGACAGGACTGACCCGGAGAAGATCCATGGGCCTTTTGAGCACTGCCATTTTGCAGGTGTACACACTGACACTGACCATCAGGCTGCGGGTCCAAACAAAGCCCCAACTCAGCCAAGACAAATCCCTTCCACCTCCATTGTTGATAACGACCTCTCAGTAGTCTCATGCTGGAGATGCTTTAGATCTAGATTTATTACTATTTCTAATAATAATCAAAATAAAGATTGTTTGTTCTCCCCACAGCCCTCCACAAAGATTGATTTTCCTGAGGTCTGCGTGGGTGCACGGAGCTTTCCTTTTCTTGAGTCTGCAAGGTGGATGGATATTTTATTGCATCTATCTCTTAGATTCCAAATGAATGATTGGCATCATATTGATACACTCACAAGAGGATAGTTTTAAAATCACGTATCTTTATCTAATACCTTTATGAGTCCATCAATTACATTCATTGGGCAGGTCCTTTGATTTTTATGAAGAAATTCCTTTTAAGTAAGGAGAATGGCCATATATGGAAATGCCTTTCCTTTCAGTCCATCAGAGTCCTGCCTTTTCCAAGCAAGTTTCCTGCCTCGCTCTAAGTCACTCATTGTGGAGGTTGCTCTGGGTGGCAGAGTTGGTTACAGTGGCTTTTCCCAGCCATTGTTTTCCTGTGGAGGGTTTCTGTCGGGAAGTGTAGCCTCCCGTTATTAAACCATAATTAAGTCCTCCAGGCTCAGTTCCTTACGCTTGCTAATCTTGGTGACTGTTTACATGCTACTATTTGTTAAATGGCAAAGTTTATTGATTGGGCAAATTCAGTCCCACATTGTAGATTTTCTCTCAGCCTGTGTTCCTACATGTGGTTCAGCATTTTTAAATGTCAACTGCAAAGTATTATTGATCGGTAATTAAAAGTGTAGAGAAAAATTAGCATAGTAGAAGTTTGCGGTCATTAGTACAAGTACCGTTGGGCAATTATTTAGCATGTTTTAACATTTATTTTCCTTCCTGTTATTGACACAGAGTATGATGCTCACCACATAGTTTTTGTTTTGCTAAAAAGGAAAGTTTTAACATCAATAAGAATTAAAGACACGTATTTCTGTTAGAAAATTTTCTTGTCAGTTTCCCTGATGCATAAACAAGCTGATCCAAAGACTACCTGTGCTCTCACAGGAGTGAAGGGGCTGAATCTGAACTCCATGGGCCATCCTGAGGGGGCTCCCCCGACTTCCTTCCCAGGACCCGGCAATGGGGGTCTCGTGCTGAAACTGAACAAAGAAAGTACAAACCTGGTTTAGGCAGGGATAAAATAAATTGCTTGTATTAAGCAGTTATTTTGTGTCTGGGAAATGTTTATCCCAGATTTTCTCAGACATAGTGCAGATTTCAAAATTTTTCATGATTTATTTGAAGGTATATTTACAGTAATCAAGTCATATGAACAGATTTTTGTTCTGAAAGCATGATCACCCTGACTAGTAGGTGTAACCAAAATTTATATCCTTATCGTGTTTGAAAAACTGAGGCACAAACCCAACAATGTAATTGTGCAAACCCGTGTGAGCAGGGTTGGATGTGGGCTGGGAAAGGGCAGAGCCAGGGAGGTTCTCAGGATGGGGATCCATCTTTACTTCAGCTGTGGGTACATTCTCGGGGGTTCTCATGACGAAGCCACCACTCTCAGATAAAGGGGGAGGCTCATGAAGGACCTTTAAAACTCTGTACTCGGGCTGAAGGCATGAGTCAATACAGAATTCTTAGAAATTCCAGAAAGACTATGGCAAGTGGCTGGGAAATAGATTTCTTAACGGAAAAGTCTTGAGGGGGTCAGGTGCAGAAAGCTTGGGGCCTGGACTTAGGGTAATAGCATTGGGACTCTGAGGGAGAGGTGGCCAGGAACATTAGTGCAAAAGGGAAAGCAGTTAAGATTGTGTTATGGTTTTTACCCTGTGAATTAAAACATGGACTAACTTATCTTCTTACTCATTAATCGGGGCACCTACCCATTTATCCACTTACTATCTATTCTATCTATTCACCTATTCAACCATCTATCCCATCCATTCATCCATCACACATCTACCCACCCACACATCCATCCACCCTCCATCCATCCTCCACCCATCCATCCACCCATCTATTCATGCATCAACCCATCTACCCACCTACCCCCATCAATCCACCCACCCATATATTCCTCCCTCTACCCACGCATCCATCCATTCATCCACCCCATCCATGCTTTCATCCTCCCCACCGATTCATCCCTTCGCCCATTCATCCCTCCACCTATCCACCTTCTTTTCTATTTACTCATGCATTCATTCATTCTCCATCCATCCATCCACTCACCCACCCATCCACCATCCATCAATCCATCCATCCATTCATCCATCCATCCATTCGTCTACCCCCCCATCTGCTTATCTAACAAATCAGCATTTATCAGGCACTTCAGAGTCTATTTTTTAAATGTTTATTTTCTAATAGAGGAAAAGCAAGGAATAGTTGTGATGTAGAAAGATGACTATGAGCCTGCTATGCTGGGGCACTCTCAGAAGTTTAAAGAACCTGGGAGAGGAGCCAGTGTTGGGAACTCACTGTGTGCAGGGCATGGCTGACACAAGCAGACAGGTGCTGAGGATCCTTGAAGGTTGTAAAAGGGGTAGCAGGGACTTGGTTTTTCAATTTGGGTGAAGAAAGTCCACTACGGTTGGCAAGGGAGGATCCCCAGGGGTGCAGAAAGAGAGGGGAGAGTAGAGTATGGAACAGGAAAAGGTTATTGAACTTGACAAGAAAGAGGTGGCTGTCATATTTTGAGAGAATGTTTTCAGTACCACAGTAACAGTGAATCTGCATTGTAGGGATTCAAGAAATAAAATAGCACAGTTTTACATAATGTGCATAATAAATGCAAAATGAAGTGAAATAAAAGTAAAACACACATAGGAAGTTGAAAAACAAGACCCCACGCTGGATGGAAAGAAAAACAGGTTATTGTTTTTGGCCTAGACTGAGCAGGACAGTGACACATTCAAGATGGAAGGAAACTTTGGAGGTGTCTGCTGTATTACGATTGTTGGTTTTATTGCTTTACTCACTAGCACTCACTCCCTTACTTGTACCTGTTATGATTTTTGGCATATGGTTGGTGCTCCGGGACTATTGTTTGAATGTTTGGATGCCTGAATGCTGAAGACAGAGCCCACGGGTGGATGGCATGAGATGATGGAGGTGGACGTATCAAATTTACACTTGAACCAAGCCCTGCAGGCAGTGTGGTGTCATAGTCAAGAACGGAACCCTTGATTCCCTGAGATGGCATCCTGCCCACATCCCTTATCAGTTGGTGACTATCCACAAATCACAGGTATTGCAGCCTCCCTTGGCCTCAACATGCTCATACTGAAATGTGATACTAATACCCAGCTGGTAAAGCTTGTGGTGAGGACTCAATGAGATAAGAAGCTCAAGGTGACTGTAAGATGACTGGATGGCACCTGGCACTTGGTAAACACACAACACATGTCACCTGTTTCATCCCATTGTTGCTGGGAGCGTTAAGCCCCTGGGGAGCTGTCAAGGATATGCAGCACATCAAAAAAGAAAGATGAAATTCATGGAAGTCAGCACGCATCCACTAAGGGAAATCCCGTGCCTAACAAAGCATGTTTCCTCTGTATTGATAGAATTTTGTGTTAGGGTGATAACATAAATTTGATCTCTTTTGGTTTGAGCAGGCATTGCACAGAGTGTCTTATGAACAGAGAGAAAAATGCAGACTGGGCAAGGGTTAAGTGAGGTGAGTGAAACAAATGTTGAAGGGAAGGGTTGCAGATGATGATCACAGCTTACCCTGAAGGCAGACTCTAGGGATCAGATAAGGCCAGGCTGGGGCTGGTGGTGATTAGTATTAGTACCTCCACAGGACTGTCAAGATTCCCGTAGTAATCAGACCAGCACGATGGGCCAGAAATTTACACAATGAAACCAAGATGGGTGGAGGTACTGTGAGTCATTTTCAGTAAAATTTTTAAACTATTAGAGTTGGCCCTCATATCCACACGTTCTGCATCCTTGGATTCAAAAATATTCAGAAAGAAAACAATAAAAAGCAGTTATACACACAAAAAGGTAATATGAACAAACAATCCCAATACAGAATAAAAACTATCTACCTAGCATTTGCATTGCATTAAGTTTTATGTGTAATCTAAGATGGTTTCAAGTATCCAGGAAGATGTGAACAGGTTGTATGCCAATACTGTGTCATTTTGTATCAGGGACTTCAGCATTTGCAGATTTTGGTATCCATGACAGATCCTGCAGCCAGTTCCCCGTGGAGGCTAAGAAACAATTGTACTTTAATTTCTGCCTTTTTTTTTTCCTGGAAAACACACCTCAGATACATTCTGTTCAACGGCCGTCTGGGGAAGATTTCCTCTGCAGCCCCAAGTATCCTGTTGAGTGTTGACAGGTGGCGGCTGGTGGTGAAGGCCACATCACGTTTCCAATTGGGACATTCCGGCTATGGTTTTAGAACACCCGGGAAATGGGGGACTCCACACGACAGACTGAAGAAAACCAACAGACATTGATTCTGGGATTTTAGGAATTCACATGAGGATGCAGTGTCAAGGAATCAGGGCTCTGTGCTCCCCCGAAGCCAGCAGGTTCGGTGGCCTAGGGTCAGTAGAGGGAGGTGTCCATGGTGGCAGCCAGGCCCTTTGGGCATATATTGAGCCAGTGGACTTTTACAGTAAGCAGGTTAGGGACAGGCCCTGAAAGTCAGAGTGGAGGGTCAGAGTCAAAAATGAATGAATTAGGGCCGTGAGTCAAAGCCAGCCCAGGGGCAGGTGGTGGCATGGAGTGCTATTTCCTGAGAGCCTGAGGTCATCTGTGGGCCATTCCTTCATCCTTGAGCATATTGGTTCATTCCATCAACGGTGCCTCCTTCGCTCCTCCTGTGAAAACTGAACCCTGGGGACTCTGCCAAGGAGGCAGGTGGGGTCATCCTCTGGGAGTCTGGAGCCTGTGCTGAGTGTGACAGGACTGGGATGAAGCATGTGGTCTAACCAGGGGCTCTCAACCTTGGGGTACACAAAGTACCCACCTGCAGACCACGGTCTTGAACAGAAGACCTGTGCTGGGTACTTCCCGAGCTCTGACGGTGGGACAGGTTCAGGTGGGTGCATGCAGGAAGCTGCGCTGCCCGTGGTCTGGGACAGTGGAGTCGGCATGACCTGCAGGGGAGGGAAGTTGAGGCTGAGCGAGCACCCCTTGGTGATGGGGGGCGTGTGACATGGAAACACAGACGCGGGGTCAACAAGGAGTTTCCCTACGAGTTAACTCCTGCCAGTTTTGGGGAGGCGAGGCAGAGCCTGCAGCTGTGGGCATTTTGGCTTCTCCCCATCTTTGTCCTTAGGTCTCCCTTCCATGTTTTCCAGGACTGGAAATGGCCCCCTGATGTCCAGAAGTAGAAGTGCTTTATGGAAGGTGGAACAGGAGCGGGAGGCAACGGGCTGTTGAGGGGTCAGTCTGCGATGCCCCTGATGCTGGCCGGGGGACCGTGAGGCCCCAGCAGTGCCCTTCAGTGTGGGCCGCTAGTTCTGCTCTCTATCTGCTGAGGCAAAGAATGCTGACGTGTGAGCAAGGTCCAAAGAGGGTGTTAAACTAAAATTCAATAAAAGTAATAAACAGAAGCACTGCTCCAATGAGGATGAGCTCTGTGACCTTGCAATCTGCAATCAGCTTCACAAACCAGAGAGGAAGGTGAATCCGATGAGGACCAGGCTGGAGATGAACATCAAGGAACATGGATGCTTCAAGCGCAGCGTTGCTGTTAAATAATTCAAGGAACTACACTTTAAAAGAAATGAAATCTATTAAAAGCTGTATTATCGTTTGACTAATAAATGCTATATAGGCACAACAAATAACCAAATAATTAAAGCAAATCCAATTTCTTAATGCAAACATCCTTTAAACAGTCCTTAGTTGCTTTTTTTTTTTTTTTTTTTTTTCTGTTGCTCAGACTGGAGTGCAGTGGCATGAACTTGGCTCAGTGCAACCTCCTGCCTCCTGGGTTCAAATGATTTTCATGCTTTAGCTTCCCAAGCAGCTGGGATTACAGGCCCATGCCACAATGCCCAGTTAATTTTCGTGTTTTTAGTAAAGACAGTGTTTCGCCATGTTGACCAGGCTGGTCTTGAACTCCTGACCTCAGGTGATCACCCGCTTCAGCCTCCCAAAGTGCTGGGATTACAGGTGTGAGCCACTGCGCCCGGCCCTTAATTTGCTTTTAAATATAAATATTAAATAATACCGAATACTTCACATGCTCCTTTCACTAGCTCTGCTTTCCTGGCGAGTTTCAACCCCTGGTTTGAACTGTGATTGTGAACTCTTTCACCCGGGGCATCACTGCCCACCTCGCTGCTCCTAAGGGTGCTTTAGCGCATTTTTCTTGACTAGTGATTGATTTGATGTGGCATTGATTTGATGAAGCATTTTGTACTGTTATAATTTGGAAGGAAGTAAAGCTTTGCCAGTAAGGCTGGCCACAAAGCATCATAAAACATTTTCATTTGATTTATTCAATTTATTGTACACTTCTATTTTTTCTTCTTTTAATTGTACCATGTTATCTGCATATATTTAGAAATGGTCCCAGTGTTAGATATTGTATACTAGTTGTTTACTTGACTAAGGTTACCTGGAAAAAAGAAAAACCTGAGACTAAGTACAAATGTCTTTATTATTATTAATATTTAAATTCTGCGTTTGTGCTTTGAAGACTCTCAGGAAGAATACTCAGGTTTTCTAAGACAACTCGGATTTGCACCTGCCTTCTAGGAAGGGAGTAAGGCTATGTTCACTTACAGAGGGTGAAGATGAGGCCCAATGCGAGCTGAGCGCCCAGCCCGTGGCACATGAGAAGGGCTGGAGCTGGGCTACCTGGGATCCCGGCTGCTCCCTACACCGACCAGGTTGTTCCATGGAAAAAATACCCTGGCTCAGCAGAACCACCCCCTGAACGGCACTCACAATGTGAACATCGCTTCGTGGACAAGCACATCCCGTCCCAGTAGAGAAAAAATATGGGTGTGTATGTGTATTTTGCCTACAAAATACCATACAAATCCAAAAAATATTTCTCAGATATTGTTCTGACATAAACACACTTTTTGCCTAGAACGAACATTCCTACATTTGCTTTATTAGAGAGTAATTCCTATTTAGTTCTACATCTTCATAATTTTGAAGGTTTTTTTTTCTTCTAATATTCACAAAGGAAGACCTGGAACTCTTTTAAGATTTGGGAGCTGCATCTAATAGTGTTGCTGGAAACTTAGGAGGAAAAAGCTGTCTATTGGACAATTTTTTTTTTTTTTTTTTTTGGTGAGACAGAGTCTCGCTGTGTTACCCAGGCTGGAGTACAATGGTACTGTCTCAGCTCACTGCAACCTTTGTCTCCTGGGTTCAAGCAATTCTCGTGCCTCAGCCTCCCCAGTAGCTGGGATTACAGGCGTGTGCCACCACGCCTGGCTAATTTTTGTATTTTTAGTAGAGACGGGGTTTTGACATGTTGGCCAGGCTGGTCTCGAACTCCTGGCCTCAAGCAATCCTCTCACCTCGGCCTCCCAAAGTGCTATTGGACAATTCTTTAAAATAGAAGGTCTTTCTCAAAATGCCAAAGTATTAACAACTTTTATATTGTGGGTATGTGAATAGTGGGAAGGCTTTTCTGATATAGTTACGCACAGTACGTCATTTCCGTCAGCAACGGGTCACGTATACGACACTGGTCCCACAAGATTTTAATACTGTATTTTCATTGTACCTTTTCTATGTTCAGGTGTGTTTAGAGACACAAATACTAACCATTGCATTACAATTACCTCCAGCCCTCAGTACAGTGACACGCTGTACACGTTTGTAGCCCAGGAGCCATAGGCTCTGCCGTGCAGTGTAGGTGCGTAGCAGGAGACACTATCTGTGATAGGCTCTGCCGTGAGTGTAGGTGTGTAGCAGGAGACACTATCTGTGATAGGCTCTGCCGTGAGTGTAGGTGTGTAGCAGGAGACACTATCTGTGATAGGCTCTGCCGTGCAGTGTAGGTGTGTAGCAGGAGACACTATCTGTGATAGGCTCTGCCGTGCAGTGTAGGTGCGTAGCAGGTGATACTATCTAGGTTTGTATAATGACACTATATGATGTTTGTCAATGACAAAATCTCCCAACAATTCATTTCTCAGAACAGAATCCTGTTGTTAAGTGATGCGTGACTATGTAACATCCGAGGTTACTTAAAAGTGTAAGATGGATTCCTACAGCCTGCTAGTCATCCTGTAAATGGAATATTGGGCGAAATATTCTCCTATCCAATACACAAGATCGTATATATTTCCTGAAGGAAAAGGCGTTGGTGTGGGGGCATTTCTAGAACACGAAGATTGAACGCAAGCCTTGTCTCTGTTCCCAAGCCTTTGACGGAGTCGAAATCAATCTGCCGACTGGGGTGGTCTTGCACAAAACCACAGACCGTGTATTAGCACAGTCCTCCAGTTCCAGTCCTTGCGGGAATGATCCTGCTGAGAAGTCAGTGTGCCATTCTGTTGCTGCAGCTGTGGTGGGCACAAGTGAAGGATGCGCTGGTAACAGGGCCTAAAATGAGCTGATGACTCTTCCGCTGGGGATGACAGGGCAGGCCAGTGCCCTGTGAGGTGGGAAGAGGCTGGATCTCACGCACCCCTCCTAACTCTGTGCCCCTGCCCAGTGTTGTAACTTTTCGCCAACCACCCGGCCACCCCCATCTGGTACCTGCTCTCCACATGTCTTTTTCTAAATCCCCCCCACCCTTAATCAGGAGATGATTCCGCATCCCTGGCTGGCTACTGCCTTTTGTCTTGTTGCAGTTTTGAGTAACTGTGGTAGCTCTGCACAGACTTCAGGCTAACTGCTTCTCCCGGGGAACCTGATGTGGAGCCATCACAGGGAACCAAGGCCAGCGGGAAGAGCAGGGATCCAGGCTTCGGTCACCCAGGAACGCCCAAGCTGTCAGTGCCTCGGCTCAACACAGGGGTCAGGAAATAAGAGCTTCTCTGAGGAACCAGGAATATGGGCTGCCCCGAAGAGAGCTCAGGTCTGAAGCAGGAAGCCCTGGGAAATGTTGGCCACGACCACGGTGCTAATATCAGCCAGGGAAGGGAGGATCGAGGCAAGTCGGAGAGCTCCTGTGGGCATGGCCCTTCCGTGATACAGCTGGAGGCTGCACACCTTAAAATTTGCAGATTTTGAAAGCATCGTGCCTGGGCTTGCAGGGTCTCTGACACGAAGAAGACCATCTCTGGGGGCTTTCAAGGTGAACTGTGCCCAGACGGGACACTTGGGAAGGCTACCCCTCCCTCCGGGGTGATCAGGAGGAGAAGGCAGTTGAAGGGGTGGGGTCTGCCAGGTGAGCAGCTTTGACAGGGAGCATTGGCTGTATATTGGCTGAGAAGGCTGAAGGCTGTATGCACAGGGGTAGGAGCTCCAGCCTGGGGGAGTTTTCTCCTGGGTGAGGCTTGCCTGAAGGGAGGAGCAAGAGCTATGGTTGCAAATCCACAGCCTGGCTGCTCACTTATTTTACATCCGTGGGACTGATGGGAGGTTCCATTCTGGGACTTGGTTTGTTGCTTGGCAAGGGGCCTTGGGAGCGTGTTCCCTGCGGGGGGCGGTGCTGCCTGGTGCTGGTCGGTGGCTGTGTAGTATTCCACGGTAGCCCTGTGCAGTGGCTCTGCTGACCCTGCCTTTCTAGTCTTCTACCACGAAAACAAGCAATAGTGAACATTCTTGTGCACATGTCTTTAAGGACATGTGCATGTAGGATGGATATCTGAATGCCTATGCACAGATTTTTAAATGATGAGAGGTCACTGAAATCTAAGGAGCATACCACGCCAAGCATTTGAGTAGCTGTGATGCAAACTTAGGGTATGCACAGCACGGTCCACTGACTACTGAATACGTGTCAGCAAAATGGAAAGAACAGAGAAAAATGGGAAAAATTAGGAGCTCAGAATAGCCAAGACTGCAGGACCCTGGTTGAGAGAGGCGGAGGTGGACTCTGAAAGAGAGTAGGTAAGTAAGTTATTTCTTCCTGCAGGGGCAGAGCAGAAATGCCACCCAGTCCATAAGGTAGGATGCCCATGCTGGAGACTGCAGGAGGATATGTACGTTCTGGGAAGAGCAGAGCCCTTTCCTTAGGGCAAAGGCATACATTAAGACTGCCCACTCCCACATGCCCTGTCTTGATATCAAGCTAAGGAAAAGTTAGGGCAAGGTGGCTTGACATGCCTTGGGCCAGTCGGTCTGGCTAGAAGTCAAGGCAGAATGAGCAGTCATCATTATATAGATTAATTGGCTCTAAATTTTAACTGTAAAGTTATAATGATATTTCCCCTTTTATTTTCAATGCACCCCCTTTCACAAAGTCTTTCCTGATCCCCCAAGTTTAGGGTGGCAGCTTTTTCTTTCAACTCTCCCGAGCTCTGTCTTTTTCTGAAAGCCCTTGTGTAGCTGATGTCAGTGTGATGTCAGTGTGACATCAGTGTGTAGCTGATGTCAGTGTGATGTCAGTGTGATGTCAGTGTGTAGCCGATGTCAGTGTGATGTCAGTGTGTAGCTGATGTCAGTGTGATGTCAGTGTGTAGCTGATGTCAGTGTGATGTCAGTGTGATGTCAGTGTGATGTCAGTGTGTAGCTGATGTCAGTGTGACATCAGTGTGTAGCTGATGTCAGTGTGATGTCAGTGTGATGTCAGTGTGATGACAGTGTGACGTCAGTGTGATGGCAGTGTGACATCAGTGCGTAGCTGATGTCAGTGTGATGTCAGTGTGATGGCAGTGTGATGTCAGTGTGATGTCAGTGTGATGGCAGTGTGATGTCAGTGTGATGGCAGTGTGACATCAGTGTGTAGCTGATGTCAGTGTGATGTCAGTGTGACATCAGTGTGTAGCTGATGTCAGTGTGATGTCAGCATGATGTCAGTGTGTAGCTGATGTCAGTGTGATGTCAGCGTGATGTCAGTGTGTAGCTGATGTCAGTGTGATGTCAGTGTGTAGCTGATGTCAGTGTGATGTCAGTGTGTAGCTGATGTCAGTGTGGTGTCAGTGTGACATCAGTGTGTAGCTGATGTCAGTGTGATGTCAGTGTGATGTCAGTGTGATGTCAGTGTGTAGCTGATGTCAGTGTGGTGTCAGTGTGACATCAGTGTGTAGCTGATGTCAGTGTGATGTCAGTGTGATGTCAGTGTGATGTCAGTGTGTAGCTGATGTCAGTGTGATGTCAGTGTGATGTCAGTGTGATGTCAGTGTGTAGCTGATGTCCTCCTTCCAGATGGAAGAGAGCTGATTTTCTGTTGTTTTTATCCCGGGTAGCAAATGCTAGAACTTCTTATACTTAGTTATAAGAAAATAATAAATATTTATTACACTAAATCATAGAAAGAACGAGAATGCTGTTTGGTCTGTTGAAGGTTCTTGCTCATTGAGTTTTTATTTTTATTCCTCTTGTGTTTCACCTTAAGGTTCTACTAACTCAGTTATTTTTGTAAACGAGAGGGTGGAAATAATACACAAAAGTGAAATGGTCTTCTGATCGTCAGAGAGATTGGAGACACATAAAAGTGAAAGTGCCATGGGGGACAGTGAAGAAACACAGAAGTCAGTGAAGAACACAAATGAGACAAATAATTGACTGTGTATGTGTTACAAAGGTATCTTTCCAGGTGTCTGTGATGAAACTTTTATTGAAAAATGTTCCTTCTGTGGGTCTGTTTGCTTGGCACCCTCTGTCCTGCCCCACTTTACTGAAACCCACCTTGATGAATCCATGCTTGCTGTGGCTCCTGGGTGTGCACAAGGGAGGTGTTTGGGGACTTAGACCCCAGCCATCCTCTTTCGCAGATCTTGACACATAAAAATTGTACTGTTAATGAAGACAAAAAGGAACAAAAATGGGAGAAGAGATGCAAAACAAAAATTTGAGAGCTTTGTTGTTGAATTTGTTGACTCTGAGATGCATTTTTTTTTTTTTTTTTTTTTTTTTTTGAGACGGAGTCTTGCTCTGTCACCCAGGCTGGAATGCAGTGGCACAATCTCAGCTCACTGCAAACTCCGCCTCCCGGGTTTACGCCATTCTCCTGCCTCAGTCTCCCAGGTAGCTGGGACTACAGGTGCCCGCCACCAGGCCTGGCTAATTTTTTGTATTTTTAGTAGAGATGAGGTTTCACTGTGGTAGCCAGGATGGTCTCAATCTCCTGACCTTGTGATCCACCCACCTCGGCCTCCCAAAGTGCTGGGATTGAGATGCATTGTTTTATTGGTGAAATAGGAGAGATTCAGAGAACCTTTGAGCCACAAAGTTATTCCCTCTTGAATATTGACAAACCTGCAATTAATGCTTGCCCAGCAGCCTGAGTGACCTGGACAACAATTTACCTCTGCAAACTTTTGTTTCCTCGCTTGAAAATAGGAAAAAAAGCTACCTCCCTTCATGGGGAATTTAAATGACACAACACCTGGCTGCCAAGGTGGGTGGTCTGTGCATGTGCATGTCTCGCTAGGCTCACCGCGCCTCTGCCCCATCCTTGCTACCTCCCGTCCTCCCCAGAATGTCCAGTGACCGACAGTTCGCTGCTGTTTCTACAGAATAAATTCCATCAAATCTACTTCATAAAGACCCAACACATATTCTAAGTATTGACCACTATTCTAACATGTCCTGAAGAATATTTGGAGAACGTTCCTTTAATATTAAGACTTTTGTCTCCTTTACTGTGCAGAAGCTTTTTAATCAGATGCAATCCCATTGATCTATCTTTGCTTTTATTGCCTGTGCTTTTGGGGTCATATTTAAGAAATCACTGCTCAGATCTATGTCCTGGGGCTTTTCTCCGGTTTTCTTTAAGTAGTTTTAAAGTTTCTGGTCTTATGGTTAGGTCATTTATCCATTTCAAATTGATTCCTGTAAAAGGAGTTAACTAATTATTTCTATTCTTCTGAATATGAATATCCCAATTTTCCAAACATCAGTTATTGATAATACTGTCCTTTCTCTTTTGTATGTTCTTGGCAACTTTGTTGCAAGTAAATTGACCGTAAGCATGTGGGTTTATTTCTGGGCTCTCTGTCTTATTCTATTGAATGATGTGTCTGGTTTTACACCAGTACCATGCTGTTTTGATCACTGTTGTTTGGTAATACATTTTGAAGTTCAGTACATGATGTCTCTAAGTCTGTCCATTTTGCTCAGGATTGCTTTGGCTCTTTGAGGTCTTTGGTGGTCCTTTACAAATTTGATAGTTTTTTCTTTCTATTTTTGTGAAGAATATCATTGGAATTTTGATAGGGATTGCATTGAATCTGTAGATTGCTTTGGGTAGTACAGACATCTTAACACTATTAATTCTTCCAGTCCATGAACACAGAATATCTTTCCATATATTTGTGTCATCTTAGAGTCTTTCATCAATGTTTTATTGTTTTCAGTGTACAGATCTTTCACTTCTTTGGTTAAATTTACTATTAAGTATTTTATCTTTTGATGTAAATGGAATTGTTTTGTTAAATTTGTTTCGGATAGTTCATTGTTAGTGTACAGAAACACTACTGATTTTTGTTAGTTGATTTTGTATCCTAAAATTTTACTGAATTCCTGTATCTAGTTCTAACAGTTTTTTTGATAGAATCATTAGAATTTTTTATATATAAAATTATATCATTGGCAAACAGAGGGCAGAGATAACCCACAGATTGGGATAAAATATTTGTTAGTCCTATGTTGAATAAGGCACTAGTACCTAAAATATACAAGGAACTCAAACTAGCAGTCAAAAGGAAAACAATAACCCTGTTTAAACATGGGCAAATGACTTAAATAGACATTTCTCAAAAGAAGATGCATAATTGTCCAACAGGTATATGAAAAAATGCTCAACATCACTAACCATCAGGAAAATGTACATTAAAATCACAGTGATTCCCTTCACAGCTGTTGGAGTCGCTATTAGCCAAACGATGAACAATAACAAGTGTTGGTGAGAATGTGGAGAAAAGAGGACTCTTATACACTGTTGTGGGACTATAAATTAGGGCAGTCATTTTGGAAAACAGTATGGAGCTGCCTCAAAAAACTAAAAATAGAACCACCAAGCAATCCAGAAATTCCACCTCTAGGTATTTATCCAAAGGAGTTGAAATCAGTGTGTTGAAGAGTGGTCTGCATTCTCATGTTCCCTGCAGTGTTACTCACAATAGCCAAGGTATAGACATAACTGAAGGTTCCATCAATGGACAAACAGATTAAAAAATGGGGTACGTATACACAGTGAAATACTACTCAGCCTTTAAAAAGCAGGAAACTCTGTCATTCGCGACAACATGCATTATCCCAGAGGAAATTATGCAAAGGGAAATAAGCCAGGCACGGAGAGACAGTTGTGATCTCACTTACATGCGGAATCTAAAAAAGTCAAACTGCTTGAAGTAAAGAGTAGAATGGTGGCTACCGAAGGCAGGAGGTTGGTGGGGTTGGGATGTGGGGGAGACAGGGGAAGGAGAGACGTCGGCCCGAGGGTACGAAGTTTCAGTTAAACAGGAGGAATAAGCTCTGGTGGTCTATGGCACAGCATGGTGACTGTGGTTAATAATAATGTAGTGTGTATTCCAAAATAGCAAAAAGAGAGGATTTTAAATGTTCTCATCACAAAAAAATGATAAATATTTGAGGTGATGGATATAATAGCTTTATGTGATCATTTCACAATGTGCACATGTATCAAAACATCACATTGCACCCCAATAGTACAGAGAATTATTATTTGTCAATTAAAAGTAAAATTTAAAAAGACTAGATTTTCATACATAATTTTTTTATTGCAATTGGGAGACATTTAGTGCCTAGAACTGGAAATTATAAAAACTGATTACCATGTAAGCTGAAAGGGGAGGAAGGGAGGAAGAAAGGAAGGAAGGAGGGAAGGAAGGAAGGAAGGAAGGAAGGGAGGGAGGGAGGAAGGAAGGAAGGAAGGAAGGAAGGAAGGAAGGAAGGAAGGAAGGAGGGAAGGAAGGAAGGAGGGAAGGAAGGAAGGGAGGGAGGGAAGGAAGGAATGGAGGGAGGGAAGGAAGGAATGAAGGGAGGGAGGAGGGAAGGAAAGAGGGAAGGAATGAAGGGAGGGAGGAGGGAAGGAAAGAGGGAAGGAAGGAAGGAGGGAAGGAAGGAAGGGGGGGAGGGAAGGAATGAATGAAGGGAGGCAGGAAGGAAGGAGGGAAGGAAGGGAGGGAGGGAAGGAATGAAGGGAGGCAGGAAGGAAGGAAGGATGGACTTTCAGCATCTACACATTGAAATATTGTAGTAATTTCATTATTATGAATATTTTGAATTTGGATCACTTTAAAAATGACACATAGCCGTTTTCCACATTCCAGTTCAATGTAAACATTTATTGCCACTTTAAAAAGCTAGACATGTAGGAGTCACGTTATTTTCAGTGCCTTTGGTCGTGGGGACTGTAAGCAATGATCACTGAAGCCCCCTTAAATTTAGTCTTTCACTGTTGCCTTACTTTCACGTTTCCTCCGTTCAAAATTATTTCATTTTGAAAATAATTTACTTTAGAAGCCCATGTGGAAATGACATGTGCTTTTCAGAAACTTTTGAGTCAAAGATATGATTGAGAGTGGATTCTTATTTTTTAAATAAAATATGAATACGTCACCTCTAGCCTGAGCCACAGAATAAAAATTTCGGTTCAGAAGGGCACAACACGGTGGAAAGTTAAAAGCATGGAAGCAGGTGGCCGTCAGGGAAGGCCCTCTTTCTATTTACAAGGCCACGATGAATTAGTGTCTGAGTGTAACACGAAGCTTAAATAAACTAAAGAACAAATCCCCCACTTACCACACATCTCTGTCCTACAATCTGGCCAAACCATTCAGACGTGAGCATCCCACATGCAAGGAACAGATTGCATAGAGTCAATATTGGAATTTACTCCAGTATTGGGAAAATGACTTTATGGCCTCATGGCAAAATGTCTTTGTTGACCATCAGAATAAAAATGTTAACTCACATAAACTGAAACGGAATATTTTTCTCTTGCTTTTGTAGAAGCATCTGCAACATGAAGAGGATGGTCACAGTATTCCGCGTGTAATGCAGAGTGAATGCAGATTCGAAGAGGAGCTATGCCATACAATTGGATTTTAACCCAATTTCTCTAGGATTGAACAGAATGAGAAAGGGTCATAAGGTTTTAAAGTTTTCTGTTTATTTTCGCTTGTATGTGATCTTGATCAACTTGTCTATTAGCATTACTGAGGGAGTAAGAACTCTCTGAGCTCAACTTACTTCACTATAATTTTATGCATTTTTTGCTTGCCAGTTTATATGAAGTGTTGCTATACTAACTAATCCAAAATAGATGACAATGAGTCCTGGCATCTAAAGCTTTTAACTTTGAATGCCTCTTACTATTTCAATTCACAGTGATAAAAATATTACTGTTATGTACATGTGTTAAGCACTATTGTATATCCCTTTGAAGCCTATCCTGCTGCTTTCGTGAAAAATGAATGTGTATGTGTTTCTGTGTATACAGGCAAATATCATCAGAAGCACTTTCACTGTGATGGTAACCTTTCCATACACTTTCTAACTTGTCTGGATTTTCTTGAAGGTCGATTGGGTTTTCAACTGTGTTATCTGCTAGGTGTTTGATGGAGTGGTCCAGATAACAGGAGAGAGAGCAAAGGAAAAAGAATTTTTTGAAGATCAAAAGTGGCTGTTCATTTTGTTATCTGACCCTATCTGTTGTCATAGTAACAGGTTTCTTTTAGCCTATGTCATGGGATGATTTGTCTCTATCTGCTCTGAATTCTCCTTTGACTGAAGAGCTGCTCCTCCAGCACCTAGCCGTTTTCCAGGCTGTCTATGAAGCTCTGCAGAGGGGCCAGAGAACGGTTCCCAGGTCGGAAGGGATTTAAATTACAATTTCAATTTAAACCACTATCTTAATTTAGGAGGAGATAAAGCCAACGCAGTCGCTTTCTGCCTGGTGTTACAATGTGTGAGTAAATGTCATTTAGAAATGAAATGAATGAACGTGTTGACTCTTTAACGCTCAGGACAGGTTCCATCCTGCACCGCACCAGTGACGGGAGGTAAAGTGACTACGTGGAAGGTGGTGTGTGAAGCAAATTTTTAATGAAAGGAATGAAATAAAAACGGATCTAATTTCCTCTGTTGCTCTGGGAGGAGGCCACGGGGAGGTTAGAAGTTTCTCTTCATGCTGACGACTGCAAAACTCCAGTCCACTCACATCAGGGTGACAAGAAGTGACTGGAAACAGGTCCGTTTATGCTTAAACAAAGTTTTCAGAAAACCGAGTTTCAGAAGGTGAAATTTGTCCTGTGGGTAATTTTAAGTGACTTGATGCAACTACAACATTTCTTTGGGTTTGGCAGGTAAAACATCTTAGAAATGGACCTTCAGCGTTTGATTGAGTCCTAGACACTCCCTCCTCCAGCAGTGGCCTCCCCTACCCCCAACCAGGCCCACGTAGCACTTGGCCCTCGCCACTCCAGCCCCGACATGCAGTCAGGGGAAGTTCTGGAACCTACCTTACTCCATGCAGCAATGCAGGTGAGTCAAGCCCCCCCAGGCAGTGGGTTCCTGCTCAGTGTGCAGCCAGCTCTTCACTCTATTCAATGGCAAAGGCAGAGGAAACTTTCTCCTGTCTCTCAGGAGGTTCTGGCTGTCACCTGTCACCAGACAGGCTTCACTTCCACTTACCCAGGACTTGCAGAATGAATAGGCTTTGTGATGCAGGACGTGTGTCCTTATTTTCCTCTAGTTTTAAAAACCTGCGCGCATAACAAATGCCTTTATATGAATCTCCGAGAGAGAGCTCAGTAAACAAGGTGCTTCACTTAGGAGAGTGTCCAGTGGTGCCTTCTCACTTCCCGGGACCAGACAAAGCCCCCCTTCTGTGGAAAACTCTCCCTGAAAAGGCCCAGTGTCTCCCCAAGGCACCTGACGCAAGGAGACAGCCCCTACCCTAAAGCATCCTCGACTGCACAGAGCCTCCTACAGAGGGAACTGTGAAGGTGGATGATGGAGTTGTACCCCTGCTCATTCCCATCAGACCTGCTCACTGATGCTCAGCTGTCCTGCGGAAACCTCTGTATTTTCATCTGTAAAATGGAGATGATAGTAGCATCCACCTCACAGGACTGAGATATTTTTTCTAGAGTGCTTGCAAAGTTCCTGCACATGATAAGCCCACAGTGACTGTGAGCGTCTAGGCGGTCCCTTCTCCCAGGGCTGAGGGCTGCGGCTGTCCGAGATGTCGTCTTCACCGCTTCTCTTTCCAGGACCTGTGACACGGCATTTGCCTGCACCACTGGAGACCAAACGCATGCCTTAGAACACTTAGAGTCGACTTCCTTAGACAAACTCACCAACAGTGACAGAGGACAGAGGAATAATTACCTGCAAAACGTTCAAAACTGTAAGTGGACTGGTGAGAGGTTTGTCCATGAGGCATCAGTGTGCTAGCCTAACAATTCTCTGCCTCTGGCAACCATATTTGTTGCCTATCCTATAAAATGTCTGATCTGATGAGCAAACATCAGTGGTACTTTGCTGTCAGAACTTTCTCTCCAACCATCTCACCCAAGCACCACACAGAGAGCATGGGGAGGTGAAGCACACACAGGACAGCTCTGTACAGCTGCAACATGTGCCCCCATCCCAGGCTCCCAGGACTCTGCATCTTACTCACCATGGCCCATGGGACCCTCACTCAGTGCAGACACGACCAGCCCCTGCCTGCCACGCACTGCCTGAGTGTGCAGCAGGTGGGAGGAAGGAGGGATAGGTGGCTGAGGCCTGAGGAGGCCCGCGGGAAGAGAAGCCCAAACTCAGGGGCTGCAGGTGCAGACGTGGCAAGGGGAGGCACCCCCAAAATTAATTGCCGGCAATCACTGTAATGAAGGACCAAGAAAAGAAAGGTTGAATTGGGAGTTTTATGGGCAGAGCAATGTTTAATATCTTTTAATAATAAAATTGTTGAAGGAAACATTTTAATAATCTATAAAGACTGTTACTTAAAATGTGTTTGTGTGTGTTTCCTCCTCTACTACGATCTGAAATGAAGAGCTGGACAATGCTAGAGAACGAACAGGGTGCATTTGGATCACTGAAATATTTGCAGTCATAAACTTCTGACACAACTACAAATTATTTAATTTCTACTCTTAAATCCTTAATGTAAATATGGGAACTTCCAATATAAAGCTACAAGGAGTTATAAAGTACAATATATTCAATTTGTTCTCCCAGAATCTTCAATATTAACTTCAAATGTAGTTAGTTTGATACGTTGTAAAACCTAATTTTCAAAGGGAAATTTTAGGAGAGAATAAATTCTGTTCTCTAAAGATCTATTCAAATTTTGTATTTAGACCAGTTGGTTAAAAAAAAAAAAAATTCTAGAACTTCTGAATTTGTGTTCTTAAAAAAAAAATCACATGCTAGTTTGTTAAAAAATGAAGTTAATTTAAAAGAACTTAATTAGCATTTTGGCTCCTACATACACATTTTAGCAACTCTTTATTGCCTGAGACATAGTTAAACTAAAACAAGCAGCGAGTGTTTTTTAAAATTTTATTTTGCAAATCCATATTTCCCCTGGGCTTAATATAGAAAATGCAGGTGCGTTGGGTAATGCGAACTGCTTCACCCTATCAGAGGTCAGCTTGGGCATCAAGGAAACCCCTAGAGAAAACAGAAACGGGGTTTTATTAATTTCCAAGGGTGAAAGGAGTGGGCTGCTTACAAAGGTGATGTTTTAGGGTTCCGGAAGCAGAAATCCTTCCTGAAGCAGGTTATTCAGAGGGGGTGACCCACCACAGAGAACCCCTGGCTCCCCACCAGGGAATCAGCCCCGTGCTCACGGCGGAAGCTGCTGTGCTGGGGGAGGTATCTTTTTAGGGACCTCGATGTCCATCCCGGCTCCTCCCCACGGGTGCCACATGGATGCAATGCTACTCCCGACATTGGGAGCTGGCTGTGTCCTGTCTTATGTGGTAGCTGAGCTAAGGGATTCCCAAATGTGTTACGTTTCTCATGAATGCTGAACACATTTAATTTAAGCAATCTTTATTTTCCTCTGAGATTAGAGCTTCTGCAGTGTGTTATCAAACCCATAATTTTCCCACTTGCTTCACTCATCAAAGCTACTTAAATTTAAATACTAATAGCAAACCAAAAAGGTTTTATGTTAAAACTAACAGTTGAGTGTCACATTGAATTATTATGTTTTTTTCTAAAACATTAGGAGAGTCTTAATTGAATGAGATTACAATTAATACCTCTGGAAAAATATCTCATGTTAGTGACATTTAAAAAGAAAAGCATACAAACTCCAACTATGTAAGATTTTTTGGAGAATATGTTTTCTTTGGGTTTTTAAAAATTGTTTTTAAGAACTTTGCTATTACTTCAAGAATGCATCCTTTACAATCAGCAGACAATTATTGTACAATGTATGAGATACTGGATAGAAATTATATAATTAAACTATATATCTATACATATATACACAATATATAATTTTATTCTATGCTTGACTTTAGGCACATATTAAAAATGAGTAAAAAGATCAAGAAAAAATTCAAATTAATTTATGGAAAGGTAGAAAATAAAACCTAGTTATTTTCCTGGATTCCCTATAGATTCTCATGTCGGTGGAAAGAAGGCTTTCTGGGCTTATGATGAGGCTGTTGCTATTTTACATTGATAGAATGAATAGAAACATTATAAATAAACAATATCTGATAAGTGTATCAAAGGAGTGAGCAGATACCAACAGAAATGAACTTTATTTCACAGGATTGACTATCATTCCCAGGTTGTTTTTAATTCTAAAAATCCATTTAAAGAAGAGTCTGTTTGAACATTGTTATGTATCTGGTTCCTTTTGCATTGAGACTTTTCCCCCTACAGAAAGCATTTTAAAGTCCTCTTCAAAGCTCCTTCGCCAGAGTCTTCCCGGAGGAGTAGGCAGGGAAAGGCCTGGGCCTCAGATCTGCAGACTGGGCGCTCCGGGCAGGTCAGACCCCGGGAGAGGACTTTGTCATATGGAAATGTTTAACGGTCCAGCTCACAGCCTGTGGAGGCTGCCTTTTATCTTTGCAGGGTTTGAACATGATCCTTTCAAAGCCAGATAACCCAGGAAAGGCCTCACAGGGACTCCTGGCTGCCCCCTCCCGATCCCCCTCATCCTCGTCCCCGAGGGGTCAGTTATTAGAATTCGATCCGGAGGCTTTCTTGTAGTTTTCTATTTGGGTTTCAGTCTTTATGTGCCTGCAAAGTAATATGCGATCATTGCTTTCCTTTGAATGAGCAGAAGAAGTTTTAAGATAGAAAAAAGGTAGCTTATAAGTGCACAATTGTGCATCTTTTGGGCATATTGAAAACTGGGCCACTGAAATTGTACTAAAGACTCAGCCTTGTTAGCTCCGTGTGATGACCCCTTGCCTCTAATACCCAAATCTGGCTTCCTAGCCAACTTGAGAAAGGTGTGTTCCCCACTAACGTCCCTCTAAAAGGGTGCATTAAACAATAGACTCTTCATTTAATACAGATAAGATAAAATAGAAATATTTCTTGACCAGGCTGAATCAGCCTAGATTTTTCCACTCTTTAAATCAACTTGTTTTCCTGAGAACCCAGCAGGTCCTACCCGGAGGAGGGCCCTCCCTACCCTTACTTCACCCACACAGAGATTCTAAAGACCAGGGCTTCTCCCACAATCTGGCAGGAAGGACTAGGGTTTCTTTTTCCCAAATCCACAGCAGACCTGTATTTTTATTTTTGTAAAATGCAATCACAATTAATACATGGTAAAATAAAAATACAGAAACTTTTTAAATCCTTGGATACAACAGACATAAAATGGCTGTCATGTGCTGAAATGGCTTCTAAATGCTTACTTTCGACTTCTGTTCTTAGCTGGTTTGTACTTGAGCACCCTCACTGCTAAACTGGAGTGTAGTAACGGCGATGGTTTGAACGTGTCTCCTTAGGAATTCATGCGTCGAAACTGAATGGTTCACCTCACAATGTTAACAGGTGGGGTCTGTAAGAGATGATAGGTCAGGAGACCTCCACTCTTGTGAATGAGATTAGGTGCCTTTTTAAAGGACTTGACAGAGGGAGTCTGTTCCTTTTGCCCTTCTGCCTTCTACCACGTGAGTACACGGTATTCCTCCCGTCTGGAAGACACAGCGTACAAGGCACCATCTTGGAATCATAGTGTGAAGCCTCACCAGACCACAAAACCTGATAGTATCTTGATCTTGGCCTTCTCAGACTCCAGAACTGTAAAAAATAAATTTGTGTTCTTTATAAATTACTCAGTCTGTGGTATTCTGTTAGAGTTGCACGAATAGGCGAAGGCACAACTCAAAGTGAAGTTCTCCATCACAGCACACTATTTAGTTAGAATGCAAGGGGTTCTAATCCTCCGACTTGATTGCAAACTTTGAAGGTTAGGTCTCTTTATTTCCACAAAATTAACCCAAAAAATGCATCACCAGTACTCCCTTAAAGTCCAAAAATTGCTTTATTCCTATTATGGGTGTTAGTTAGCACATTGATGACTGTTTGTCAAACTGTTGAATTCCAGCTGTCTTTCAGAATCTTTTATTACAGACACAGCATTCTACAGAGGTCAATAGGAATGCAAGATGAATTTCAGTGCCCTCTGGGTGGGCTCCATCCATGATGGGGCCGAGACAGCATTGGGACTCCCCTCCATTCAGGCAAATCACCCAACTCAAGGAACACTTGCAACTTGCTCTGTAAATTCGGCTGATAGTAAGTGCACGACTTGTTTGACAACTTGCTAAGAAGCTAATAAAATATATGAAAATCATCAGTTCTAAATCTAATGCTTGCTGCAGATGGAAGGTGGTGTCAATTTTCTAGCCACACCAAATTAAGCAAAGCTTATTTCTACCTAAAATTTGTAATTGGTGTGCGTGAGAGTGCACACATACACTTCATTTCTTTATTCCACAATTTCACTGGCTACTTACTGGACAGAGAGATACAGGAGAAGAAATGCAAATCCTCTTTCTGAAGTAGTTTGCAGCCAAACAGAAGAGATGAGGCCAGTCTACAAGGGGAGTATAGGATAGAAATTATTTTGTGACATCCACATTATATAGAAGAGCTAAACTTAGCCAAGATGACCTCCAGTCTAAGAGATCTAAGGAGATTCTGCAAAGGGCAGATCAGTCAAGCCTTAGAGAATTGGTAGAATGTTGTTAGACAGATTAAGGAGTGCAAGAAAGGCACTGGGAAGCAATAAACTGTTGAAGCTCAATTAAAGCACAGGTCTTACCTGGGCACGTTGGGAGCAGGCAGCCTGGAAAACCACTTGGAGTCAGGTTGTGAGAACTCAAGGGGTGGATGGAAATGTTTAGAATTCATATGGTCAGCAGACGATCCACATGCAGTGTTTTCACTCTGGTGAGTGTACTGTCATCATGCCACTACTCCTGAGATTCTCCTCTGCCATTGTGCTTAAGTAAGACTCATAAATGGCAGTGAATGCAATAAAAACATTGCAAGAAGTCACATGCATGCCATACTTGGTGGTGAAAGACAGAGTGCTTTTCCCCAGAGATGAGGAACAAGACAGAGGTGCCTGTTCTCACCATTTCTATGCAACCTTCTTTTGGAGGCTCTAGACAGGAAAGTTGGGCAAGAAATAGAAATAATGGACATCCTCATTAGAAACGAAGAAGAGAAACTATCTCTATTTGCAGACACGTGATTATGTATGTAGCCAATTCGAAGAAATTCAGAAAAAAAAAAAAGCCCACCACCACCACCAAAAAAAACAAAGAAACAAAAAACCCAGCAACCATTGTTATAGTAAATGAATTCAGCAAATTGCAAAATACAAATTTTTTTATTTTTTTATTTTTTTAGACGGAGTCTCACTCTGTCACCCAGGCTGGAGTGCAGTGGCGCGATCTCAGCTCACAGCAAGCTCCGCCTCCCAGGTTCACGCCATTCTCCTGCCTCAGCCTCCCGAGTAGCTGGGACTATAGGCGCCCACCACCACACCCGGCTAATTTCTTGTATTTTTAGTAGAGACGGGATTTCACCATGCTAGCCAGGATGGTCTCAATCTCCTGACCTCATGATCCGCCCGCCTTGGCCTCCCAAGGAGCTGGGATTACAGACGTGAGCCACCATGCCTGGCCCAATACAATTCTAATACACAAAAATCAATGGTATTTCTATAGCTTTTCATTGAAAAATCCAAAAATAAAGGAAATAATTCTGTTTAAAACAGCAACAAAAAATAAAATAATAAGGAATAAACAACAAATAAAATGTAAAATTTTCACTTTGAAAACTATAAAGCATTGCTGAAATAAATTCAAGATCTAAGTAAATGTAAAAACATTCAATGTTCATGGATTGAAAGGCTTAATACTGTTAAAATGATAATACTGCCAAAACGAACCTGCAGATTCAATGTAAGCCCTGTCAGTATCCCAGATGACTTCTTTTGTAGAAAATGACAAGTTGACCCTAAAATTCATATGGCATTCATAAAAGACCCAAAATAGCCAAAACAACTTTGGAAAGGGAAAACAAATAGATAACTATATTTTCTGATGTTAAAACTTACTATAAAGCAATTTAGCAAGACAGGGTGGTAGTGGCCTAACACAGAGCTCTAAAGCGACGGCATAGAATTGAAATTTCAGAAGCAAACCTCTGTGCCAACTTACTTTGGAAAAGGGTGCCAGGGCAATTGAATGGAGAATAAATATTTTCTTTCAACAAAGGGTGCTGGGAAAACTGGATAGCTATGTGCAAATGAATGAAGTTGGACACCTACCTTACATCATTTACAAAATTAACTCAAAATGGATCAATGATCTAAAGGGGAATTGATACAAGAAAACTTTTAGGAGAAAACAGAGGCAAATCTTCATGACCTTGAATTTGGCAATCCATTGTTTTATATGACACCAAAAGCATAAGCAGTTAGAATAAAAGAAAATAGATGCATTGACCCTCATCAAAATCTAAAACTTCGGTGCTTCAAAACACACTGTTAAGAAAGTAAAAAGACAACCAACACGATGAGAGAAAATGTTTGCAAATCATATATGCGACAAGGGACTCATATTTAGAGCATGTAAGGGACTCTTTGTGTTAGTCCATTTTGTGTTGCTGTAAAGGAATACCTGAGACCGGCCGAATTATAAAGAAAGGCGTTTGTTTGGCTGACAGCTCTGCAGGCTGTACAGGCATGGCACACACATCTGCTCGGATTCTGGTGAAGAAGCTCTTACTCTCGGGAAAAAACGAAGGCAAAGCAGATGTGTCATATGGCGAGGGGAGCAAGAGAGATGCCAGGTCTTTTAGACAACCATGTCTCATGTGAACTAGTAGGGAAACCTCATTCATTACCATGGAGAGCACACCAAGTCATTCTTGAGGGCTCTACCCCCAAGACCAAAATCCCTCCGACTAGGCCCACCTCCAACATTGGGGACCACATTTCAACGTGAGATTTGGAGAAGACATACACTCAAACCTTATCACTCTCATACTCAATAACATAAAGGCAAATGATTCAATGAAAAATGGGCAAAGCATCTACATACACATTTCTCCAAGAAATAAACACAAATCGCCAATAGGCACAAGAAAAGACACCGGATATCATCAGGGAGAAGCAAACAAAACCACAAGGAGATGTCACTTCACAGCCACTAAGCTGGCTAGGATCAAAAGGTCAAATAATGGCCTGTTGGTGAGGATGTGCAGGAACACCAATGCCCATGCGCTGCTTCTGAGGGTGTAAAATGATGCAGCTGCTTTGAAAAACAGCCTGGTGGTTCCCTAAATGCCTAAACATAGACTTACCAACAATTCCACCCATAAATATATATCTAAGGGAAATAAAAGCATTGTTCATGCAAACATTTGTACACAAATGTTTCTAGTGATAACATTATTAGCAATAAACAAAAGGTAGACAACTTGAATCCCCACCAACTGATAAATGAATAAAGAAAATGTGATATATTTGTACGACAGAGTATTACTCAGCCACAGAAAGGAATGAAGCACAGGTGCACACTACAAGATGGCTGGATCTGGCTGGGCGCAGTGGTTCACGCCTGTAACCCCAGCACTTTCAGAGGCCCTGGAGGGCAGATCGCCGGAGATCAGGAGTTCGAGACCAGCCTGACCAACATGGTGAAACCCCGTCTCTACTACAAATACAAAAATTAGCTGGTGTGGTGGCGGGTGCCTCTAATCCTAGCTACTCTGGAGGCTGAGACAGGAGAATCGCTTCAACCTGGGAGGCAGAGACTGCAGTGAGCCAGGATCTCACCACTGCACTCCAACCTGGGTGACAGAGAGAGAGTCCATCTCAAGAAAAAGGAAAAGAAAGGATGGTTGGATCTTGAAAACATTATGCTTGGTGAAGAGGACCAGACACAAAGATTATGTATGATTCCATTTATATGAAGTGTCCAGAGCAGGTGCATCTACAGTGGCAGAAAGTAGTCAGTAGTTGCTCAGGGGTGTGGGAGAGATTGAAGATTTGTGGTTAAAGGGTTTGTGTCTTATTTTTGAGGTGATCAACCAGTTCTAATATTGACTATGGTTTTGTGTATCTGAAAATGTACTAGAACTATCGAATTGTATACTTCCAATTAATTGTGTGATATGTGAATTGTATTTCAATAAAGTTGTATTTTTAGAAGTCCCATGTAAATATCTGCCCCCGTGCGTACAAAGGATGTTCTCTCCATCACTGTAGGAAGCCTGCATTTCCACTTCTCAAGTGCTGTCCCCGAGATGGGAAATGCACACTGCACGACTGCTGGAAGGCAGCTCTTCCGGTCCAGGATAAGCGTCACTACTGCAGCGAATCCAAAGGAACCCTCACAGGTCATGAGGGCTGGTCCTTTTTTTTTTTTTTTTTTTTTTTTTACAGAGTCTCACTCTATCACCCAGGCTGGAGTGCAGTGGCACAATCTCAGCTCACTGCAAGCTCCACCTCCCAGGTTCAAGCGATTTTCCTGCCTCAGTCTCCCAAGTAGCTGGATTACAGGTGCATGCCACCAAGCCCGGCTAATTTTTGTATTTTTAGTAGAGATGAGGTTTCATCATATTGGCCAGGCTGGTCTCAAACTCCTGCCCTTGTGATCCGCCTGCGTCAACCTCCCAAAATGCTAGCATTACAGGTGTCAATTGGTCCTCTTTTGTCCCAACGTCATGATCTTCCTAAGCAATGGCCTGGTTCCATGTAGACTTACGGGTGTGACGAGAATCTTCTGTTTTCCCATGGGAAGCCCTGTGACTTGGCCCCTGCATTGCATTCCATAAGGGGTCTGCTTCCAGGACACTTAGCAAGGCCACTTCTTCAAGAAATGACATGAAGAGGGGTTGAGACAGCCCCACAGTGCTTTGGAAGAGCATCTCTACAGCCGATGGTCCTGATGATGTGCTCGGTGGTGGAGGAGAAACAGGGGTGTGAGCCTTGAGAGACGACTGCTCTCATTCCTGGCCTCGTTCATGATCTCATCATCTCTTCACTTACATAAAGAGAGCAGATCTTTCTTATCCCACCAGAAAACCAAGATTTTGGCTGTCCTGTCAAAACTTTAGAAAGAAAAATGAACCCTCAGACCCAACCACTGTGACCCACTGCTGATCAGGAACTTCAGGTCTGTAGAACAAACACTATTGATCCGTTGGGCTATTCGCCACTTCTCCTAGGTCTTTTTTATTTCCTGAACTACGCAACATGATTTCCTGCCATTTATTTAAAGAGGCCAGGACCTGAGTGGATGTAACATCATGTTGGAGCAACCCCAGCCCCCATGGGGATACAGTTCTGTGCCTCTGAGCTTTTCTTCACGCATGGCCTTTCTCGAGAGAAGCTCATTCAGGAACTTGACGAGTTTTGCTGGAAATCTGGTTCTGATTTTTCCTCCCCCAACTTTACAATTATAAAGAATGCAGGCTATGTAATAAAAATTATAATGACCTATTAAAATAGACCCTTTGTGGCTAATAAAAATGAAACCTCTTAGCCTGACATGGAGACAAAAAGATTACAACTGTCCACCCAAAAACTTCAAGAGTTTTTGAGAAAGAAAAAAGACACAAAACAATAGAAGTAGTATTTTGGGGTTGTGTTAAGCTGCTCACAATGTAGGTGGCTTTATTCCATTTAGACACCAAAGTCTCTTCCTGGTGTCTGGGCTGGATTCTGACAGTCACAGCCATCTTACCATGGGGGTACCTGGCCACAGTGGATGTGCCACTCAGCTCCAGGAAAGCCCCTCAGTGGCTTCCTATCAAGGGCAATGTTATTTGCACACATACAATGGTGATCAGTCCACCACAAGAGAGCTCTCTCCTCCCCAGATGTGTGTTGCTGCTTCTCTGGATGGCAGGCCAGCTGCCTCCACCCATCCCAGCGCTGCCCTTCCCATCTATCACAATGAATGCTTGTGGATGCAAGGTGGAAGATTGTGTGGGGAAAGTCAAGGGGCTTTTCAAAGTGAAAGGTCAGGAAACATTTTTCTTGGCCAGTGAGAGTACTCCTCGCCTTGGTTTTATATCAGGTGGTGCTGGGAGCACTGGGCTTGCTAGCCCGCACCTTAAAACATGCGTCACCTGGAAAAGAAGAAAAGCAGTGCAAGGTGGAAAAGGAAATGAATTTTTGCACACTCCTCTTTGGCTCCAGGCACTCTGTAGATCCTACCAGTCTTAGTTTCTTATAACAATCCTCTGGGATCGATCGTGTTATTATTGTGATTTAAAAAATGGGCAACCTGCAGCTAAAGATGATTAAGGAACTTGTCAATGATCACAACAAATGTTGGTAAAATGAGACCAACAGACACCTTGCCATTACCACTTTGTGGTCACCTCGCAGTTCTCTGCAGTGGCCGGAAGCTCTTGCAAGGTGCCTGTCAGTTCCTTTTGGTGAGTCTAAGGGGCTGTGCCAGGAGGTAGGGGCTCCTGGCCTGTGTCTCCCACTCTTCATCATTCCCACTTCTCTTCCAAGTTGTGCAACGCAAGAAGCTGGCTTGATCTGGAATTTAGGATAACTCACGTTTACAATGCCGCCGTGGTAGTTGATCTGTTAGTGGCAGCTCTTGGGAGAGTCAACTCTGGCATAGCCTATAGACACCTGAGCGCCTGTCGAGCTGATTTTGCCGTGAGTAAAAGGTGTTTATCTAACACATCCCACTTGGCAGTGCAGGCTGACTTCCTCAGATGGTGTCTGACTACTTCCAGCGGGTTTCCTGAGAAGCCTTTCTCTGTTACATGAGGCATGGAACACCTGCCCTTGGGGATGGCCTAGGCAAGCACCAGGACACCCTCAAGTTGGCTTGTCTGAATGAGCACTTATTTAAGCACTTACTTTTACCAAAGTTTATGTCATTGGGCGCAATTTTCAACCATCTGGTAAGATACAAAGCCTCTTGAATTTTCCTCTCTGATTCTGGTATTTCACTCCCCATGAAGTCATGTGTGTATGTGTCAGAGAGTTAGAGATGGGGCAGGCTGTTGGTGAAATATAGGAGACCCTAGCCAATGGGGACTCTCCCAGGCATCTGATGTCATTAACCCCATCTGTGTCACTAAGGTGGCAGATGTACACACGCGTGTCTCACCTATTGAATCATTACATTTAGAACACATGTTCCTTTGTTGGTTAAATACTTGAGATAAGTACCAGTTCAATGCCTTACATTTTTCTGCTACATAAGGCAGGCTGACTTTTTTAAAAAGTCAACATTTATGGAGCTCCTCCTGTGTACAGAACCTGTAGTCAGTGTTTTCTAAGGTTATTGCATTGGAGACACACAACAACCTTGTAAAACTTATACTGCTGTGTTTCCAAGGAGGTAGCTGGGATGCAGCAGTGGCTGACCATTGGCCTGGCTTGCACAGCTGGTAGGCAGTGGAGCTCAGGATTCTGCTCTGAACTGCTTGCTCCAGGGCTCATGCGCCTTCTCCATTGTGCTCCCCCATGGAGATGCCGCAAATCCAAATGGAAGGGTTGTGTTTGCTGAGCCTGACCATATGCCATGAGCAAGCATTGGCTATTTCCCATTGGTAGACAAAAGTGGGACACTCAGGAGCATAGTGATATCCCCTGTCAAAGGTAAAGAAAGGGGTTCAGGAAAACATCTGGCGAATTGCCCAGGGATCTGCACCAGAGCTTCATTCCCCTCCCCTGTCTGTTGGCTTCATGCATCTTAGCTACTCTCTTGCAATGAAAGAGTATGTGGGAAAAGGCCTCATGTATCTCTTTTCAAAGATTAGTGCTTAACAAACATTTGTGAAAACATAAATTCACAGGCATTATCTTTTTAAAAAACAATTTGATTGAGGTAAAATTTACATACCATAAAATGCACCTGTTTTAACTGTATAATTTGATGACGTTTAGTAACCTTATAGAGTTGTTCAACCACCATCAAAGTCTAAGTTTAGGATGTTTTAGGATGTTTCCTTCACCCCAAAAAGAAATCAGGTGTTTACTTTTAGCGACTCTTCATTCTCACCCCCAGCCCCTGGCAACCACAAAGCTTCTTTCTGAGCACTCCATGCAAATGGGATGAAAACGTGTTCGTGTGACATTTTAGGCTGACTTCTTCCACTTAGCACAATATTTTCAGACTTACCTGTGTTGCAGGTTGACGTTCACTCCTCATTGCTGAATACTACTCCTCTGTGTGGATACACCACATTTGTCATCCATTTCTCAGGTGAAAAACATGTGGAGTGTTGCCACCTTTGCATGTTAGGAAGAACCCTCCGTGGACGTTCACACACAAGTCTTCGTGCTGACATATGTTTTGTTCTACCTTGGGTAGATTCCTAGTAGTGAGGATCTCCTTAACATGCGTATAGTATGCAAACTTAAGAAAGTCTAAATGCTCCTTTTATCAATGTTTAAATAAAGCATTCTTTTTTTTCAGAGAGTAAGCACATGCATGGATACTCTTTTCTAAATATGGCTGGGTTAATGAACTTAATTTTTAGAGCAGATGAGGATTCTGCAAACTCCCCATGTATGTCAGTTACATATCTTCTTTCGACTTTAGGACATTTGGAGAGTGTAGACTAAGCCTGAGATCTGTGTGAAGGACACAGATGATGAATATTCCTTGCAGGAGAGAGCAGAAAGAAAGTTTTATTCCTCGATTAATAGGATTGACAAAACCAATTGTTGTTGAGTGAGAGGAAATCCTCCTGTCACCAAATGTCCCATTATTTCTCCAGCTAGAACAGTGATTGTCACAAGCACCCGTCAGGGTCACGGAGGTGAAACACCTGAGACTGGATCTAAGTGGAGGAAAATGCCCAGAAATCCACTGGCCCTGTTCTTTTGGGTGACTGCAGAAGGAACTAAAATGTGACACTTACCAAACCTGTGTGTTAAAACTCTTACAATTACAATGGAAAAATCATATCTGAGGCGCTCACTTTCCACATGTAAAATTTGAGTAGGTAGATGAGAAATAAGATTTGGGTCAGCTAGATCATACACATGAGTGAACATTTCTGGGCTATTAACTTTTCTCTGCAGGAATAGTTCAAAAATTAGCCTGCACGCAACATTGGCACCAAGTTCATAAATCTGTAATGTGTATTTCCTCATCTTTCAGAATACAAATAACCACAAGGAATGCTGATATTAAAATGTTATTTGATGAATTCTACAAAGCCACCTGGTAATTTCTGGGGATGTTACCCGTTGGACATCACTTCCAGATTTATTTGACCAGTGCTGTGGGAAACAGCCTTTTTCTCTCCCCTAGCATACACCAACCTCCAGGCTCCTAGGGGGAAATTAAAACAAAAAAAAATTATTGTCCAATAAAGCCCCTCAATGAGCATTTGAATCCATCTGCCAGGCTGTTGTTTTAGAACTTTATCCTGGAAATTCTAGTCATTAATATGCAAGTTAAAATATTTGAAAGCAAGAGACAAGATCAACGTAATTTTCAGAAAATGGTTCTTCACCTAGAAAACTCAAGAAAGGCAATAAAAACCATTTACACTGTAAGACAGTTTAGCAGAATATCTAGTTACAGAACAATGAAGTGAATGAGTTCATTTGATTCAGTGATTACATTTGAACAATAACCTGGGCCTATGCTAACCACGAACAGGATAGAAAGTATCATGGAAACAAACTTCATTTTCTATAATGACAAAACCTTAAAAAATGGTAAGAAACACTACGTAATAAAAGTATACAGGAAGTTGAAGAGAAAATTATATAACAAGAAAGAAGCCTAGTAAAGAGAAAAATGCAAGATTCCTGGGCAAAATTTAGTATTATAACCGACCCTCCCTGAATTAACTTACAAACAGTATATGATTCCAGTCAGAATGCTTGGGTTTATCTAAAAGGCTAAATGAATATTACAGTCCACATATCTTAAAAGAAGACTAAGAGATTATCAACTTCCGGATATTACATCACAGAGTAAGGCTTCAGTCATTATAGAGAACTGAAAAGAAGAGACAAAAACATCTAGAAATTCCAGAAGCAGTCTGAATTCTGAAGAAGTGGTTAGTAGCTGTTGTGCAAAGCATTTCAAACGATCCAGAAAAGGATCAAGCGTTCAATAAACAGTACTGAGAAAAAAATAAAATAAGATCCCCATTGCTCACCTTAAGCTAAAGCAAGTTCCCAAGGGGTTGGCATGAAATGTAAAACAGGAAATTGGGAGAGCGTTCACCTAAAGGTGCGGTGGGTTTCATCTTCCTAAGAATAACATCAGAAAGAGAGAAACCACTAAAGACCAATAGAGTAGATTAAAGAAAACTAACAGAAAATGATCCTCTAGCATTTGTAGTAGTCAATAAGAACTACTGGAGGGAGAGAGAAAGCGGGATGGAGATGGATTAGGAGCCATTGACTCACATGATTATGGAGGTTGTGGAGTCCCATGACCTGCCTCTGCAAGCTGGAGGCCCTGGGAAGCTGGGAGTGTAATTCAGTTCAAATCCAAAGGCCTGTGAGCAAGGGGGCCCATGGTGTGAGTCCCAGTTCAAGGCCCAGAGAAGATGACGTGAGATGAGCTGTCTCTACTCAGAAGTAAGACAGAAAAAAGGGGCAAAATCCCTCTTCCTCTGCCTTTTGCTCCACTCAGGCCCTCAGTGGGTAGGATGAGGCCACCTACATTGGGAGGGTACCTGCTTCACGGAGTCCAGGGACTCCAAGGCTGACTCCAAGGTCAGTCAAAGTCTGAGGACATGTTAAAATTAAAGGTCACTGCATTTGAATCAAAAGCACCATAATCAAATGAAAAGGCAAAGAGAAAAACTGGGGACAACTTGTAGAGCTGTCCTAGGCTGGCCAGGGGCTTCTACTGTGCATGTGGAATAATGAGAAACTCTGCAATAAGGGGGAAATCAGAATAAGACATAGAAATGACATTAATAGCCTTTTGTAGAAGATGAAGAAACATATAAGCATTAAAGCTATTTGGTTTCATTGGAAATAAACAGTTCCTGAAAATTTAGATTAAAAAGCTTGAGTTTTTTTTTAAATTTTTGAGATTAAACATTTTATAATTGGCTAAGATTCAAAAAAACACTAATGCTCAGTGCTGGTGATGCTGTAGGGGAGGAGAGAGAGGCAGAACCTGCTGGGATGACCTTGTGTCAGCAGCACCTTTCTGGAAGACATATATGTGTGTGTGTCATACATAAAACCACACTTTGTTATATGTATATACCACATACATATATGCATAAAAATTGTGTTAAGGCCAGGTGCGGTGGCTCACTCCTGTAATCCCAGCACTTTCAGAGGCTGAGGTGGGTGGGTCATGAGGTCAGGAGTTCGAGACCAGCCTGACCAACATAGTGAAACCCCATCTCTACTAAAAATACAAAAATTAGCCGAGCTTGGTGGCACACGCCTATAATCCCAGCTACTCAGGATGCTGAGGCAGGAGAATCGTTTGAACCAGGAAGGCGGAGCTTGTAGTGAACCGAGATTGCGCTACTGCACTCCAGCCTGGGCGACAGAGCAAGACCTTGTCTCAAAACAAACGAACAAACAAACAAACAAACAAACTATATATATATATATATACACACACACACACACAGAGACACACACACACAAAGACCAAATGAATGTTTGTAATGTTTTTGCAGTAAAAATTGTAGGTTAGTTTAAAAATATTTTCTGAGTGCTTTTTGCATGGAGCATGCTTTGATAATATAAGAAGTATGAAATATTTTTTGAAAATAGGATGTTTTATGAGATCCCATTTGTCAATTTTGGCTTGGGCTTCTGCACAGCAAAAGAAACTACCATCAGAGTGAACAGGCAACCTACAGAATGGGAGAAAATTTTTGCAATCTACTCATCTGACAAAGGGCTAATATCCAGAACCTACAAAGAACTCAAACAAATTTACAAGAAAAAAACAAACAACCCCATCAAAAAGTGGGCAAAGGATATGAACAGACATTTCTCAAAAGAAGACATTCAGACAGCCAACAGACACATGCAAAAATGCTCATCATCACTGGCCATCAGAGAAATGCAAATCAAAACCACAATGAGATACCATCTCACACCAGTTAGAATGGCGATCATTAAAAAGTCAGGAAACAACAGGTGCTGGAGAGGATGTGGAGAAATAGGAACACTTTTACACTGTTGGTGGGATTGTAAACTAGTTCAACCATTATGGAAAACAGTATGGCGATTCCTCAAGGATCTAGAACTAGATGTACCATATGACCCAGCCATCCCATTACTGGGTATATACCCAAAGGATTATAAATTATGCTGCTATAAAGACACATGCACACGTATGTTTATTGCGGCACTATTCACAATAGCAAAGACTTGGAATCAACCCAAATGTCCATCAGTGACAGATTGGATTAAGAAAATGTGGCACATATACACCATGGAATACTATGCAGCCATCAAAAAGGATGAGTTTGTGTCCTTTGTAGGGACATGGATGCAGCTGGAAACCATCATTCTTAGCAAACTATCACAAGAACAGAAAACCAAACACCGCATGTTCTCACTCATAGGTGGGAACTGAACAATGAGATCACTCGGACTCAGGAAGGGGAACATCACACACCGGGGCCTATCATGGGGAGGGGGGAGGGGGGAGGGGGGAGGGGGGAGGGATTGCATTGGGAGTTATACCTGATGTAAATGACGAGTTGATGGGTGCAACACACCAACAAGGCACAAGTATACATATGTAACAAACCTGCACGTTATGCACATGTACCCTACAACTTAAAGTATAATAATAATAAATAAATTAAAAAAAAAAAAAAAAAAAAGAAAATAGGATGTTTTAGTTGATGAAAGTGTAATTAAAGGAGTAGTAAAGAAATTAGAGTAATATATAAATAATTAAGTTCTTAAAAAATAATCCTTATACTTCTGAAAAGGGAAAATATCGATCCAATTATGATACTAAATACAAGAATCAATCTCAGTACGTTAGGCACAGGGAATATGAGAAAGACACAGGTGAATCTGAGTTTATGTTTTCTCATCTGCTGGTCCACAGCAGGACATGAAGAGTTGGGTAACTTATGGTTTGGAACGCATGCTTACTTTTGCAGGACTTTGGAAAAAAAAAAGTCTAATTACACCCACATCATAGTTATTCCTGGAGGCGTTGCCTGTGTACGAACCCAACACCAACCGGATGTTCCTCAGGAGACCGGTTCACAGATCACGGGCTGCTGCACTGCAGTGTGGACGGGCATGAAATAACTTGTACTCCCATCATTTCTGTGGGGGTTTGAATGCAAACAGCAAGTATGCATCTTATAAAGAAATGCGTGTCACCCAGCTCCACAGCCTCGCTGAAAATTCCAGCTACCCAAAGCAGGGATGAGGATGCCAACATTAACACACACACACGCACACACACACACACACACACACACACGCGCAGACGTTTTTCAGTTCAGGGACAAGCCTTTCATAGCCAACTTTCTGCTGAACGACGCAGTGAAATGAGTTCACGATTATTTTGAATGAGTATAGTTTTTAAAACCTTACTAAAATATTCTCTGATTTTATAGCATTTGATAAAGTCAGGGAGCTTTTTGATGTGTTTTCTTTCAAAGTGCATGGATGCTGTTTTGGCAACTTTGATATTTCATTGGAAGGGAGCATAATAAACTGTTTTCTTTGTATTGATTGAAGAAATATAGTGCTTATTTTTTTACTTGCTTTTCTAGTAGTTATTCAATAGGTTAAAGGGCAACGCCATCTGTTTCCTAACAGGACATTTTGTGTAAGATTTGCAAGTCCTACAGGCGCCTTTAAGCATGGATAAATATGCACTCTTGGTTTCAGATGGGTAGTTTTTTACTACCAAAGGATGATTATGTTGTGTGCCTTGAGACATTGGCTATAATATATTTCCTGTCCCTTTATTGCATTTTGGAATCATAAACAATGACTGTTTGGCTCAAAGCCATTTATTCAGCCCAAAAAGACATTATTTGCACAACAAAAATCAATAAAAATGTTACTAGGTCTGGCTGGATACTTTGCTTAACTGTGATATTTGTCTATCACTGATGGCATGCCATCTCTCGCAGGAGACTGGGGCCAAAACACAGCTATTGATCCAGTCAGCGGTGATGGATACTGGCATTTGGAAAGGGCTGCTGTAGAGAATCTCGATTAAAAAAATATTTCTAGGTTTTGCCTGCAGCAGAGTCAAGATAACCCTAGTGAGGAGATTTTCTCTGTTCTGTTGGGTTTCTCCCTCTTGTGGTGGAGAAGCGCTCCGGACCAAAGTCATGATTGAAAGAATTAAGTCAATCTGTGTTTAGCCAAAGGCTTTGGCATCGTATCAAGCTTAGCTGATTTAGACACGACCCCCTGTCATTTTCGTCACCTTAAAGCATCAGGAAAGCATTTTATATCCACCAAGGGTCGTGAAGAGCTGCGAGGATGATCTTGCTTGCCTTTTCTCTCTTTTTACAGTATCTGTTTATGTCTAGAAGAAACAGGGCACACTGCTTCCCCCAAACAATTAACTCTGCAACAGAGCACTTCCAAAATGTACAATTTAGTTAAGACTGAAGGCATTAACGAAAATGGAGCCCGTGTGATACGCAAAACATACCAAATAGGTTATAGACAATTTACTGCACTGAGCTTGAGGGAAAAAAAATGATATATTATCCTCTGGTCCCATAAATTTAAAATATAAAATTGTTTTTCATTTTTCACTTGATATCTCCCCACTTCCAGCATAAATCTCCGCCACGGAGCCGCAGCGGAAGGTGGCAGAAGGTTGAAAATACTTTTATTTTATTTTACTTCATTTCGTTTTATTTATTCATGTATTTATGCCAGACCTTTTCCAAAAACAATTCATGGGAAAGGTGAGCTATTTGAATAGAGGCCCAGCATTCACGGGATGACAAGGTTCACTCTCTGAGCTGGATCCCAGGGTGAGGGGCTGGATTTCCAAACTCCACGACACTCCGCAGGTTCACAGCACCATTCAGCACCTGGACTCTGTGCGGTGTGTGTGTGTGCTGGAGTGGGGAAGGGGGCACTCCCAACAGCAGCTCCTCGCTGGATCCCAAATTTCATCCCCAAAGTGGTTCCTTCCGTTCTCCAGCTGGCCTGAAGGGCTGCTGTCTCTTTACGTGGGTCAGACACGGCCGTGCAAGTCCAGCACAGGGAAGTCTCTCTGCTCTATTTTTGTTTTACTGATTGTCTTGGATATTGTCCTTTCGTTTTTAAACTAGAGAGTGATCATAAAGTCCGTCCATGTCACTATGATTCATTATTATTTTTAATCTCTAGAACACTCTGCTTGGGGTGGACATAATTAGAAGTCGCAATGAAAAAAATCCACTGTTGTTGCCATTGTTGACTCTTTTCAGGTGAGAAATTGGGTCTGGAGGATTAGATTTCAGCGTGAACGATGTGGAGACGCCTCGGCTATTTCTTTCCGTGAATTGTTTCGCAGCTGAGATCCTGTCTGCTAGACGTAGGTTTTGCACTAATGATAAATGAATTTTTTTAGTGTTTCACATCGTGTATGATTTTTTCTAAACTTGTATTATGGCCACATTTGTAAGTAGACAGAAAGTGTCATATCACAATAACGTAAAGTGTGGTTTATAGAGATTAAATGTCTAATAAACACTTAGAGCATTGTAATTACATTTTCTGATTGCAAATATACATATGGTGTGGTGTATATATATCTGATATACATAAAAGTATACAAAGTATATGAATACATCCACATACTGTACACATTTGTATGTGCGTGTAGCCATTTCCTGGGCTAGGTAATAGTTAATGTACTTACCACAACATATTCTCTAAAAGTATGTTTTCTATGATGCTAGATTTTTTCATTCTGAAGTACACACATGAATGGACCTCTTGAAGCTTCCACTTCAGATGATTCCTTAGCTACTGCTTTTATCCCCTTTGGAAAAACCGTCTCCTAAAGGTCTTCCTGGAGCGAGGAATGCCGACGCCTCTCACTGCTCCTGAGAGTACCAACTCCCAGTCGCCATTCACATTAACTTTCCTAAACCTGCATGTTCACCAATAATTAAAACTTACTTCCCTTTTATCCTGCAGCAGAGAAAAATCAAGCAAGGCTTCCAAGCCGACAGCAGACGCCCTTTGAACACTGAGAGACACACACACAAACCCGTGGCACGTTCCTCATGCAACAGCTCCTTCCGATTTCAGACAAGTCAAAGCTAGGAAGCGCCTTGTAAGTGGCGGAGAAGGAGCAGCTCTGCCTTCAATAGATTTTTGTCCTATCTCGTCCTGCTGGTTTTCCTAAAAATTTACATGGGCTTCAAATAATATCTATTTTGCAAGTTGAAGAATAGACCAGTGGATGTGTTTCCTTGATTACCGTCACTTCATTTGCAGTGATTCCATTTTTAAAATCCATTCCAAGCTAGATTTGTCTTACTGCTTTTAGTTATCTTGAGTAGTTGGTTTTATATGAATGACTTCAATGCGAGATCTTGAATTTTCAATCTTGATAAAGTGGGTAATAGTCTTCTTCCTTGTAGAGTGCGATTGTGAGCTGCAATATTGGACAGAAAAGTGTTTGTGCTTGGGAGAAGCTCCAAGAACAATAGATTGTTGATGTTGTTTTTAATCAACGGAGAAATGGCCTAATTAGAGGACTTTAACAAAGATTTGTTGAAAGACTGTTGAGGGGAAAGTGCATTTAGTTTAAGTTTAATACTACATCTAGTTACGTTAATTGGAGTTAAATTGTCTTTTCAATAAGTAATCCAGCAGAGTGTGAATGGTGAATTATCTTCATTTGAACAATAAAAGACCACCAGCCTGCAGTTGTTTTTGAAGAAGCATGGGCCAAGGATAACGTCTGTTTCACAAGTAAATCCAAGCCGGCCATGGAGATGACATATTGGTTTTCTCACAATGCCATCCTCAGGTGCCCTGCGGCAGTACCATTCTAGGTCATTATTAGGAGAAAGCAGTATGTAATGGTATCAAAACCATATGTGTTGGGTGGCGAGTCTGGTGGGGGATGAAAAATTTACTTAGCACGTAATTCATTAGCAAATGTAGGACCTTGCAGAAATACTGCATTCAGATGATGCTTGTGAGATCTAAATAGAAATTGTAACACATGGTAGAGATTGAGTAAATACTTTTCTACTCCCAAATCGATTCTATTGATTGTCATTAAAGCAGCAAGCTCAAAACAATGAAGTGGTTTCTAATTTCCAGGCTCCAGGTGGAGCCTGCTCTGCCTCTTCCTCTTTCCAGTTAAGAGCATCATTAAATGTATGAGCAAACAGCACATTGAGAGGCCAAGTGTTTTATTAATTCATCATCAGAATTATCTCAGTGCATTAATATTAATAGCCTCAAATTGGATTTCATTTAAGAGGTGAAATAAATATGCAGATAGTAAAAGCCTGCACAGCCAAGAGCCTTCCAACGGGACATTCACCTCCAACTTTGCCTCAGGAGGGTTGCCGGCCCCACCTTTCTCCCTGGCCTGGAGCTGCCTAGAGGAAGACCCAGCACACAGAAATGTCCATTTCCGAGCAGGGAGCATGCCTGGCCCATCCCACCCAGCCTCTGCCTCTCTGCAGGGATGAAGTCTGTGAGCTGTCTCTAACGTTCTGTGTATGAAAGAGGCAGGCACAACACAAGGAGAGTCATTTCGGTAGTCATGTTTCGTTTCAAAATGGAGATGGGGAAAAAGAGAAACTGAGTCATCGTGAGTTACACAAGGGCAAGAGATTCCAGGATGAGCGTACAAATGATTTGCTTTTTGTTCAGGAAAGTCTTTGATATAACTGAAGATAAGTAGAACTTCCTTTGTGTATTTTTTAAAAACCCTGTCTGCAATCTTCTACCTAGCCACATTTGCTTGCTAGAGCTGCCATAACAAAACACACCCACAGTGTGGTATAACACAGTGGGAGTTTGTGCTCTCACAGCTCTGGATGCAGGGAGTCTGAAACCAAGGCACTGGCAGGGCCAGGCTCCCTCTGGAACTCTGGGTGGCCTCGCCTTGCTCTTTCTGCTTCCGCTCATGGCCAATAACCCTTGGCCTTTCTTGGTTTACAGCTACGTTCCCCCAGCCCCAACCTGGGTGTCAGGTGGCTGTCTCCCTGTGTGTCTCTTTATAAGAACACCAGCCATCCTGGACAAAGGCAGTAATGACATTACCTTAACTTCATTGCACCTGCAAGCACCCTCAGTCCAAAGAAGGTCAGTCACAGGTGTCTGGGGTTAGGACTTTAACATATTATTTTAATCCTAATTCAACTGGTAACACCAAGATAATTTTGAAAACGGAAAAAAATGTGCTGTAAACCAGAGTACCTAAAGTCTTCAGAGACTGCCAGTAACACCTGAATGAAAGCCCAGGCAATGCGGAGCAGGGGAGGAGGAGGGCTGCGAAAGGTGGCGTAACTGGCAGATGCTGAGGCCACTCCTAGAAGGCTGTGTCCTTGTGGCTCAATGCCAAAGGTGCAGATGTCCCCTACCCCCAAACTGCTTGCACTGATGCTCTGTGACCAACTCGTCCCTGAGACCCCTGGACAAGCGTCTCTCAGGATAAAGCAAGTGGCCCCCAGGGCACCACATCCAACTCTACATTGAAGTGGGAGCGGGAGTCTGGCCCAGAGTAAGTGCAGAGTGGTCCCCCTGGGAGGAAGGATGTCCAGCAGGACGACTGCAATGTGTGGAAGGTTCTGAGCCTCCAGGGGACCTGCAAGGTAAGAACAAACCGAGGGGCTGCAGTGGATCTTTCCCACCATTCTCCATCTGCTTTGTCCTCCTGCTCGATGTAACCGGCTCTGTTTAAAATCATGCGCTTCTTTGGGAAGACTTGGGCCCTGCTCAGGTATGCTGGGGCTTTTGACAATCCCCTACCTCGAGTGTTTGCACCCTTTGTGCAAGACGAAAGAGGAAGAGGGTTGGGAGTTGAGGCTCTTACAAGCATATGGGCTTTAAGGTAAATATGCTATGTGTATTAGTCTGTTTTCACACAGTTATAAAGAAATGCCCAAGACTGGATAATTTATAGAGGAGAGAGGTTTAATTGTTCAGATGACTCACAGTGAACCCTGTGTGTCTCTTTATAAGAATACCAGCCATCCTGGATGAAGAGCAAGGCGAGGCCACCCAGAGATCCACAGGGAGGCCTCAGGAAACTTATAATCATACCGGAAGGCAAAGAAGCAGCAAGTATGTCTTCACAAGGTGGCAGGAAAAGAGGAGAGCAGGGGAGACCACCACTTATCGAACCATCAGATCTCAGTAGAACTCATTCACTATCACGAGAACAGCCTGGGGGAAACCACTTCCACGACCCAGTCACTTCCCACCAGGTCTTGCCCTGAACATGTGGGGATTATGCGGATTACAGTTCGAGATGAGATTTGGGTGGGGACACAGAGCCAACCCATATCAGCACCCGCTCCCTGCCAGCCCAGAGAACACCTGGCTGCACCTCCTCCCTGCAGGACCAGGTGCCCTCCAGAGTGGTCCCTCACTGCCCAGGGCACTCAGCTCAGGGTGACTGTCAGCTTTCTCCAGCTGTGTGACTTCAGGTAGCTGGAATAATGTTCTGTCATTTAAATTCTTATTTACCCACCTCGGAACTTTGAGATCCTAGCATTTAGAGATTGAGTTATTATATTATAATGTATTCCCTTAGAACATTTTGGAAGAGACATGCATAATCCAACATAATGGATAATTTCTATTTCTTAAATTGTATTTCAAATGAGCAGTTAATGATTTCTGAGACTGGAAACTTAAACAGAAAGGAAATGAACAGAATCCTGTAATTAACCACATGCTAAAAGGAACTTTTGGGGAGGAGAAATTCATTGAACATGCAAATATATTTTTATATATAGCTTCTTTCCTAAATAATGCAAAATAGTATTGCATTGGGGATAGGAGTGCCTTTCTAGGAAGACTGTCCCTAATCAATTTTTCTATACAAATACTGCTGAGACCGGAAGCTCAGTACTACTGTTATTCTGTTCAAGAATTCTGACCTCAAGTAGAGTGATATCTCCTCAGTGTCTATATGGGTTTTTTGTTGTTGCTTAACCATTGCTTGCAGGATCAAGGTGTGGTCTTTAGGACTTTTTGCAGTAAAGCAGAGTATTTCTATAAATTATACTCATACTAGGTAGACACAGAGGAACCGAAGAACCAAGACCCACCCCCAGATGTCGGTAGCAATGTGCCAGGGTCCTGTGCATATTCAGGGCCTTGGTGGAGTTTTTTGGAGAACTTGAGAGACTTGGGGCACAGGCTCCATTTACTCCAGGGCGTGGGCCCCGTGGGTGGGCACACACCTGGACTTGGCCCATTTTCCCCAGGGCTCTGAGCCTGTCGGGACGGGAGCTGTGGCACCAGTCAATTAGGAATGGCATGGCCAAATCTCTTCAAGGCTCTGTCATCAGAAATGCAAACCTAACACCTGCCTTTTTGTAATCTGAGGCCATTCCCTCACCCTTGATCATTTTGTCATTGTTGTTCTTGAGCTATTCTTGAGGTAGTTTCCCTCCTAGATGCAAACATTCCATTTCTAATGTAATTTTGGTTAATTGTAAGTGTACAAGAAAGAAGAAATCAGTTCAGTCTAATTGTAACCAAGTTACAAATATACAAGTAGGTAGTTTGAATGGAGAGAACCAGAGTCCAGCAGGGGAGAGTAAACACATTGTTCCATTCCCTTCCAGGATCCCAGAGAACAAAAGGAAAAAGAAAATAACAGTGCTGGGAAAGAAAGACGGAAGGAAAGAAAGAGAGAGAGAAAGAAGGAAAACAGTAAAACTTGAAAGATCGTGTGGTGAAATGAGTGTGAAATCATGCATCCAATTTGTTCTCTGTTTCCTGTTCTCCATGGTTTTAGGATTTTCTCAAGTTTCCTAGTACATTGCTGCATTAATTTTGAGATAAACATTTCAAGAGAAGCCTCACTCTTCCCAAAGAAACCCTCATTTACACTGACATTCTTCCTGAAAATTCCCTAAGCAGAGAATTCCAAGGCCTCCTCTCCTCCGTGGACTGTCCATGTGGACAATGGCACGTGTATCTATGTATCCATGCAGGTGCACACAGGGTAGGGTCGTTCCTGTTGTAGAGATGGCACTGTTTTCTCCACCCTGCTCCAAATCTTGTCTTGCTCACTCAACACGACCTGCGTTGGCTCCTCTGGTGCGTCCCGTCAACTCCCATGCACCCTGCGTTAGGCTGCTTTACCTCGCATGGTCAGAGGGAACTGTGATCCGTTCTTCGGTTCCTCTTGGACGTCCACGTTTTCCTAACGTTTTGCTACTTTGAATAATGGGAACATATACATTCTTTAGAAACTTTCTTAGATATGGGTAATTTTAATTATTTGCAGGAGATTCCCAGGAGTCAGGTTTTTGGGCCACACAGTATGTCATTTTAATTTTAATAGATGCTTCCAGATTACTGGTCCAAAATCTAATAATTCACAGACTCACCAGGAATGTATGGGAGTAACTTTTTTTCTTAGCAACCCTATACTGGAAGAACTCCATTTCTGAAAGTTTTCTTCTTATTTCAAGCTACGAGTTAGTAGATTAAAATAGTCAATAGGGCCGGGCACGGTGGCTCACACCTGTAATCTCAGCACTTTGGGAGGCCAAGATGGGTGGATCACTGAGGTCAGGAGTTAGAGATCAGCCTGACCAACATGGTGAAACCCTGTTTCTACTAAAAATACAAAAATTAGCTGTGTATGGTGGCGGGTGCCTGTAATCCCAGCTACTTAGGAGGCTGAGGCAGGAGAATGGCATAAACCCAGGAGGCGGAGGTTGCAGTGAGCCAAGATCATGTCACTGCACTCCAGCCGGGGTGACAGAGTGAGGATCCATCTCAAAACACAAAAATAAAAATAAATTAATAAAAATAAAATAATCAATAGATTGTTTTCAAATTTCCAAGTTTTCAGCTTTCCTCGAAATGCTCACTTGGTCCTCTTTTATTGTTCTCGGAGAATTCAGTGTGCTGATTTCTACTGGGGAGAGATGTTATTTGCATAATATTAAGGACCTCTTAAATTCATATCAGTTTTTGTACTTCTTTTATGTTTCAAAATAGCATATACACTCTGCTTGTTGTACACCAGCACCAGCAATTGTGTTTAGTTCAGTCTTGTCTTTCAAATCAAACATGTATTCATGTTCTCTGGGGATACTTTATCTGAGAGAAGAATGAATGTTCAAATTTTTCTCTATATTTCTACAAACTTTTATGTTTTCTGTTTCTAAATTTTATTGTTAGATAAGGGTTATTTACTTGTAACTTGCTAGATTCTTATTTTTATGCATGTAGCATGCAACATAATAATAAAACTTATTTGTTCCTTTTAATTACTCTTGGCTTGGGTGCTATTTTCTTTGATAATTCCGTATCACTTTCATGCTGGGACAGTTTCCTTTTTTGCAAAATGTTTGTGTGTCACTTGCTGTGGGAATCCCGTCCTATGTTTAGAAACAGTCTCCACCTCCTGGCATCCAAGTCCTTGAGTGTGGGCTAGAGCCAGGGATTTGCTTTTCTGGGCTGAATCTTGCAAGCAGGTGGATTACCATTCCCTCAACTAGGTGATAAAGGGATGGCGGCTGCTCAGAGATCTTGCTCAGCCTCCTGGGCTTCTCTTGTATGCTCCCCCTGATGAAACACATTGCCCTGTTGTGAACCTCCTGATGGAGAGGCCAGCTTTGTGTGGCAGAACACTGAGGGGGATTCCTGCCAACAGCCAGACAGGAAGTGAGACCCCCCAGTCCAAAGACGCATGAAGAACTAGGTCCTGCCAACAACCATTGAGTGAGTCTGAAAGTGGATCCTTCCCCAGTCAAGCCTGGAGCTGAGACCACAGCCCCAGCCAGCACTCAGACTGCGGCAGTGACTGAACCAGAGGACTCAGCTCAGCCATGCCCGGATTCCTGACTCTGGGGAACTGTGAGATAATACCTGTATGTGGGTTCAAGCCACTAAGTTTTGGGGTGATTTATTACATCATGATACATAACTAACTTACTCTTCAGTGGAATATAGGTGGGAAGTCACTTTACTCTTAGACACTTTCTTCAAACAGTTGAGTTTAACCAACTCACTATGACTATTGCTCTTAAATATCTTTAGATTTATTTTGTTGCCTTACGTTGGCAGTTCTCTTAATATTTTAGTATGCTTAATTAACTTAGACAAATTTAAAATTGTGTTGTTTAAACACACTTTTTCTATAAATACCCAAAATTGAATAAATTTTATCTTCCTGTATGAGACAAAAAATCTTATATCCTCTCACTATGCTTCCACAGTAAGCTTTCATGTTAAAACCATCTCAGATACTATTTATAAATTTCTATCAACCTTGTCTTGTTAGGAATCAATTATTTTATATATGTAAAGATGAGTCTTACTTATTTCTTTCTTCGTCATAATTTCATAAATCCCATACTGTTTTCTGAAGACTTGCTTTTGTTTTTTGCTTGAGAACATCCTTCAGTCATTTTTTTCCCTAGTGGTAACTTTCTGAGTTTGCTTTTCTACATGTTTGACAATTTTTGTTTCCCATTCAAATTTAAAGACATTTTATTCGAAACATTGTTCTAAGTTTAAAATATCTTTCATTGTGAACTATTCTGTTTTCTCTGATGTTAGTTCTCCTGTTACTAAGATTGAGACTTCTCTTTCCTAGTGTTTATTTTTCTAAGTTTGGGTTTGGGGTTGTTTCTATCTATCCGTATCCGTGGCAGTTCCCCCACCCCCAGTTTCAGGGAGAATCTATACACTCATTGATGCTTCTGAAACATGGGGTGAGACTTGTCTGTGCGTTGATGTCTGGGGAGGTGTGTCTTTTGTTCCTCTGCTGGGCCACGCCTGCTGGCACGTTGTCCTGCTGTCTCCACCCAGCATTGCCCCTAGGAGCTCTTGGTTGTATCTCCCCTTGTGATCGTGGGCCTGAGTGAGTGAGCTGCGTTCCACCATCCTAAAGGAAGCTCTGAAGGCTCTGACTTCCGGTCTGTGCCCCCTCAGTGAGGGACTGCATCCTGCTGGCCCCGCCTCCAGAAGGCAACTGGTATCTTAGACAGCTGTCGGCAGCAAATAATACTCTTCTATTTCATGGGGTTTATTTCTCCTTCTGTTTTCAGTTTGGAGAATCTCTGGAATCACTTTCATCTTCGAAGGAATTTTGTCTGTGTTTTGGACTGTGATTTGTCAGTTTTGTTTTCTCCTAAGTTGATTGGTCTCTAAGAATTTCTCAATTTTTTTTTTTTTTTTTGGATGGGGAGGACATTCTGTTACCTGTTGTGTATTCTTTCTTTCATCTAATCACCTCCAGGATTTATTCTTGCATAATATATTTTACTTACTATTTTTATGATATTGGGGGTAGAAAGGAAACATATTCTTGACATTTCATCTTAACTTTCTTCTTCATGAAGGAGATCCCATTGTTATGATACTGTATGTTATTGAAAAAATTATTATCATTATTATTACTGAGAGCTATTGCACCAACTCAGAACTTTCCAGAAGCCTTGAAGTCAAACAAAATTAATTTAGCTATAATCAATTACTTGCTGCAGGCAACCTTTCTAACCCTGTCATAAAGACTGACAACAAATTCCACTTTCTTGTTATCAAGAGTTTAAATATGGCTGGGTGTGGTGGCTCACGCCTGTAATCCCAGCACTTTGGGAGGCCAAGGTGGGCAGATCACGAGGTCAGGAGATCGAGATCATCCTGGCTAACATGGTGAAAGCCCGTGTCTACTAAAAGTACAAAAAATTAGCCGGGTGTGGTGGCGGGTGCCTGTAGTCCCAGCTACTTGGGAGGCTGAGGCAGGAGAATGGCGTGAACCCAGGAGCGGAGTTGCAGTGAGCCGAGATGGTGCCACTGCACTCCAGCCTGGGTGACAGAGCTAGACTCTGTCTCAGAAAGTATATACTATATTATTTCATGTTATATTTGGTATTTATACATAACTAGAAAGCATTCTTACCTATCAGTGGTTATTTATTTAAAAATCCTGCTAACGTGTGATGAGAACAGATTGTTGACACCTTTCCAGCAAGCTCTCTGGCCTCGCGCGTTCTCCCGATCTGCTGCTATGGGAGTGCACGCTCCCGCAAGGACAGGAATGAGCCAACCCCCACCTCCGGCCTCCTTCAGGGGCATCTGGACTGGGCAAACTCCAGTGTCCCATGACAGGTGAGAAGCAGAGCCCACCCTAACCCAAGTTTCTTTCCCTTTGTTTCTCACCAAATCAACCACAGCCATGCAGGAAATGGTGAGCGAGTGGACGACCCTCCTCGTGTCCTCCTCGGTCATCCAGGAAGCAGATATAAAGGTCAGCCCCCATTCATATGGAGGTCAGAGCTCCAGACCTCACATCATCAGCCTAAGGAGAGCCCCCGCCCCCTGCCCCGACCATAAGGCAGCTGCTTCCTGGATCTCAGTGGGGCTGCTGTGAGGTTGGGCCCCGTCCTCCATGGGTCTACAGCAGGCCCACAACTCTTGGCCCTGAGCATCCACCAGGGAGGAGTTTGTGTGTCATCAGCATTTGTCCCTGGACAGATCCCCAGGGACAGCATCTTCTTGAGAAAACTGAATCTGCACGGACATTGTTGACACCAGTGACTGGCTTGGGAAGAAAAGGATGTGAAATATCAAACAGTTTTTAATTCCAGTTCTCCGAATATGCTCCAGACATCTTACATGCAATGCACATACCTACAATGCAAATGCATTCAATGTGCATGTATAATGCATGCATATGATACCCATACACGCTATGTACATATGTACAATGCATACATACAATGCACACATGCAATGCTATGCACACGATTCAGTGCACACACATCCAAGCACGTGATTTTAGTCAGTAGACAGAGCCCTCTCCATGGAGGATCTAAGATAGCTGGGAGACACATTCCGAACCCACAAGATGTCCAAAAACCCTCATGGAAAGAAAACTAATGAAGAAATTATGAAAATAGAAATTTGGAATTTATGAAATATAAAATATAATCCAATGGAGCACCTACTTCAGGAAAAATTAAAAAAAGATCATCACCATTAAAACTAAAAAACTAAAACTACTTACAACTACTAGCAAAGCTAAAAAAAAACTCTTAATTTCTACTTATAAAAAGAAAATAAAAATAATCGGATGATTTCCTACAAATGCTCTATTTGCTTACAGATATGACCATTTCCAAAAAATTTAAATGCCGATGATATTCCGAGTGCTCAGAACATGGTGACAATCATTAGCTTTTTGACAAGGAAAGCAAGCACATTTTAAATTATTCCAGAGTTCACACGGACACACACATAATGTAATGTGTGTAACTGTGGATCTTGTTGATCTATGTGCTGCATGTGTGTTATCAAACAATATTAAACTACAGATTTTTCAATGAAAATAATAATTCTATATATTTAAGTTTTTGAGGATAAAATTCTTTGATAATGCAGAACTGCAATTTAAAGTTCCATGTTCTCCAAGAAAAAAAAAAAAAGTCAAGGCTCAGCACTTTCCAGCTTGACGGTTTCCCAATTGTGGACAAATGCCATCTGGGAGAAAAGGAAGGGAGGCAGCATTTGAGACCTGCATGCCCAGCAGACAATGTCTGGTTGCTCTACTGGAAAGACCAGCTTTCCTCCCATAGAAGATAATTAAAAAGTAAAAATGCATATATACAATGAATGAATAAAGGGGAAAATTTCATTTCACAGAAATGCAGATGCTGACATTTGGAAGTCTGGACACTTAAGTGGGGGTATGTTAGTTTCCTAGAACTACCATAATAAGTCACCACAAACTGTGTGGCTGAAACAAAAGAAGTTATTTTCACAGTTCTGGAGGCTGGAAGCCCGAAACCAAGATGTCAACGGGGCCACACTCCCTCTGCAGCCTCTGCCTGAGAATCTGCCCTGGCCTCTTCCAGCTTTGGGTGGCATCAGGTGACCTTGGCTCATGGCTGCTTCTATCTCACTTCTTCTTCTATCTCTACATGGCCTTATCTGTGTGCACTCTCTTGCAGTAAGGACACCGGTCCTTGGATTCAGAGCCGACCTCAAACTTGGGATGACCTCATAGGTGTTAGTCTGTTTTCTGTTGCTTATAACAGAACGCCTGAAATCCAGTACTTTATAAGAAAAGGAATTTACTTCTTACAGTTATGGAGGCTGAGGAGTCCAAGTCCCAGGGGCCGCAGCTGGTAAGAGCCTCCTTGCTGGTAAGGATTCTCTCTGCAGCCACCGAGGCAGCTCAGGGCGTCCCATGGTGACAGAGCTGACCCAGCTAATGTGCCAGTTCAGGTCTCCCTTCCCCTTCTTATTAAACCACCAGTTCCCCTTTCATGGTAACTCATTAATCCATGAATGGGTTAATCCGTTCATGAAACAGAGCCCTCAGGATCCAGTTGCCTCTTCAAAGCCCCACCTATCAACACTGCCACATGGGGGTTCAGTTTTTAACACATGAAATTTGGGGGGCACATTCAAATAGCATCATCTTAACTTGATTGTGTCTGCCAAGACCCCATTTCCAAATGAGGTCACATTCTGAGGTTCTGGGTGGACACAGAAATTAGGGGACATGATTCAACTCACTGTCCATCAGAGATGGACATATACACATATACATATACATATACACACACTTATTTTTATATATATTTTATATATAATTATATATGTGTATGATTCAGTGCCAGTCACTCTAAAACTGATGACAAATACTGAGCTATTAGATGAATATGAAATAAGCTAGTGTTTCTAAATACTTCTAAAATTATGAACCAACAAAAATTTTTATCACAGGTCTCAAGATAATTTTATTTTGCAGCCACAAAAACATAATCACTTTGGAAAGTATTTACTGTACCTTTTAAAATATTTATCTGACTTACTTCTACTTTTATATTGTTATAAATTAGCAAATTCTTCCTAAAGATACGATTGCTTCTGAAACTCCTGTTGTAAAGTATTTATCAATATACTTTCAAATTATTCTATGCCATTAAGTATTTTCATAATCCAGAGATCTCTGGCTCTTCTTAAAGTGATTCTTCAAATGATGTGACCTCTATGGAGAATGAAGTTTATGTCTATCCCCGTCGAGGAAAAGTGAATTTTTCATCATTGAAGTAAAGGCTCTGTGAGACTCAGAATAACATGACCTTGAAGTAAGACTGCATTTGACTTCGAATCCAGTCGCGATTGGGTCTCTGATATTTTCCATGGCTTATCAAGGTGGACGGGCCCCTAAGAGTTCGGGACAGAGGACTCTCTCCATCTAGATGTTTAGAAATGCTCCCCACAGCACTTAGTTCAGCAAGCGCGCTCTGGCTGTTGGCTTCAGGCCCCTCAGGTGGAGGGTGCTGGTGAAGGGGCAGGGCCTTTCACACCGAGCCATTCTGGAGAAAGATCTGTGGCAGTTTTGGGCCCCAGCAGGCGGTGGCAGCTCTTTCCTCGGTGGGCGCTGACTCACCTTGGGTGCACCCCAAATGCCTGGAACTTTCCTGCCAGGGAATGCTCCTCTGCCAAGACAAGACAAAGGCTTCTTCACCTCCACGTGTGTGTAAAGTTTCAAGCCCCAGCTCTGGAAGCAGGGCTGGGCAGAACCTGCAAGAAGCACGGCCACACTCCGGAACGGTCAGGGCAACGCTGAGTTCTGCAGAAGCTCCCAGAGCTCCAGTGCCGGGGCCTGACCTTCCTCCCCGGTCAGCTGGCGCTGTCACCGTAGCACAGACACTTAAGGCCTCGTGGCACCAGGTTGGGGGTGTCCTTTCACACACCACAGGGCTACTCAACCTGCCAGGCTTTTTCACAAAAGGAAAGTTGTGTTTCCTGGAATCTCGTTTGAAATACCAATGCTATTTCAATTGCAGTAGGAAGAACAGACACTATTCGTCAGAACTTCGTGTTCAAGTAACGTTCATTTGGAATATCTGTTTTGTTTACTAAAACAAACATAATATTTCAGATCATGCCTTTTGGGAACTCTTTCTAGCAAGTCTAGACCTAGGAAATGCCTAAGTCAAAAAGTATGCAGAACCAGGGCATTCACCCCTGAAAATAAACAAACAAAAAACAAACATCGGCCATCCAGGCAGACACACTTCAAAGTCTCAGGCAGTTCCAGGAGAGCACCACTGAGCCTCCATGGCCCTGGGCAGACACTGTGTCTGCACACGTGAACATGGATGGTGCATTGGAGATCAGACAGTGTCTGCATTTGTGAACATGTATTGCACATGGGAGATCTGACATGGTGTCTGCACGTGTGAACATGGATTGTGCGTGGGAGATCTGACACGGTGTCTGCGCATGTGAACATGAATTGTGCATGGGAGATCAGACATGGTGTCTGCATGTGTGAACATGGATTATGCATGAGAGATCAGACACAGTATTTACATGCATAAACATGAATTATGCATGAGAGATCAGACATAGTGTTTGCACACGTGAACATGGATTGTGCATGAGAGATCAGACACAATCTCTGCCTGTGTGAATATGGATTGTGATGAGAGATCAGACATGATGTCTGCACACGTGAACATGGATTGCACATGAGAGATCAGATGTGGTGTCTGCACGTGTGAACATGTATTGTGCATGAGAGATCAGACACGGTATCTGCATATGTGAGCATGGATTGCACATGAGAGATCAGACACGGTGTCTGCACATGTGAACATGGATTGCACATGAGAGATCAGACATGGTGTCTGCACGTGTGAACATGGATTGTGCATGGGAGATCTGACACGGTGTCTGCGCATGTGAACATGAATTGTGCATGGGAGATCAGACATGGTGTCTGCATGTGTGAACATGGGTTATGCATGAGAGATCAGACACAGTGTTTGCATGCATAAACATGAATTATGCATGAGAGATCAGACATAGTGTCTGCACGTGTGAACATGGATTGTGCATGAGAGATCAGACACGATGTCTGCAGGTGTGAACATGGATTGTGATAAGAGATCAGACACAATCTCTGCCTGTGTGAATATGGATTGTGATGAGAGATCAGACACAATCTCTGCCTGTGTGAATATGGATTGTGATGAGAGATCAGACACGGTATTTGCACTTGTGAACATGTATTGTGCATGAGAGATCAGACACGAATCTGCATGTGTGAACATGGATTGCACATGAGAGATCAGATGTGGTGTCTGCACGTGTGAACATGTATTGTGCATGAGAGATCAGACACGGTATCTGCATGTGTGAGCATGGATTGTGCATGAGAGATCAGACAAGGTATCTGCATGTGTGAGCATGGATTGTGCATGAGATATCAGACACGATGTCTTCACACGTGAACATGGATTGTGCAAGAGAGATCCTATCTAGTGCCCACTTATTTTGAGTAAAAGATGATCTTAAAATATTAGCTTTCTCAATGTGAGGGTAAGACTTGTTCTCAGATGCTCTAGCTGACTGATCTAGATCACAACTTGAGAGCAAATCTGTCCAAGTATCCACCTAAAACCAGGCAGAAGAGACTGCAGTCCACACGTGCAGCTGTTGGGAATACTATCTTTTTAGAGCCAGTTTTCTTATCGCTAAGCTTCCTTGAGATTTGTTGAGTTAAAACCTGAGCTGCAGATTAAAAAATAAACAACAATAAAAAATAATAAAAAAAAAATTCAAAACACTTTCCTCCTGACCAGCACTTCTCCATTACCTAGAAGTGAATTCTCACTGCACTGTGCAGACCTGCGGGCTGTGGGGCTACCAGCTCAAGTGCCATGTACCACACACCTCATGCTCCCCACCAGGCTCTATACAGCAGAGCTGCGCAGAATCATAATTTGAGATTATTTACTTTCCTAGTCAGGTTAATTAAAACCCTCAAGCCTGTGCCTATTCAAGCTAAATAATATAATTTAAAGGACATTTAGTTTTCACCTGTTCATTACGGCATTTACAGTAACCAATATTTTCCCTGAAATTACAAAATGGTTTTCGTTTTTAATCTCTTGCTTCAAGATTTTCTGCTCCCAACTGTCTGATAAATTTCTTTCAGGTTAAAAGTGAATCTAACATTCAGCTCAAGAGGTAGTAGTTGCCTTGTTTAAGGACTATGATATCAGGTGCGGTGGCTCATGCCTGTAATCCCAGCACTTTAGGAGGCAGAGGCAGGTGAAACACTTGAGGTCAGGAGTTCGAGACCAGCCTCACCAACATGGTGAAATCTCAACTCCACTAAAAGTACAAAAATTACCTGGTCGTGGTGGCAGGTGCCTGTAATCCCAGCTACTCGGGAGGCTGAGGCATGAGAATCACTGGAACCTGGGAGGCAGAGGTCGCAGTGAGCCAAGATCGTGCTACTGCACTCTAGCCTGGGCAACAGAGTGAAGCTGTCTTAAAAAAAAAAAAATTTAAAAAGTGTACTATGGTGCAAAATTAATAGACAGCATGGCGAGAAACCCAAGTTAGCCAAGAGTTGAAGGCACAAGTCTCCCTCACCTCAAGACTGCTGGCTCCAGTTTTCACCGCCTAAAAAAGTATTGAAAAGTTGAAAAGACAAAACAAAAACAAAACAGAGAAACCCAACAATAGGAATATAAATAATGGTTTGTTGTCTGTTTTTGAAAGTATCTTTCTAGGATCCGTGAGACAATGCAGACATGGTTAGGACTGGCGGCCGGTGTCATCCCACATAATGACTTGAAGAGGGTTTTCTGGTGCGCCTGCTTGTCCAGACCTCTACGTGGACCCAGCAGGCCATATCTCCCACACCACCCAGAGTTTTATGGAGAACGTGAATCTATAACCATTCAAGAACTCTCTATATATTACATTTAAAAACAAGTTCATACGAAGTTCATAGAAAAGGTAGATTTGTCATTCTGAACTGCAATCTTAAGTAAAAAGACAATGGAAAAAAGTAAATAGCTGTAAGGTTCCTGTAAGGCTTTAAAGGGACAGCAGTAAATTGCCAGGACATTTTTATGGAGTTTTTTAACCTCTGGCCTTTGGAGGGGGGGGAATCAATAAGATATTAAGAAAATCATGAATTAATGCTTCAAAGGGTGCAGACAACACTAACAGCTCTGTGGTTTAGATGAATGGCTGGTTCGGAAACCCGGCCCCTCCCGTCTGAAGTTGAAACATCAGTCGCTCTGCTGGGAACGGTGTTAGTCATTCTGTTCCTGTCTCCGTGGGACACTTCATAGTTACAGGAGTATTACAAACTTAGAATGTTATCTGGGATATTAGGATGAAATCTCCCCAGGAAATGAAATACAAATAATCCTTTTCAAGTTAAATGAAATCGCTTCTGTGACAGTATTTCATAAGGATTTTCTAATTGACTCACATTATATTTAAGCAACTCTAGGCTATGGAGATTGCATTTTGTAGAAATGATTCTGGGATAATTTTGGGATTCTGACTCCAAATTACTTATGTAAACATGGGCTTCTTGGGTAATCCCAGATTAGTAGCCTGGGCCCTGTCTCTCAGACTCTGCACCCCTCCCTCCACCTGGACCTGCCGTCCAACTCCTGTCCCAGTGCCCCCTCCCTCCTTTCCTTCACATGGCTCCTCAGAGAAGTTGCTCCAGAGCCACTGTTTCTAAAATACCATTTCCAACTCTGTTTCTTCTTACCCCAGTCCTTGGCTTCCCCTGACAGTGATGGCACCAGCACCAGCCACAGCCACAGCCACACCACCAGCCACAGTTCCAGTCACAGCCACACCACTAGTCACAGTGCCAGTCACAGCCACATCACCAGCCACAGTGCCAGTCACAGCCACAGCCATAGCCACAGGGCCAGTCAGAGCCACAGCGCCAGCCACAGCCACGGTCACAGTGCCAGCCACAGCCACAGTGCCAGCCACAAAACCAGCCACAGCCATAGTCACAGCACCAGCCACAGTGCCAGCCACAACCACAGTGCCAGCAAGCTTCAATAAGTATCTGTGCATAGGTGGCCAGTGGATTGCTCCCACCCTACCCAGGAATGTGGGCCCTGGGAGCTAGGCTCCTTGCACCCTGTTGGCAACTGTGTTTGCAGCTCCCAGCGTGGAGCCTGGTGTCCTGGCACTGGACAGACAGAAGATGGAGCACCTGACTCTGGGGATGCTCTGCATGAATGGACTGGCTCCACCTTCCCAACAGCTCTGAGGTCTCCCCCTCAGTGTGCAATTGTGGAAAGGAATTGTCCACGTCTCATGGCTGGTAGGGGTCAGATCTGGGACTCGGCTCTGGGGGTTTTGACTTCCAGACCCACATCTGCCTTGCACAGAATGGACTAATGCGTGTGTGGCCCCTCGGGGGTCACGGCTGTAAAATGCATTTTCTCCTCTCATTCTCATGGTGGGCATTAGAATCCCCATTGCACAGCGGAGCAATGGAGGCACAGAGAGCTGTGGGCTGAAGTGATCCAAGCCTGGGAGAGCTGGGGGTCCCACCGGGTCCTCGCCTACATCTTCCCCAAGAAGGGCAGCCCCCTGGGCACTGGTTCCCTTTGAGGAGGGGCTGGAGTGACTGGAGGCAGAACTGGGATGGGGCAGGAGCAGCCCCTGCCCCTGTCATCATCCAGGGCTCCCGGTGGGTCAGTGTCTGAGCTGAAACGGCCAAGGGATAAGAAGATGCTTTCTTCAGAGGGCAGTTAGAGTGGTCCTTCTTCTTCATGCTGGGGGAAAGGGGAGGGGAGGGCAGGGGCAGGTCCTCCTACAGCCCCCTCAAAGGCAGAAAGAAGCCCATGATTCCCAGGACGATACAACCCAGTGCGATGGCCCAGGGACCTAAGAGGTCGACTCAGACTCAGACTCCACGAGGCCCCATGCACCCCTCCTTTTCATCCACCTGGTGGGATGAGGGTGGGTGCAGCGGCTGCTGGCCGGAGCTGTGTCTGGTGAGGGGACTGAGGGGCAGATCGGCAGAGGGAGAGTGACTTTTTACTTCAACCCCTTTTGTACGATGATCACATTTTATCTTGTACTGGGTACACATGTCACCTACTCAGAACTACTCTGTTGCTCAATTAAAATAATCTCCACAAGAAGGGCCCCAAACTTGTCAGTGTGTAAGTTCTTCTAAGAATCAATATTTAAATTTTTTTTCCAGCTAACTTCGCTGTTCAAGTAGCAGTGGAAGGGGACTGGGGCATGCCCCAGTATAGAAAGAAGCTTAAACAGCCTCACTCTCGAGACACAGGGCTTGGGAAGGCCCCACCCAAACAGGCCTCATTGTACTCCAAAAACAGAGCCAGTGAGACCTGAGTAACTGTGCAAAAAGAGACAAGCTGTCCGTAGAAGGGAGGTGCAGGACCCTGTGTGCCCAGGGTCATGGACACCCACTGTGCAAGCCCAGGCTAGACAGTGTGGATGCTCCCAGACGGAACGTGGCAAACCAGCACTGCAGCTAGAAAGGCACCCTGCACCGGGGAGCTGCCATTCCTATCAGCTAGAAAGCAGGTGATGGGGTATGTCTGTGATCAGCTAGGGGAGAGATGCTGCAGAGAAAACGGGGCTTCATTAAACTAAGTGGTAGGTTGGAGCCAGCTGTGCTCGCCAGTCAGCCGCAGCCAGGGATGCTCATTGGTGCGGCTTTTTCATGGGGAGAGGAGGGGGCAGTGGCAAAGGTGCTCTCGTACAAGACTCCGGGAAGAGAGCCTCTCCTTTTAGACAGGAGTAGCTGGTATGAACGACTCTTAAAAATGCAAGCTGTGCTGTAAGTGCCGACTCACAGGTTGTCACCAATATCACCTGGCTGGCTTCAGGGACCTCCAGTCACAGGCACCGTGCTCTGATTCCATGAGTCCAGCAGTTTGGGAACAACGCTTCATTTCCTGCCTGTCACTGGAGAGGGCTCTAAGACCTTAGCCCCTGTTATCTTTCTTCAAACGACACTCAGTAAGCCAAGATGACAAAACCAGAGGATCCCCTCTTCCCAGTCGAACTGGGCTCTGTCCATAGCACGAATCGCCCAACTAGCCTTTCTATCTCCTGCAGGTTATTCAGGGCTTACATTTGCAAGGACAATTTCCAGACTGTATTCATCTGTGTTGCTAGGTACACTATCACTAGGACAGGTCCAGCCTTTGACATAGTCCTGTTTTCGATGCAAGCGCACAGTTGAGGAAATATCATAGTTGCTGTTGGTGGACGCCTTTTGTGGGACTGACACTGTCCTTAGAGATCTGTGTGGATTATTTCTTTTGATACCAACAGCAACCTGAAGAGGAAGTCACCGTCATCATCCCCATAATGAAATTGCGAGAAAAAGTCGGAGTTGGTTGGGAAGAAAAAAGCGGAGGAGAGTGGTGCCAGGGGTGACCACATCAACCTCAAAACTGAGACCCTGCAAACAAACACCCAGGTGTGAGGATATGCGTGCATGGATCATGGTCCTCCAGCCTCTCCTCTTGTTCATCACCTGCTCTCTTTGGAAACACAAAACGGAGGAAGCGTCTCCGGGTGGTAAATCCCATGGAACAGAGGGATGGAGCCACCTCTGACGGTGATTGAGCTGTGGTGATCCTATCAGCCAAGCAGCCATCATCAGGGCTGGAGGCTGGGGACAGGGCTCATCTCCCGGCAGCCATCAGCGCCCGCCTGACACCAGACAGGTAATGTTATCTCCTGTGCTGAGAGGGCCGATGAACCGTGATGAGCGATGCAGGCCCATCACTGGGCATCTGCTTCCCAGCTTGGCCATAAATGTCAGCCTCCTCTGACCTCACTTTGGCAGCACCCCCTGCAAGGCGAAAGTCCGGGCATGGCTCCATCAGCCAGTCCTGGCGGGCGTCACTCCTTACCTCTGAGCTTGCTTCCTTCCCACGTCAGCCCTGGCCGGTGTAGCCGCCACACCCAGCCCCTGGCTCCAGTGCCAGGCATTGGCCAGGGTGGGTCAGGGCACATGGCGTTCATCCCACCACAGAAGACACTCCTTGGCAACCGCACCGTAGGGTAATGATGCAGGAGGGACGTTGTCCAAAACGTCAGATTTGGAACAAAATGACCGTGAATAATGTATTCCCAGGCACCGCTTCCCGGGCAGCACTGCCAAGGCGTTCTGCGGTGGCTGCATCTGTCATTGGGGATCACAAAACACACAGGGAAGTCCCCCCCACGCGCGGCCCACACGTGTTTACAAACAGAAGCAGCGCCGCTTTGAGGTTCAAACGCCAGAGGCGGCCTCCAACGTGACTCGCCTGCCAGCTCCGGGAGGAGAGGGCGTGTGGTGTTAAAAATTCATAAAGAACACTGCTTTTTATTTCAAGAGCAACAGGAGCAAAAGGTTTTTCTGCAGTGCCCAGGGAAACATAAAGTTCAAATACTGTGAGGTTGCAGGAACAGATCAGAGCCTGCTCTTCCCAGCCAAAGCCTACAAGGCGATTCTTTATAGTGTCTTGGCCGAGACAGCTCGAGGATAACTGAGCCTAAGAAGCCAATTTGCTGAGTTTTGTTCGGACTGTGAAATGAGTCACTTTTGTTTGGGTGTCAGAATCAGGGAGCACCATGGTGGGGCCCAGAAAGCGATGAAGATACAAGCGCTCTCCTGAGAGCCCGACATTCCTACGAATGCAGTGTCCCCACCTGCCGCCTCTCCACGGACCCTCTGCCTCCCTTCCTGAAGGCAAAACTGCAACAGCCAGACTTGACATTTGAGAGGAGGGGCATGGGGAGAGCCTGCAGTCTGTGTTTCTCTGGAAAGAAGTTGGTCTTCCTGGAAAACCCAACGTCTTTTAGCAGGTCGAAGAGATAAATTGCCGTCACTTTTATTTGCAGACTCTGAGAGAAACAATTGGATGGCGTTCGCTTTGCGAGCCAGGCTCAGAGGAAAACCAAGGTGTGCTTCAGCAGCTGCACACTTGTGGGCGGAAAATGTCCAACGTGTTTTGCAAAACCAGCCGTCATCCTTAAATGTACAGAAAAGTCACGGTGTCGGTGAGCCTCCAGGGGCAGTGTTGAAGGCACACCTCCTGTGCCTTCCCTCTCAGCCTAGGACACGGCAGGTCCCTGCCTTCTGTCTGCCTTTCTGGCTTTGACGGGATCAACCAGGAAGAGTGGAAAGGCTTGGTGCCCGGGAGCCTCCGAGGACATGCTCCGACCAGGGAAGCTTCTGGAAGCACAGCTGAGGAAAGGTGTGAGAGCGGTGGGACCTCTGAGTCCTTAAAACCTGTAACCCAAGGCAGAATCTGTGCAGGCAGAATGAGTGTCCTGCTCTCTCCTGCCTCTGTCCTGCTTTTCAGAAATCAGAGTTTTCAGTCCAATATCCCTGCCTTTGAAAGTCTGGGTGATGTAAACACATAATGAGAATTGTTTAGGGCAGGAAACAAACAAACAACAACAACAACAACAAAAACCAACAAAAACAAACTCCAAAGTGTCCTGGGAGGCTGTGCCTGGCAATGCCCATGCAGGGAAGTTACACGCATGATGGGGGATGGGACTGACCCAGGAATCTTTCCATGAGTCCTGTACTTTCCTTTGCCTTTTCTCAGCCAGGTGTTTTATGATGATTTTTAATAGTTGAAAACCACTTAGTATCCTTCACACTGCGATTTTCTTCCTCCTGGAAACAAATACTAAGAAGTTCTAATTCAGAACTGATGAGTGGCACAGAGTCTCCAACTCTATGCATACACTCCACTATGCAATGACGAGGTGCTGGCTTCTCCAGCTTTCAAAGAACAAATGTTAAGAATTTCTGGGCCTGGCCTGCTGCGGTGGCTCATGCCTGTAATTCCAGAAATTTGGGAGGCCGAGGTGGGTGGATCACCTGAGGTCAGGAGTTTAAGACCAGCCGGGCCAACATGGTGAAATCCCATTTCTACTAAAAATACAAAAAATTAGCTGGGCGTGGTTGCACGCACCTGTAATCCTGGCTACTCAGGATGCTGAGGCGGGAGAATCACTTGAACATGGGAGGCAGAGGTTGTAGTGAGCCAAGATTTCGCCACTGCTCTCCAGCCTGGGCAACAATAGCGAAACTCCATCAAAAAAAGAAGAAGAAGGAAAAAAAAGGAATTTCTGGGCCACGTAATCCATGGGTATGCTTTTTAGCTCAGTCCACAAAAGAAATTTTAGTTGTTCCTTCAACGATTCCTAGTTTGAACTCACCGGGAAAATCAGAAATGATTGTATTTTTAATACATATAAAGCCCTTCCTACATGTTTCATTGAATACCAGCAGCAACCCTATTTGGTGGAGACCAATGGATATTTATAACTTGTTTCCAGTTTCACTGATACCCAGTAACAAAATCAACACATCACCCAGACTTCTCAGACTGCAGACCCTGGCTGGCATGGAAAATCCACACCACGTAGAGTCGCTGACCTTTGAGTAAGTGTGTGTATGTGGCAGTGGGGGCTGCGGGGTAGGGTGGTGCTCCGACTGAAATTGCTGCAGATCTGACTGTAGCTGCCCCAGGTCTGAGTGTGACTGCGCTGATTCCTGAGCATCTGGATAAAGGAAGCAGGAGGCAGCGAGAATGGCCGGGAGGACCACAGTCTGGTCTGAGTGATTCTGGGTACCAGGCTGTCTTTTGTGTTCCTACCCATCATTTGAGGTTTGCCTATGGCGTTCCATCAGACCACAGAGCGACAGGGTGAGCCCTCACCTCCAATCCATGACGGAAGCTCCAGGTTTCTCAGGGATGCATGGCTCTGGATGAAGGAAACCACAGAATGCTCCAGCCCCACTCTGTCTTATTCCAGGACCGTGAGCTCCCAGGTAACATGCCTATATTGTACTCCAGTTTAAGGGTCATATTTTATTTTATTTTATTTTATTTATTTATTTTTTTTTTTGAGATGGAGTCTGGCTCTGTCGCCCAGGCTGGAGTGCAGTGGCCGGATCTCAGCTCACTGCAAGCTCCGCCTCCCGGGTTTACGCCATTCTCCTGCCTCAGCCTCCCGAGTAGCTGGGACTACAGGCGCCCGCCACCTCGCCCGGCTAGTTTTTTTTTTGTATTTTTTAGTAGAGACGGGGTTTCACCGTGTTCGCCAGGATAGTCTCGATCTCCTGACCTCGTGATCCGCCTGTCTCGGCCTCCCAAAGTGCTGGGATTACAGGCTTGAGCCACCGCGCCCGGCCAAGGGTCATATTTTAAAAAGAGCACAGCTAGATTAGAATGTGAGCAGAGGGGAGATGGGCTTGAGCTGATGAGTGCTACATGCATTCTATGACATAGCAAAGGAGTGAGACTCTCAGAGGACCACCCTGCAGGCATATGGTGAACTGGAGTGTAGCCAGGGAGGCTGAGACACCTGCAACTTCCTCGGGGGAGAGACAGTGAGGAACTAAAGATGGTGGGGTTGAGTTGGAGAAGTGGGACAAGATAGAACCTTCTTACATCAGAAGAACGCTTAGACACAGCCTTGAGCACTAGTGTCACTCTGTGTCTCTAAGCCATGCTCCACCCTGGGGGAAGGTGACAGCACCTGCCTCTCAGGCTCATCATCAAGACTAATCCAGGTGTGTGGTGGGCATTGAAAGAACAAGGAGGTTTCCATCTCCAGTGTCACCCAGGAGGGAGGCATAGTAGATGGACACACCTGCTTTAGTTTTGGTGTTTGTGAGACAGAGAGAAAAGCTAGAAGTGTCACTACTTGCAGATGATATAATTGCCTACCCAGAAAAAAATAACAGAATTATCAAACTACTACAACCTTGAAGAGTCCAGAAACATTGTCAGGCACAAAAATCCACAGCATCTCTTTGAACCTGCAATGGCCAGACAGAAAATCCAAATCATTTATAAGCCACAAAGACTATAAAGTATCCAGGATTAATTTTTACCAACACAAAGTACTGCTGTGGGAAAGCATTTAAAGTTCTGATATGGGACATAGAAACGAACGTGAATAAATGGGGACATTTCTGATGCTCTTCGCTGAGACTGCTTTACATTTACAGATGTGAGTTCCCTAAAAATAAATCTATAAAATTAATGAAATCCCAACCAACATGCCAGTTGGAGATAAACTTAAAATTTAATGGAAAAATAAAAACTTGTGAAGATCTAAGTTAACCTTGTAAAACACAAGGCAACAGGCTAGCCCTCCTAGATATGAAGATGTCCATAATTATCCCAATAGAAACAGTGTAGTATTGACATAAGACCATTGCAAAGAGTGCAGTGGAAGAGAGTAGAGGGCACAGAGGCAGACCTGTGCAAATGTAAGTACTAAATACGTGACCGCCATGGTGCTAATATCAGTAGAGAAAGAATCTGTTGTTCCGCAGATGGTTCTGGAAAAAGAGACTCACTACTGGAGAAAATTAGAGCTCCTTCCTTCCTTACACCATATTCAATGGCAGATCCAGGCTAGAATAAAGACCTAATGTGAAAGGTAAAACTATACAGTTGACAGAAGATTTGGGAGCTGTGCAGTCTGAGAGTGGAGCTGAATATTGAATGAACGCTACCAGCACAAATCCTAGGAGGAGCAGGGCAGTGGCATGCTTGTAGTGGCTGGATAGCAATGATGATGCAGGCTGTGGCGGGTTGGAGGGTGAGGGTCAGGGAGCAAGAGTGAACAGCCCAGGGAAGAGCAGGGCAGAGGCATTACCTGTTCACACTTCCAGGGAGTCTCTGATGCAAGCACCCAGGAAGTGGGTCAACCTGAGTGATGAATTAAGTGGAGAAAATGCTTCGGTAAGAACCTATTATAAGGTCATAAATTTATTAGATAAAGTAATTGTGCAGTGTCTGACCATGCCAGCTTTAAATTTCCATTCACCTGGTTAAGAATGGATCTTTCTTATAATTTACTGGAATCATAATTGACAGAGATTCAATTATTCTTGAACACATGAACTGTAATGTGCTAAAATGATAGGCTCCTTTTTTATTCATGGGAGTATATATTTTTAATTGTCTTTTAGAAAATCATTAGAAAGGGACAATTGAGTAACAATTACATTTTCTTTTAAAGATGTAATTAAACATACGCTCTTGTGTTTGAGTCCAGGTTTCTTTTGCATATTGAGCACTGTGTCTACATTAATAAAACCCAGCACTCAGGCCGCCAGTCACCTACCTCCAGCACTCAGGGATTTTCTCAATGAGCAGTAGTGCCATTATGAGAGGCAGACACTCAGGAGGCCTCTTCTGACCTTTCCCCATATGTTTATGGGAGTGATTCAAGGGCATGCATCATAAAATAAATGAGTTCTCCTCCAAGGGCGGAGGGAGAAGTAACGTCTATGAAGCAAATAAGGAAATTGGAGGTTCCCAAAGAAAGCCAGTGTTTGAGCTGTAGCTGATGTGAAAATCTACTGCTTATCAATGGGTCCAACCAGTGACATCAGGTAAACTCTGCCTGAGAGTTCAGCTCTTGGTCTTGGGATTTAGCAGAACTAGGCTGACACCCTGGCTCCACAGCTTACCCACTGTGTGACTGGAGCACAGCACTGCACCTTCGCCGACGTCTCTACGCCCTTTTGTGTAGGAAGCGCTTCCTCCGGGTGGAAGGTAAATGAGAGGAATGGAAGGTGTTGGGGCAGGGTTAACTCAATAATGTTGAGTTATTATTATTATTGCTATTAGTTTGCAAATGAATGTAAAGGTAAGTCATTTATAATCTATTTGTAGACACGATAAATAAATATAAAACCAAACTGAAGAGTTGGCTGGGATTACTTATGGAAGAGTAACAGGTTTTAAGAAATCCACTCAACAGATAAACCACAACACAGCATATAAGTAGCTGTTTCTGGCCTGGTGAGGTGGCCTGTAATCCCAGCACTTTGGGAGGCCCAGGTGGGTGGATCACTTGAGGTCAGGAGTTGGAGACCAACTGGCCTGGCCAACATGGTGAAACCCAGTCTCTACTAAAAATACAAAAATTGGCTGTGGATGGTGGCACATGCCTGTAATCCCAACTATTTGGGAAGCTGAGGCAGGAGAATCTCTTGAACTTGGGAGGTGGAGGTTGCAGTGTGCTGAGATCATGCCACTGCACTCCAGCCTGGGCAACAGAGCAAAACCCTGTCTCCATAAAATTAAAAAAAAAAAAAAAAAAGGCCAGCACAGTGGCTCTGTCTGTAATCCCAGCACTTTGGGAAGCCAAGGTGGGCAGACCACCTGAGGTCAGGAGTTCGAGACCAGCCTGACCAACATGGAGAAATCCCATCTCTACTAAAAATACAAAGTTAAGTGGGTGTGGTAGTGCATGCCTGGAATCCCAGCTACTTGGGAGGCTGAGGCATGATAATCTCTTGAACCCCGCAGGCAGAGGTTGCAGTGAGCCGAGATCATGCCATTGCACTCCAGCCTGGGCCATGAAAGCAAAACTCCATCTCGAATAATAATAATGATGATAATAATAATAATAATAGTGGCGTTGCTGCTCCATCTTCAGTGCCAGTGGAAGCTCTCATTCCCATAGAAGAGGAGGGAGCCAGCTTCTTTGTTAATCTGCCTCTGGAGGTGTTTTTACAGTGCTTTGCAGGCCGTATTGGCAGAATGATCTCCTTCCTTACATATCCTGCTGAGTTCAGGGCTAAATCCATATCTGAACTACCCACTGGTTCCGCAGGCACACACTGAGCTCTTCCACGTGCCGTTAGCAGATGAAGGAGCAAGGATCACACACCAGCTCAGCCTCAATCCCAGTGCTGCCTTGATTTAGGACATTATGCTTCCCTCTCTCACAGAGGAATCCATCAGGGCAGCAGTACTGGCACAGCCAGAATTGGCTCTGCCTCCTCACCGAAGTAAGAAACAGTGTGTGTTCCTACTTATGGTCATGTTTGTGCATGATTCTTGTTCACTCCTACACAGGGACCTTGTGCTGTGTCTCTCTCTCTACACCCAAGAGCAATGTCACCTTAGCCTGCCCAGCTTCCAATGCTATGTTAGCAGTGCTTGTGTTTTCTTATGCTACAAGACTGGGTGGGTGAGTTCTTAGCAATTCTCCCTCAGTATTAGTAATGGGGTTTCTTCCTCCAGACCACAGATGCTTGATCATTGGCTGCCAGTTAGTGTTAGAGATGAGCTACTAGTAGCTACATGTTGCTATTAGATATGTACAGATTTTAGTAATAAACTTTTATTTTATTATTTAAAAAAAAAAAAAAAGGCCGGCACAGTGGCTCTGTCTGTAATCCCAGCACTTTGGGAGGCCAAGGCGGACAGATCACCTGAGCTTGGGAGTTCAAGACCAGCCTGACGAATAATATTTAATATTTAACAAATACTATTTAAATATTTAAATAATATTTTAATTATTATTAAATAAGAGCAATCTTATTTAATAATAAGATTTTATTACCAAAATCTCCACTCCCATTATACGTATTCAGAAGCGGTGATTGCAATTATCGTTAGCAATGCATGGAAATGTGCTTACAGTATTCAAGGTGGTTTTAAAATACTCTACACCCCATTTTATCATGTACCAGCTGTGTATCAAGCTGCCTGTGTGAGCACAGACACAGCCCACAGTTAATTACCTACATTGTTGCTCCAGCAGAAACCTCTAGTCCAAACTTTGAATGCCCACGACTGCCAACAGAGAAGTGGTTGTGTTTAGAGTCTGTGTATTAGGTTTTTTACACACTGCTATAAATAACTAGCTGAGACTGGGTAATTTATGAAGGAAAGAGGTTTAATTGACTCATAGTTCTACGGGTGTACAGGAAGCATGGCTGGGAGATCTCAGGAAACTTACAATCACGGTGGAAGGTGAAGGGGAAGCAAGCACGTCTTACTATGGCAGAGCAGGAGAGAGAGTGAAGGGGGGAAGGCTACACACTTTTCAACACCAGATCTTGCGGGAACTCAGTCACAATCATGAGAACAGCAAGGGGGGAAATCTGCCCCCAAGATCCAATACCCCCCACCAAGCCCCTCCTCCAACACTGAAGATCATAATCGACATGAGATTTGAGTGGGGACACAGAGCCAAACCATATTAGTCTGTCACTGGGACACCTGCTCTTCCAGATTGTGCTGTTATTCCCCATGACTTACTGCCTGTCCTTTAAGGGGACTGTACTCCACCTGCTCATCTTTTCTACCCCACCCCTGTGACCACATACACAGCAGGCATGGCCAGGTGACTTGCTTTGATCGATGAAAGGTCAGTGAAAATGATGCATGACATTAATGAGCAGAAGTTTTCAAAGTCAAGACATAGTGTTTCTGTCCTCCACCCCAAGGGTAGCACGTCAGGGACAGGGGCTGCTCCTTCAGCCTGGAGCCCAGAAGATAGGAGAGATGTGTGGAGAGCTGCAGTCAATCTATGACTGGCATGTAATGAGCGATACGCCTGGGCATTTTCCAGCATGGAGCTGTTAGGATTGGCTCTTACTGCAGTAGACCCTTGCCAAAGCTGACGGACGCGTCTGCTTGTGAGCAAATGCAGGAGAGGGTGTTCATCCTCGGCAATGCATCCCTTTCTTGGAAATCATTCCTGCGCGTCTTTGAATGTAAAAGTTACCTCCATATACAGGGCTTGCAGGCGAAGGTTTCTGTGCTGTCAAAATAATCATTAATACTTGTTTGAGGACTTACGATATGATTCTTGCATCGATTTAAGACAAACCCTGTGAGGGTGGTGCTATTATCACGGCCAGCACACATATGAGCAGGCAGCCTGGAAGTGGCCTGGTTGGAATACACACCCCACATTGGGTCCTGGAATTCAGACTTGCACCTCTGTGCTCTGTTTCCTCTGATGGTACCGGCATTGCACCGCAAAAAACCAAATGCAAGTAAGGTGTAGGAATTGGTCACCTTGCCCCAACTAACTTCACCCTGCAACGGGTTCTGGGAAGCAGATGGAGACTTTGTGCCACAGCAAGACAGGGAAGAACATGTGCAATGTGTACACAGATGCACTTGAGCCTCAGCTCAGTGCTGGTAAAGAATTGTGTTGCTGCATTTTCACACCACCTCTTTGTTCTACCCTTCGGGAAGATACCTAGGAGGGAAACCTCGGACAAGAGGAAGAAAGGGGTGTTCTCTCTAGACTGCCCTGTGGGAGGCTCTGCCACTTTCTGAGGGCCACCTTCTGGAATATTCCTTCACACCCTCACCAACAACCTGGCTTTATGGAGCCGCCCAGGGCAGGAGGAGAGCAGAGACTTGACCATAGGCACCACGAGGGGCCACACAGAATGCATGATGTCATTTTTTTAAAAAATTAAGACTAATTAATATATAAAACTGTTATTGATGATGAAATTGTTTTTATATTTTGTTGTTACAGCAAAAAGGTAGTCAAGGTATTTTGATAATTCAGATGAATGATGGCATTCTTCACTTTATATGTTTTTATTCAAGGCAGTAAGTCCCTTTTGCAGTTAACGCTATGAAAGCATTTAAGTGTGCTTTCTTTTTTCAATATACACTCAATGTAAAAAAATGCACTCAACACCTACTGTTTTCAACTAATAACAGATTTATTGTTTTATATTTTAATCTGTAGTAATAAAATAGATACCGTAAAACATTACTGTATTTTTGTCTTTAAAGCTTACCACAATGATAATTTTAAAAACATAATGTCATTACATGTATAAATTTGGGTTTTTTTTTTTTTCGACAAGAATGTGAATTTCTGTTTTTACTGTAGGAGAATCTAAGTTCTTTGACCCACTGAATGTGCGGCTTCAGAAGACAAGAGAAGCGGAGAATACCTGTTTCAGCAGTTGGTGACTGTTTCATTTTCTTTCCTCAAGCTTGCACAGTTACTGTACATGAAACAAAGATCCCCATCTCTCCACGACTGCCCACGTGAAGTCCACTATCGGCTGCTTGTCATCGCAGTGCGGGGAGGCAACCGTATTGGTATGATGGGTGCTTATGATCTGTCTTTCCACCAAAGCCTTTTAATGACAAATTGATGACTGCAAAGGTAAGCACACCAGCTGGATGAGGGAAGCCTCTTCAGGTGTTGCAGTCTTCAGAGACCCAGTTCTGGTAGCTTATCCAGGCCAACACTGGCTCTGTTAGCACCGATCAGCTGAAATGGGGCAAATGGGGTAAGCCAGGTACATTTGCACTTGTTTGGAGGCTTTGGAAAACCAAAAAGGGAACCATGATTCCATGCTCTATGGTTCTTCTCGGTTTGAACCCGTTGAAGAGAAGCACATGGACTTGGAACATCGCAAGAAGCAATAGTAAAAGAGGTTCCATTGCAGTAAGCACCACCACCACAACAATCTGGGTTGCAGAAGTCTGCCCAGCCGACATGGGATTTCCTGTTCTTGCCCACCAGCCCTGGAAGCAGGTAGATTAGGAAGCTCAAGACTCAGAATTTACAGATGAGGAAAGTGATGGGCACAGCTGCTGCTGTGCTTGTCCGAGGTAACCAGCAGGAATCAAGGGCAGAACCACTGGCTTCCTGTTCGTTCCTCATCCACCCTGCAGTGTGTGTGTGTGTGCGCGCGCGCATGCACACGCTTGAGTGCAGATGTGTGAAAAGACTTGTGTTAAGCCATGTGGGACTGTGAGACAAAAATACCAAGTTGAGAGATTTAGAATCTAGTGGTAAGCACAACAATTGCCTACCCTACATCAGGACCCAGAGGCAAACAAAAACACCAGTAAAACGTGCCTGTGACCTTGCTTCTCTTTCCTAGCCCTTTCTCAATTTAAACTAAGGTTTAGAACCAGAAACCTGTGTGTCTCTCTCAGAATGAAAATTGGGTGTGGAGATGACATCATTTTTTTCTGTTAAAGTGCCATAGACTTTAGAAGATCACTGACTCCCAAAATACTATAAACTCCAACCAAACTCATTTAAAATTACTCTTGATGCTGGTAAGAGCCAGCTAAAAAATGGAATAAAATCTGGACTGCTTCATATCTTCTACTCACACCAAAATGTAATGATGCTTTCAGATTTTAGCCAGAAAATGACTTGACAATAAATACTTCTATTTTATGCTCAGGGAATTATTCCCAGCAGCGAGCAAAATTTGCAAAGAATGAATCTCTGGAATGTACTTATCCAATCACAATTTTTGAAAAAATATGCTTTAGAATTAGATAGCTTGTTGGTTTTCTGCACAATTCCTGAGCCAGGTGGAAGACATGGCTACTCTGAATATAAAAGCTAAGTAAGAGAGCAGATAGATAATTTTAAATGTTTTGAGTTTTCACATAATCATGGGAAGGACTTGTGTCTCCATTTTTTTAATATAAGAAAAAAGTGTCTAGCCCATTTATTTTGAAAACAAGTTTTGAAGCTAGAAAATAGGTTTCCATCTGATAGGCACATCCTTCTTGATAGTATCATTAGTGTATAAACAGATGCAAATTCTGATTCTGTGGGAGCACTGATGAGGCTCACTGCCTGCACCTGTGCAGGGTTCAACCATACTCTAGGTTTTCAAATGTATTTTACTTTCAGAGGACAACATTTATTTGCCCATGTTTTATCAAAGTAACCTGATATTGAGAGTTGGAATGCAGGGAGAAGTGCTGCTACAACTTTATTTTAGAGATTACTGAAACGCTCATTCTGTTTTGTGGTTTCCGTCCCAAGCTGAGTCTTGGGAAAATAACCTTATGCTCCATTGAGAGTGCTTAGTGCTGACATACAGAAATTGTTCCCAAGGCACTGGGCCAGTCAGCGCTCCTCCTTCTCCATCTCTGCCCTTTCACTGGTTGGTCTCCATGCCCTTGTTGCCTGGTTTCTCTGTCGAGTGCCAGAGCTGCCTGCAGAGATTTTAGCATTTGTGAGGAACATTCAGAACACAGCAACTTAGATCTGGCATGGATATAGAAGCCTGCTCCCTGCAAAGCTCCAGGCATGCTCCGAGGAAGTCCGTGGGCTGGGTGGATAACCAGGCCACTTTCTGATACCAGCTTTTAATTCATTCCATCCATAATAGCCATTTACTGTGTATCTTTTCTGTGGCAGGCAATGTATTAACATTTTAAACACGTAAGTGTTATGATCACATTTGCAGTTTTGAGATCACTCTCAGAAAGCAGTAAGGAGAATCGAGTGGCTTGAGTCCATGAACTTTGCTGGACTTGTTTCTGTGGAGGGTTAAAAATTGGTGTTGAAGGCAGTTTATTGAAGATGATATAAGCAAAAATAAAAGTATGAGTTTTGGGGCAATACTTCTCCCCTCCATCAAAACCTGAAATAAGCAAAACAAAGGAATAATAATTGG